>NC_086318.1:411931921-412297546 GCF_036172605.1 Pelobates fuscus
TTATTTCCCTAGTGGGCCAGTTAATTAGCGAATTGCCATTGCAAATGGCAAACAACATAACAAAATAATGCTCAAATTTCTCTTGCCCTACTTCCACAAGGACTGACTAATTAATCAAGAATGATGGCTGTCTGGAGAAGCTGTTTAGAATTTGTGAAAAATGTCCACTCTAAGTATCCACCTCAGACATGTCCAATCTTCTTCTAGAGTTCTGAATCAAACTCAGTATTATAATTAAAAACTTTTACAATCTCACTTGACCAAACTAGTTATAAAGTTAAAAAAAAAAAACAGCCTGGAGGTAGTGTGTTTTCTTCTGCTAATTGATGTTTCTAATTTCCGTCCTTTCTTCCATTCTCAAGTGTATTGTAATTAGCATATTTACATTGTAATACCATACTATGTATATTGAATTTTAATTTCATATTTGTGTTTGCCCTCATGAAAGTTTCTGTGGCGTGAACGTTGAGGAGTGAATAGGTTTACTTATTATATGTTATTATTTCTATTTTTATATAAGTAAATAAAATATAACACGAATGTGACATCTCAGACATAAAAGATTTTGTTTTATTTAACAAAAGTCACAATAAAAAAAAGAAATACATTTTCATTACCATACAAGGAATTGAACTGCGTATATACTATAGAATGCTAAAACGTAACCCATGGAGATAGGTTTATAATATCACCTATAAGTATAGATAGGTAAACACAAACATTGAGTTATGGAGAGGTGAAAACCAAATTGTGAGATCAAAGATAAAATAGGCATTGTACTTATTGCCAACTCAAATTAAGATTTTGTCTCTGTTGGCCAAAATTTTCCAAGTTGACTGTAACCACAAAAAGCAATTTAATGAATGGACAAACAGAAATCTAGACAGGGACAATGATGATTATGCATCTAGCACAGAGATATGCACTAAAGTGAGAATTTCTACAAATTCAAAGGGAATTTCAAATTTAAGACCAAAGTAGCAACACTAAAAACAGATTTTTTTGCATTCTGCTATCATGGTATAAATGTTTAAATACATCTTCAAATCACCCTGAATTTTATGGCAAGACAGGAGGCTTCATATTTGCTTATCTTTCTTTACTGAAACTCCCAGCAGCAAAGAAACAGTTAACAGCAGTGTAAAAAAAGTTTAACCAATCAGAGTGCATCACAGCAATATAAACTGTCATCAGGCTCCTCCCAATTCCTCTTTCTTTGCTGCTTAGCCTCCCAGGTGAGTCTATTCTAATTATACTCCTATTTATGCTCGATTTTTATATACATATATATGAGTATATTGCTTTAATATTATATATATTTATTCATTTACTTATTCTAGTATTTTTTCTCAGCCTTTCTGTGCTTTTACACACTGCTTAGGTGACATGGGCTGACTCCCGAGTCAACCTATAAACACAATTGCCTCTCTTATTTTTTTCTACCATACTTGTATTCTTATACTGTCTGTTTAACTGACACACTTTTCCCCGCAGCGCCCGGCATTTTGCCGGTCCGCTCCGCTCTGTTTTTTCCCTCACACACTTCGTGTGTTGCATTGCGTCTCCATAGAGACGTTTCCCGCCCTTTTCTTTCCGCGGCCATTTCTATTTACCTTTTCCCGGGTTTCCTCTCAGCGCCATCTTGCGGAAATTTTATGCGCGGCGGTTCACTCGCATTTCAGCTCCCACTGCAGAACGCGACCCAGCTGTTCGGTAAGTACTTTTATCCCTTAAAGCCCCAGACCTTTTTATTTTAAATCATTAAAGATACATACTCAAAATTTCCCTTTTTTTGTTGACAGGTTTTTTCAACTTAAAAAATCCTTGCTTGATACTGAGGGTGACCCCCTCAAGCCTTTATTCAGAGGGTGACCCCCTCTAGCCTTCCTTCAAGGGTGACCCCCCTTTTTTTCTGCCTCTATACAGGGTAATCCCTATTTGATAACACAGGCACATACCTGTTATTTGATTTTGGACATTTCATTGTCCTTCCTCTCTGGGTGAACCCCATTGATATATTGTGGATGAACCCCACTGTTACAAAAATTACTTTCTGTATAAGTCCACCGCCTCATTGTAATTAGTTTGTCTGCATACCAAAATTAAAAATAATTAAAAATAATTAAAAAAAAAAAAAAAAAAAAAAACAACAAATTTTTTAAACTATATATATATATTGTATATTATATTATTTTCTTTGTGGTGACCCCACTGTTATTGACATTATGTCTGATGTGCCAGAACCAGCAGTTTCTGCCGAACTTAAGGCTTGGCTATTCAATGCCATCACTGAATCTATTCCTAAAGCTTTAGCGGCTTTCAGCGAGCAGACAATACCAGCCCCTACGGCGACCATTACCCAACTCTCAGATTCCGAAGATTCTCACACTTCGGAACATGAAGGAGCCCCTCGCAAACGCCCTTGGAAGGGCGATAGCGCCACCGCCGGTAAAGGCAAAGCGCCCGCTAAACACCCTAAAGTGCCCTATTCAAAACCCAAACATGATTTTGACGCATTTGAGGGTTCTACCTCTGACTTTAACCTCCAAGTATTAGACGAATACTACGCAGAACACTCTGATACTGAGGCTCCGCCTCATAAGACATTCCGAGACCTTTATCCATCCGATTCTGCAACTAATGAACCCCTCATACCTCTAGAGGAACTCCAATCGGAGTCTGACCCCATGGATACCTTATTTGACACCTCTGGACGCCCTCTATTTGACCCCAGGTGCATTAAGCACCCTAGATCGGCCGAATGGACACCCCCAGACCACATTGCCAAATATTGTAGAATGTGGCTCCGTCGGCCTTTAGAAAAAGAGGTGAGAGCCAAATTAAGGGCTGAATGCCCACGCCCCACCATCCCAGACAAGGTGGCCAATACACCAGAATTCGACCCCTTCCTTGTGACCTTTCTAACCAAGTCAGGGAAAGACCCCCGTAAAGGTCTAGAACAGGGTCTTAAAACTGCTCAAGACAAGTTGATGGATGTGGCGGGCCTGCTCACACAAATCTTCATTATTGCAGACGAGGCTTTATCAGGTGGCACATTTGACGCACATATGGTGCGAGAGTGGGCACAAAGGGCCTTATGCCTTTTAGGCAATGCCAATGTGGCAATATCAACAGAGCGGCGGAAAGCCGTCCTTTATAAAATTGATGCTAAACTTGCCGAACTAGGCACCAAAGAACTTGGTCCAGAGGCTCAAGGCATGTTATTTGGAGACAAGTTCATAAAAGAACTAAGTAAACACGTCTCTGTTTTTACAACACTGACAAAGGCACAATCCTCTATTCGCAAGGTATTTCGCTCTCAGCGTTTTTCCGGAAGAGCTGGTCGCTATAGAGGCCGAGCGACTGGCAGAGCCGCCTTCACAGGCTACAGGCCTCGACCTTCAGACACCTGGAATTCGGGCAATACCCGATTCCAACACAGACAATTTTTTCCCTCTCGCGGAGCAATCCGAGGACGTGGATCCGCTTCCCTACGCGGTCGCTCTGCTACAGGTAATGGACCTTCCTTATTCTCTTATTCCTATTGCAGGCCGGTTAACCCTTTTTTCCCAACAGTGGTCTCAACTAACTCAGGATCCTTGGATCCTTCAAACGGTGTCCGGGTTCCACCTGGATTTTTCAGTCGAACCAATTCAAAATTCCCTTCCTACCCCAATAAAAATGTCTTTGCTAGACGAGTCGACTCTACGGAGCGAACTCAACGATCTATGCACCAAAGGTGCGATCGAACGAGTTGTGGGCCCACAGGTCTTCGTAAGCAACATGTTTCTGGTAAAGAAAAAATCAGGGGGTCTACGACCAGTCATCAACCTGAAAGATCTGAACAATTTCATCGTATACCGTCACTTCAAAATGGAAGGGATCCATTTATTGAGAGACCTACTCTCCGAGGGAGATTGGTTCTCTCGCTTCGACCTAAAGGATGCATACCTCACGGTGCCGGTAACACCAGCACACCGCTGCCTCCTTCAGTTTCGTTGGGAACAGACACTATGGCAGTTCACCTGCCTCCCCTTCGGCCTATCTTCCGCACCCTGGTGCTTTACCAAACTAATGAAACCAGTGATGGCCTTACTGCGGTCCCAAGGAATCCGCTCCCTAATCTATCTGGACGATATCCTTCTCATGGCACAGGACCAGGAAACCCTCCTCCATCATACAAACATGACCTCCGCCCTATTGCAGAATCTTGGCTTCGTGATCAATCACCAGAAATCATCTCTAACACCGCCCCAGACGATACAATTCCTGGGATTCCAGATAGACTCCGTTCAAGCAGTCCTTCAACTTCTGGCACCCAGAATAAAATCCATAAAAAGAGACATTCGGAAGTTACTGATATCACCACACCTTCGCCTACGGGATCTAGCCCGCACCATCGGCTTGCTCTCCGCCTCAATACAGGCTATATTCCCTGCCCCACTGCACTACTGGGCACTGCAACGATTAAAGACCCAATACCTACATGAGTCGACGTCTTACGACCAACAGATCACACTCACAGACGAGGTCCGGCTCGAGCTTCATTGGTGGCTACAATATATGGATGCCTGGAATGGAAGAGCCATTTTCGGATCCCAACCAGACTTCATCCTGGAATCAGATGCAAGTTTGCTCGGATGGGGCGCAACCTGCTCGGAAACCTCTACAGGAGGACTCTGGTCCCACTCAGAACGCGCACTTCACATCAACTGCCTCGAACTGATTGCAGGCTCATTTGCAATCCGCAGCTTCGCCAAAGATGTCTACAACTGTTCAGTTGTGCTGAAGATGGACAACGTGTCCGCAGTCCGCTACGTGAATCATCTAGGAGGTTCCAAATCAAAGATGCTCTCAGACCTGACCAAGGAATTATATCAGTTCTGCCTAGACAGGAATATCTCCCTGCGAGCGGAATATCTGCCGGGAACAGACAACCTCGTCGCAGACTGGTTCTCCTGCCACTGGAGGGACTCCAGCGATTGGCAACTGAATCCACAAATATTTCAGCATCTCCAGATTTGCCGGGGACCATTCAACCTGGACCTCTTTGCATCTCGCCTCAACAGGCAGACGGACGCTTTTTACAGCTGGTTACCGGACCCAGCGTGCCTTGCAGTCGATGCCTTCCTACAGAAGTGGCCGATGTCAGGGGCATATGCGTTCCCTCCATTCTCCATGATTCCACGCACGCTACAACTTCTCAGAACTCAAGGTGTCAAGATAACTCTAGTGACCCCGCTATGGCGGGCCCAACCATGGTACCCTTACCTACTGGAAATGTCAGTGGACTTTCCCCTGCTGCTACCCTGCACCCACGACCTCCTCAGAGACTCGATAGGCAACTTTCACCCATTGGCGATCCAAGACCATCTCCAACTAGTGGCTTGGACCATTTCAGGGGATCGTGGAATGTCTCAGGCCTTTCGACAACTGCTCAGGGACTCCTTTGGGACTCATGGGCCCCAGGAACCAGACGCTCTTACATCTCTGCATGGCGCCTATGGAGTTGCTGGTGCTTGGAAAGGAACCTTGATCCATTTTCAACACCTATAATTAATACTATTAACTTCCTGTCGTCTCTATTCGACCAGGGTAAATCCTACCGGACCATTAACGTGTTTCGGTCTGCTATTTCTGCAGCGCACATTCCTATAGAAGGCTCTTCGGTGGGCAAACACCCGTCTGTCTGCAGACTCTTGCGGGGCATCCGCATCGCTAGACCCCCGAATCCCAAATATAATCAATTCTGGGACGTTGCCGTCATGCTCACGTTCTTGGAAGCTTGGCCGGACAACGAAGCGCTTTCCCTACGCCAATTATCAGCCAAATTAGCTCTCCTCCTCTGCTTGGTCTCCTTCCGAAGAGTTTCCGACATCAGGGCTTTCGACTTTCACGCCCTCGATTTCACACCAGAGGGGGTACACTTTCACATCACTAGACGCACTAAGACCAACTCATCTACCGTGAGCTACCCTTACTTCTCGGAGAGACCACTCCTATGCGTAGCCCGGTGCATAAGACACTATATCGCTCGCACTACCCTTCTCAGAGCACCTACCGGGCCCCTCCTGGTATCCTATGTACGGCCTCACAAACCAGTTTCGTGCCCTACCATTGCACGCTGGATTAAATGGCTCCTAGCCCTGGCTGGCATTGATGCATCTTTCGGGGCTCACTCGGTTAGAGGCGCAGCAGCCTCTTCAGCACTCTTAGCTGGAGGTTCCTTAGCGGAAATTCTATCCTCCGCTGATTGGTCTAGAGAATCCACCTTCCGTACCTTTTATTTTAGACACTCTCCTCACGTTTCTCTGTCCTTGCTATCTGTGCGTTAAAATAGCAAATATGAAGCCTCCTGTCTTGCCATAAAATTCGGGATTATTCTAGCTCCTAGTGACCGAATAATCTAAATTTTATTAAAGACAGGAGGCGAATATTTTCCCACCCTAGTTTTCTCTTCCCACCCTTCTAGGTAAGTATCCTGTACTACCTCCAATTTCTAACTATGACTTACATCCTCTCTTTCGCTAACCTAGACTCATTAGATCGTTATTATTATAACCCGTTTTTTCTATTATATTTAGTTCATTAAATTCTAGATGGTCATTTACTGTTATACCACTCTGTTATTACCATAGTTAGAGCTTGCACTAAATTGGAAGTCAGTTCACTGCATTTATTTGGTTTTTCTTTTGCCAAAGAGACCATACTTTCACGATGTTTCTCCTTCCTCCTAGTGTGAAGATCGCTTGCCTTCTGCCTTGACTCTACCTGCGGGTTGATCACTACCTTCATCCTTAAAGATACCTTCACCGTTACCTGTTCATCGTTTTAATGACTACTTTTACATGGTTGACTCTACAACTGATCGGCTACATCAAGAAAGAGGAATTGGGAGGAGCCTGATGACAGTTTATATTGCTGTGATGCACTCTGATTGGTTAAACTTTTTTTACACTGCTGTTAACTGTTTCTTTGCTGCTGGGAGTTTCAGTAAAGAAAGATAAGCAAATATTCGCCTCCTGTCTTTAATAAAATTTAGATTATTCGGTCACTAGGAGCTAGAATAATCCCGAATTCCTGTCAATTCTCTGTTTAGTTAATAACCCTGAACATGTAGAGCATAACAATCACTAATTTTATTGTATGTGGATGTCAGTTGTCCGTATTTACATCCCCTAAAGGAACAATATAGTATTAAAAATACAAATTTGTATTCCTAATGCTATAGTACACAGGTCTCTGATGTTAGTGCCGAGATCCCTTGGTGCTGGCGTCAATGGAGGACCTAATGTGCATAAACGGTGAGCATTAGACAATTCCCACAGGAAATCATTGAATCAATGCTTTCCTATGGGAATTTTGAAGACACTCTCTGTCCTCATGCAAAGCGTGAGGACGTACTACGTCTTTTACACTGATTTGAACTTAGTGAGAAGCCTGGAAGCGGCCTTTAGTTTGCCTGCGGTTTTTCTGCGCATGCACTTTCTCTTGTAATGTTTTCATTGTAGTTTTCTGCGCATGCACTTTCTCTTGTAATGTTTTCATTTACAGGGTTTAGAAGACAGGGGCACTTAACCCAGACCACGTCAATGAGAAAAAGAGATCTGGGTGCCTATAGTGTCTCTTAAAAACAAAATTTATTTTTTAGACCATTGTTTTTATTATGTTATTATTTATAAAGCGCCAACAAGTTCCATAGAGCTGTACAATGGGTGGACTAACAGACAAGTATTTGTAACCAGAAAAGTTTGACGCACAGGAACAGAGAAATTAAAGGCCCTGCTCAATGAGCTTACAGGCTAGAGGGAGTTGTGTAAAGTGACACAAAGGTAAGGGTAGGATAGAAAAGTAGGTTGATGGGATAGTATTCATTGAGGGCTTAGTGTTTTGTTTTGATGAATCAGGGTGCAGGGAGGGAAAGCTGTTCACAGTTTAATTGATATGCTTTCCTAAAGAAGTAAGCTTACAAAGATTTTTTGAAAGAGTGGAGATTGGGTGAGAGTCTTATAGAGAGGGGAAGAGCGTTCCCTAGGAACGGTGCAGCCCTAGAGAAGTCTGTAAGGTGAACATCAGAGATTGGAGTACAAACAGAGGTTAGACGTAGGTCTCCGGCAGATTGTAGGGGTCTAGATGGGACATATTTGTGTATTAGTGAGAAAAAGAAGGTAGGAGCAGCATTGCTTAGCGATTTGTAAGCAAGTGTCAGGATCTTAAATCGAGCCCTATGTCTTACGGGAAGCCAATGTAGGGCCTGACAATGGGGGGAGGAGTGGGAGGTGCAAGCGGACAGGAAGATGATCCTCACCACCAAATTCATTATAGACTGGAACAGGGTAAGTTGGGAACACGTAAAACCACTGAGAAGCGGTTTACAGTAGTCAAGGCGAGAGAGGACAGCAGCATGGACAAGCACCTTTGCTGTATCAGGCATTAAAGAGGGTTGTATGCACGCAATGTTTCTGAAATGGAAGCTGTATTTGGCGATTGATTGGACATGAGTGGTGAAGTAGAGGTCAGAGTCAAAGAGAACACCTAGGCAGCGAGCCTTAGAGGAAGAGTGGATGGTAGTGCCATTGATTTGGAGGGACACAGACAATGGAGTAGAAACACTTGAGGGAATACCAGAAGTTCTGTTTTGGGCAGGTTCAGTTTAAGGAAATGAGCAGCCATCCAGTTGGAAATAGAGAGGCAGTCAAACACACGAGTCAAGAGGGGTGGTGAGAAATCAGGGAGGACAGATAAATTTGTGTGTCATAATGAAAGCCGAAGGAGCTGATAAGTTTACCAAGGGAGGCAGTATAGATTAAGAACAGTAAGGGACCAAGGACAGACCCTTGGGGAACACCAACAGAGAGGGATTGGAAAGAAGAGGCAAATCCAGAGAATGAAACAATTGTAGAAATCTTCTCAGTGAAGTGAGTTGCAAAGTTTGTGGAGGTCAAGTTGGTAGGAGGAGGCACGACAGGGCAAAGAAGAGAGTTAAAAGTATGAAAAAATCGTTTGGGCTTGCAGGAGAGTGTGGTTATGAGTGTATTGAAGTAGTTTTCTTTTGAAGAGGAAAGAGCCAGACTGTAGGAGTGCTGCATAAATTTATAGTGGAGGAAGTCAGACGCAGAGTGAGACTTTCTCCAGCAGCGTCTGCCATTCAGAAGTTCTAAAACATTTTTGGAGGTATTGAGTCAGCTTGGTGTTCTAGGGTTGTAATTGGGGGTGCTTAGTGCGTTTAAGTGTAGGAGGTGCCATGATGTCTAGTTGAGTGGAGAGAGTAGAGTTGAAGAGGGAGGTTGCAATGTTAGGTCAGGTGAGATTTGAGATTGGTGAAAGGAGACTTTGGAGGTTGGTGGAACATTGCTGTGTGTCAAGACAATGGAGGTTTCTGCAAGACTGATGTTGTGAGAGGGAGGTACTTTGGGTACGCGGTATGTAGATGTCAATGGATAGCAGATGGTGGTCGGATAGAGGAAATTGAACATTGGAGAGATTAGAGGTGGTACAGAGATTGGTGAGAGTGTTTCCTGCTCTATGAGTTGATGAACTAGACCACTGTGTGAGTCCAACAGAGAAGGTTATAGAAAGCAGACGAGAGGCATCAGGGTAGTTGGGGTTGTTGATTGGGATATTAAAGTCCCTAAGAATGAGGGAAGGAGTGCAAGAGGAGAGGAAATGGGGTAGCCAGGAAGGAAAATGTTCAATAGATAGTCTAGGATGACAGGGGGGTGACAATAAATTATGGCAATTCTTAGAAGAGTGGGTTTAAATAGTAATAACTGATCAGCCACAACATTAAAACCACTGACAGGTGAAGTGAATAATATGGATTATATTGTTACACTGGCACCTGTCAAGGGGCGGGATATATTAGGCAGCAAATGAACACTTAATTCCTGAATTTCATGAGTGGAAGCAGGAAAAATAAGCAAGTGAAAAATCCACGCAACTTTGACAATGGAGAAAGAGTGATGGCTTGACGACTGGGTCAGGGCATCTTCAAAACGGCAAGCTTGAGGCATGTTCCCGGTATGTAGTGATTAATACCTACCAAAAGTAGTGCAAGGAAGGACAATGGGTGAACTGGTATCAGGGTCATGGGCACCCAAGGCTCATTGATGCACATGGGGAGCGAAGACTAGCCTGTCTAGTATGACCACACAGAAGAGCTACTGTAGCTCAAATAGCAAAAAAAACGTAATGCTGGCCATGATAGAAAGGTGTCAGAACAAAAGGTGCATCAACGTTTCCTGCATATGGGGCTGAATAGCTTCAGATCAGTCAGAGTGCTCATGATGACTCCTGTTCATGGCCGAAAGCACCTTCAATGGGGACGTGAGTGTCAGAACTGGGCCATAGCATAGGGAAGAAGGTTGCTTGGTCTGATGAATCATGTTTTCTTTTAGATCAGGAGTATGGCCGAGTCCCTGTTTGTTATTTCCCTTGGGAAGAGATGGCAGCAGGATGCACTATGGGAAGAAGACCATGCTATACTCCAGGCAATGTCCTGCTGAGAAACCTTGGGTACTAGCATTCATGTGGATGTTATTTTGACACGTTCCATTTTCTTACAGATTGTTGCAGACCACGTACAACCCTTCATAGTAATGGTGTTCACTGATACCAATGACCTCTTTTAACAGGAAAATGCACCCTGCCACACTGCAGAAATTGTTCAGCAAGGATTTGAAGAACATGACAAAGAGTTCAAGGTGTTGCCTTGGCCTCCAAATTTTCCAGATCTCAATCTGACTGAGCATCTGTGGGAAGTGCTGGAACAACAAATCCGATCAATGGAGGCCTTACCTCACAACTTGCAGGACTTACAGGACTTACAGGATGTGCTGCTAACAGATACCACATGACACATTCAAAGATCTTGTGGAGTCCATGTCTTTATGCAACAATTGTACATATAAGACAGTGAATATATTGTAGCAGTGTATTGTGTGTATATTGCATACACTTCTATCAGCTGCTCAGTTTGGCATTCTTTTTTTTGTGGTAGTGTATTCTGGTTGGTCGTATTTAAAACAGGTAACCGTGTAGTAGTGTATGAGTGGTTACGCGGCTGTGTGGTATTTCTATATTGTAGCTGATGTTTAGCGGGTAAGTCAGAGAGGTGGTTGGCTTGACGTTAATTAAGTGATAAGGAGGATAGGTAAGGGGGCACCTCAGGCACCCTGATGTCGTGTGTCTCCAAGAGGCCTCTATATAGTTGGTCTAGTAGGAGGGAGAACTGTGGAGCACTGCAATTTGTGAGGGGTTGCGTGGTGTCTAAGACCTCCGCTTCATATATGATTTGGTGTGATTGCGAGTGGTTGCCTTGTGCGAATTTAATCCGTAATAGTGTGGGGGTGCCGCCTAAGTAAGGGTCTCGTTGGGGGTGCAGAGCGTGCTGTGTGTGGTCTGCTGTGGAGCCCTTTGATCGTTGTGCGGACTGCCCTTTCCCGCAGCTAAGTGTGGTGTTGTTTGAGTGCTGGCTATTGTTCATGTTAGTACATATCGTAAGGTCGATGTATCTCTACGATCTAGTTACATATCAACTATAGCATGTTAGGTTAGCTTAAATAGGCAAGAGAAAAATGAAATAAATGAACGGTAAGGCATGAAAAAACACAAACAATCAAAAAAAAAAAAAACAACGAGGGGGCGTGGACGACTGCCGAGGTGAACGGACGCATGGAGTAAGAGCTCCCGGTCCGTAACAGCCAAAAGCGTGATTTAAAGCAGCGTTTTCGCCCGACGGACATCAACACCCGGGTATATTACCCTGACAGTACCAGGCAATGGCCCCTGCGAAGCAAACTAAGCTTACAGACCCGATACGCCACGCTAAACGAGACCGGCCGCGACCGGCGCAAGATGGCGGAGGTGAGGAGCAGGACACAGTGCAGGCCGCAAATACTCACACTGAAGGTGAGGAGCAGCAATACACCGACGCTCCGGTCACAGAAAAGAAATTATTTGCCATGTTACAAGACTTCAGGGTGTCCCTGCAATCGGACTTGAAAAAAGCTACAAATGATATTAAGAATGAGATAGCTGAGCTGGGGGAAAGAACGAACAATCTAGAAACGCGCACTGATGATCTATGTGCCGCGCACGACACCATGGCGGACACAATCCAATCCCTACTAGAGGAACAACAATTCCTTAAAAGCAAACTCGCAGACATGGAAGACCGCTCACGGCGCAACAATATACGCTTCCGTGGCGTACCAGAATCCGTCACAAGGGACCAACTGCCACAATTCCTCCTGTCCGTATACAAGGCATTGGTACCAAATATGGAGGACAATGAGTGGCTCATGGACCGCGCACACCGGCTACCGAAACCACAAAACCTGCGGCAAGACACGCCACGGGACGTGGTGGTGCGCTTTCATTATTACACGACAAAGGACTCTCTACTGCAAGCCGCAAGAAAGTTACCAAAATTGCCAGAACCATACGCTAATATCCAACTCTTTGCAGACCTGTCGGCCATGACGATGAACAGACGGAGAGAATTCATTACGGTCACAAAGACCTTAAGAAACAACGATATACACTACCCAACTAAACTGCTAGTATGGAGAAACGCCAAATCACACATTATTAATGATCCGGAGGTGGGGATGCGATTGCTGAAAGAATGGGGACTGTTCCCGCTCCAAGACCAAGAAACTACGAGCTCAAACTCGACGAAAAGACCGCATGCAGAATGGCAGATGGCGGGCTCGCCACGTAAGCACAACTGAAACCCGATCCGGCCCCGACTGTACTAAAACTGGACTTTGTCATACATGTCAACTAAAGGACACTCTGCCTGTACAATGGCATCACGATAAGATCTGTGTACCGCATGGGTTTGTGAGTATGACATATGTGGAATGTCAAAACTATGTGAACTCTGAGTGTTACTCCTAAGGTTTACCAGATGAGTCCTAGGCCATAATTAATGTCCTGAACACAGTAGTGAACGTACAGAACGGGGCGAACCGCAGTCAACAAGGGTGAGAACAATATCGCTCATGACAGGCTGTTATTCACTCGGCCCGATTTTCTATCGGTACGACCCCAGGATGAGTAGTGTGAGGAGGAACCGTTGCTCTTAATGGCGCTATATTTGTATTTATATTTGTATTGTTTGTATTTGTATTATAGTTACTCACTACCTACTCCCTTTTCCAGTCCCACTACTCTCTCTCCAAATCCCTTCGGCCCTGGTCTACCCCCACAATGCCCGCACCGAGGTGCAAATGCTACCACAACTCCCCCACGCCAGCCGGCGTTACAACACGATTATGGATGACTCCCTTGTAATATTCAACCTAAACGTTAAAGGCCTCAATAGCCCACACAAAAGAAGAATGGCATTGACAGAGATGTCCAAGTCTAAAGCGGCCATTGTTAGCTTACAGGAAACACACTTTTGTATCAAAAACCCACCTAAATTTTATACCAAGCAATACCCACAGGGCTATGATGCAATGTCCCCCACCAAGGCCAAAGGTGTCTCTATATATTTCCACAAAGATTGGGTGTTCACCCCTTCCAACCAATTTGCAAGTCGAGACGGGAGACTGCTGATACTAGTAGGCTCTCTAAATGGCCTACTGATAACGATCGCATCTATCTATGCACCTAATATTAAACAAAAATCCTTCCTCACTAAGGTTTTTCGCAAGGTTGACAGTATGAAAATGGGACACACAATTATATGTGGGGACTTCAATTGCGTTCCAGATCCTGAGGTAGATATACAAAGGGAAGACAATAAACCGCCCCAACTTCACTCAGTCTCTTTAGGCCAACACCTCAGGAAACTAATGCACGATCACGACTACTATGACGCTTGGAAAGGCCTTAATCCGAGAGATAGAGACTATACATACTACTCTACAGTCCACAGGACATACACGAGAATTGACCTCTGCTTATTAGACACTAAAACGCTACCCTTTGCCACCAAGGCTTCGATAGGCCCTATCACTTGGTCAGATCACGCCCCACATACAGTGACTATGCGCATTCCATACCCTACTAGGGGTAGAGGCACATGGCGACTGAACGACGGGCTACTGGACACACCGGTTCACCTCCAGCGGATTCAAAACAGAGTAGAGGAATATTTTAAGGCCCATGCAAACTGCCCAACATCCACAACCATGCAATGGCTGGCCCATAAGGCGGTCGTGAGGGGCAAATTGATCCAAATAGGAGCTAGGGCCAAGCGTACTCACAACACGTTACTATATAATACAGAACAGGACTTGGTCAAACTAGAGACCATCCACAAAGCAAACCCAAATAAAACCACACACAAGAAATTGTTATTACTCCGTAAACAACTACATGACCTAAACCTGGCAAAGACAGAACGCCACCTACGCTTTTTAAAACAAACGCATTACACAATGGGCAACAAGGCGGGTCGACTGTTAGCAAGGAAAGCGAAACAGACGAAATTACAATCTAAAATTCCATACATAACCTCAGATACTGGGGATAAACTGTACAACCCCCAAGATATAGTGAACGAGCTAGCAAAATATTATGCTTCTCTATATCAACTAGAGTCCGACTCTACTACATACCAACCCACAGATGCTGAAATCACCAGCTTCCTAGAAAAAACACCATTAGCCAAACTAACACAGGAGCAATGCACTCATTTAGAAAGCCCCTTCACGCATGAGGAAGTAGAGACAGCGATCCTCTCTCTACCCAAACATAAAGCCCCCGGTCCCGATGGTCTCTCCAACTATTATTATATAAAACTGGCTAAACAATTAAATGGACCCCTCACAACGTTGTTTAATCATATCAAAGATGTAGGGAATATGCCCAAAGAAATGCTGGAAGCCCACATTATAACTCTCCCCAAACCCAATAAACCTCCCACACAGTGCGCAAACCTACACCCGATCTCCCTTTTAAATGCAGATACCAAGTTATACGCTAAGCTGCTAGCCTCTAGGCTCAAACAGATACTCCCGGACCTTGTCTCGGAAGAACAGGCTGGCTTTGTACAGGGCCGACAGGTAGGGGACAACACCAGACATTTTTTAAACCTAGTGGACTGGGCAAATGCCTCGAGACAAGCGGGACTTCTACTTGCGCTCGATGCCGAGAAGGCATTTGACCGTCTACACTGGAAATATATGCTGCTCACCCTTGCTAAACTGGGATTCCCCCCGACTTTTCGATCTAGTATAATGGCTCTATATCAAAACCCCTCAGCCAAAGTGTTCAGCACTGGTTTCGTATCCAAACCTTTCGACATTCGTAACGGCACCCGTCAAGGTTGCCCGCTCTCCCCCTTAATTTTCATTTTATGCTTAGAACCATTGGTCAGATTCATTAAACAAGATCCATCCATTCATGGGTTGTGCACCCCAGGAGGTACCAAAAAACTAGCTCTATTCGCTGACGACATCTTGCTTTTCATTACCAAGCCAGAGTCTTCCCTGCCCTCTCTTTTAGACCTACTAAAAAATTATGGTATAGTATCGTACTACAAAAACAATATAGCCAAAACACAAGCTCTACCAATTAATCTACCGAAAACTGTAGTGGACACTCTAACATCACACCTGGCGCACAACCTCAATCCAATACTTAGGAGTAAAACTCACCAAATCCCCTCACAAATTAACTAAAGAAAACCATTATCCTACATTAAAACGCATCACAACTACCCTTGCCAAATGGACGGGGCTGGAGGTCTCATGGCTAGGTCGCATTAACTTGGTTAAAATGATGATCCTACCGCATATACTGTACCTCTTCCGAACCCTACCTATTTCTTTGCCAAACTCACTGCTCAAACAATTCCAAAGTACTATCAATGCACACGTTTGGAAGAGAAAACCCCCAAGAGTAACCAAAGGATGTATGGGTCTCCCATACACCAAGGGAGGGTTAGGCATGCCTGACATCACAGCTTACTACAAAGCGTCCTTTCTGGCACAAGGGATCAGACTCATTAGAGAATTCAACTCGCCCCGCACCCCATTATGGATGCCCCTAGAAAATGCGTGCCTGGACAGTAAAGACATTGTTCACTACCTATGGACGTGCGCACCACCTAGGACACACGCGGGCCCGTATCTCCACTGTTCGCGCGCCCTGCTCAGGGCATGGAGAAATTGGTGTCCGCTGGTGTTAGACCCAATACAACTTTTCAAAAAGGCCCCACTATCGTCACTAGCAGCCTACTCCCCTGACATACAAGTAGGGAAATGGATGGCTAAAGGAGCCAGGGTGGTTGGTGACCTTTTGAAAGGGGGAGCAATAAAACCTTTTCCAGTACTACAAGCCGACCTAGGACTAACCCCGAGAGACCTGTATCTATACCTACGGATTAAAAATATCATACAAACCCGTAGTAAACAAACACAATGCGGACAGATAGACCCGACATTCAACCCGAGTCAACTATCGCTGTCCAAATTCGCAAAACCCCTTTCACTGTGTTACAATGCGATCACCGCCAACAATATCCCTGACAAGCTACAATACATGGCGAAATGGGAGGGGGAACTGGGATGCCAAGTCTCCCGGGAGGACTGGCAGGCAGCAATGGAAAATACGAAAAAAGCCTCAAGTAGCCTCTCATTGTGGGAAGCCTATTGCAAAGTAAATATGAGGTGGTACTTAGTCCCACAGAGGTTAGCGAAAATGTATTCAGGTACTACGAACATATGTTGGAGATGCGAAGCAGACATTGGCACTATGCTTCACACCTTCTGGTCATGTCCCTCCTTAAAGAGTTACTGGACACAGGTCCAATCCTTAATCTCCCACAAGACCGGCATCTATGTGCCCTTCAGCCCGGAAAATTATCTTCTCCACACTATATACAATCTGAGCTCACTCCCTCACAAAAAAGTGATATTAAACATACTCACGGTAGCAAAAATTGCAATAGCCAGCAACTGGAAATGCAAACAAGCCCCCCAATTAGAACAGGTAATAGCCAAGATGGATATAATTAGTGCATATGAGAATGTGGCATACAAAATGTCAGGGCGCTCAGAAAAATATGAACAGGAGTGGGCATGCTGGCTAACCATTTAGAACACGATAAGTGTGTTGGGATATGAAGTCCAAATGGACCTAGAGGTAATAACTGACAAGATCGAGTCAAA
The DNA here is from genome assembly GCF_036172605.1 of Pelobates fuscus. NCBI lineage: Eukaryota > Metazoa > Chordata > Amphibia > Anura > Pelobatidae > Pelobates > Pelobates fuscus. Next base: position 411,949,051 of record NC_086318.1, read on the forward strand.
TCGTTTTGCACATTAACCTGCTATGTTTTCAATGCATGTACTGTTGTACAATAGTCTAGGGCCCCCCCCGACCCCATTCCCCCTCTTCTCTTCTGTACCCTTCCCTCCTCCCTTTATTAAAAAACTTCCGTACACTATTTTGAAATGTTGTATGTATCACATCCAGTTACGCATGTCGTATATCTACAATGTCAAGGAAAGTCAAAATAGTTATTCATATGTACTGTTTGTATCTTTGTTCTGTACCTTGCCTGCAAAGTGATGCGTTACAAATATGCACTAATAAAAACGATAAATGAGAAAAAAAAAAAAAAAAACAACAACACTTTGCTGGTGGGCAGTGTCAGTGTTTCCTGGAGCAGTCTGGTTTAGATGTTCTGCAAGTGTCCTGTTACTCAGGTGGTCGTGGGGGGCCTGCTGGTGTTCCGAGGCCCAGGGGAGGTGGATGGTCCAGTGGCTGCTCCTGCTGGTCGAAACGGTTTCAGATTGGTCACGTCCCAGGTGTGTGAAGTCTTCCGGGATGGTGCTGTGGGCCCTGGTTCCGTGGTTCCCGGTTCCGAGTCGAGTGACAGTCCCAATGCTGGAAGCACAGAGTCTATGTCTGATGGCTCGGTTATGCGGATCGTTTTGCTTCTGTAGGTGATAACTAGGCTCCTGGGGAACCCCCAGCGGTACAGGATGGAGAGTTGCGCAGTGCGCTGGTTAGTGGTTTGAACTGGCTTTGCCATATCAGGGTGGGCCTAGACAAGTCCTGGTAGAAGGTCAAGCGGGCATTTTCAAAAGAGTAGGAAGGCTGTCCTCTCACCGCTGACATGAAAGCTCTTTGTGCAGATCGTGTTTGGAGCTGGAAGATGACATCCCTTGGGGATTCCGCCGGGGCTCTGGGTGCTTTTGGGATACGGTATATTTCGTCTGTAAAGGCCTATTTGGCCTGCTTTGAGGCGAGTGTTACAATCAGAAGCCTCCTGGCGTAGTGTGGGAGTTCTTCGGGGGTCACCGTCTCTGGAATTCCCCTGATTTTAATGTTCCAACTCCGGCGCTGGTCCTCCATGGCATCTATGCGGTTGGTGAGTAATTTTTGTGTTTGTTTGATATCTTGGGTTTGCTTTTCTATCGATATATATTTTGTGGTCAGGCCCTGTGTGTCCTCTTCCACTTTCCTCACTCGGCCTTCCACCTGGTGTATCTCCTCCCGTGCCGTTGCGAGGTCTGCCGCAAACATTGCGCAGATATTGCGGAGCAACGCCTTGATGTCTCCTTTTGTGGAGGGCATCTCGTTGTCCTCATCTGAGGAGGGATGATGTAGTCCCCCAGTGTCTGGGAACTCGTCCAGCTCATCTAGGGCTTGCGCCTCTGAGAAGGCAGAGTTTGTTTCACCATTTTCTTTTGGCGCGAACTTCCCCGCGGCCTTAGCTTGTCGGAGGAAAAGATTCCCTATGTCACGGGCCCCCGCTGGTTGGACGGGTCCTTGATGTTTAGGCTTCTTTCCCATTGTGGGGCAGCTTGTTCTGGTAGGTTTGGGAGTGTAAATTGGTAGTTTAGTATTGCTTTTTCTGGCTTAATGCTATGGAGCTCGCTTCACACACGTCTGCTCTGTTCAGCTGTTGGCTCCGCCCCCCAGTTTGGCATTCTTAAATACAAAGTTATTACAAAAAAATATATATTGATATATACTACTAGCCACTTCAAATAAAATTTAAAAAAAATCCCTGCTTTTGGTAAAGTTGATAATGAATTAAATATTTTTTTCAGAGCAATTTATTAACTACGATCAGATTAGAACCAAACATAAAGGATGTCACAACACTTGGATAACTCTCCCCACTGTTTTTGTTTCTCTTCTCCAAAGCATTGTGTGCTGTGGCTGTAAATGGCCAATTTTGTAATATACATAAAGAGACAAAGTCTTGTATAAAAATAGGTTAACATACGTTTTTAGTCAACAGTCTAATTTCCAAGTGACAGTTCCCTTTAGGTGAATATTTTCAATTTATTTTCAATTTTCGTATTAATTTAGATCTTTCATTTTTAGATATTAAATTTAGGCATGTAGCACATAACAAAATTAGGACTACATTTTAACCAAATTGACAAAACCAGCAAAAAAAAATTTCTTCTACAATATTTTCTCTGTTTTATACCCTGATCCTATGTCTTATGAGATAGACTTGATACTTTAAAAGTTTATTTCAAAAACAGCAATTTTGCTAGTGCAGAAAAAAGTAAAGATCCTAAAATAAATTAATATGGAGATCCCCATTTAATAGGGTGACTGCTTATCTGCGTCTTCCTCATTTCTTTGCTGTTGAATTGATGGGTCAATTGAAGAACAAACATATCCCCTGCTTTTCACTATACCCAAATATGAATTATTGTATGCTATAAACCGTATTGCTAGCAATTGAATAGTGGAATTCATACTATTTCCCTAGGTTTAAGAGCAGAAATATAGACATGATAAATTGCAGTCAGAAATATTTTAATCCATGTGATAAACCGTGATAAACTAGTTATGCAATGGAAAGTAAACTTCAATTCAGCTGAAATGGTATCACTTAAGGTGTTTTATCACACACTGCTTGGATTTGTATCAGACCCATAACCTCTTCAATACCAAGATATTCTGTAGAAAAAAAATCACCCACTAGAAACTTTTTTTTTGTGTTCTGGAAAGCATAATTTGTTTTAAATGGTTTTTATTTTAATTGCGAAATAAAATCAGACATGCAACGGTTTGAGAGAACATACATTTGTTAGCCTACACAGAGGCATTGTGTGTCCGCACGGGTCAGTATCATAACATGGAACCTGCAAAGTAGAAGTCAATATAGCACAAAATACAGAAGAAAACCATATAGCAAAAATATATTACCGCACATTACAGTATGGTCAGACACAGCTCATATAAGTATCTGTGTTAGGTGTTACTCGAAATCAGCATTGAATATGTAATACATGCATATGTCATAGAAACAAAGCTCCAGGCACTAATAAAATCAGGCATAGTTAAGGTGAAATAAGAGGGCTACAGAGCATTATATAAAGTGTGACACATAACAAAGCACTGAGTAGTGTTACAACTCAATGCAACTCAAATGAAACAGAGCTAATTTAAGCCCAAGTAACAGAAGGGCAACTCCCTAGTAGTTAAGTCAATGGTCAAGGCAGGTATGCATGCCAAGGATGAGTCAGAAATTATTATAATATCAGTAAGAGTAGGTCTATCAAAAATAACAAACAATAATAATCAGGAAACTGTTTTGAAGCAACTGCAGTGAGAGCAATGAGCTTCTGCATAAACCTCTGATGGTAAGAGACACTGGCAGCAAGTCTGATTGTTATGGTATAGGATTATAGAAACATAGAAACATAGAATGTGACGGAAGAGAGAACCATTCGGACCATCTAGTCTGCCCAATTTTCTAAATACTTTCATTAGTCCCTAACCTTTTCTTATAGCTAGGATAGACATATGCCTATCCCATGCATGCTTAAACTCTTTCACTGTGTTAACCTCTATAGTAGCTCAAATGCCAAAAAATTGCAGCAATGGAGCTATAGCACTACTCAGGGCCCATAGTGTTGAATTCTAAAGCGCTTCGTGTAAGTGTGGGTGAGGATCCATAATTTATTTAATACAAACCAGTGTCCCAGCAGTACCAGTAGAGGTTAATAGTGATGTCCTGAACGGTTCGCTGGCGAATAGTTCCTGGCGAACATAGCTTGTTCGCGTTCGCCACGGATGGTGAACATATGTGTCAGGCCTTAAGCCTCCCGATGTCTCCTCATGCTTCCGGGTTTGACGGAACTTAGCCACACCCCCATTGACGCGGTCTGCTATTTAATGCGACCGCACCAGCTGATAGATGCTGGATTATTGAAACGCGTACCGCACCTAACTCACCGGCTCACATACCTCGCTGAGACGACCACATTCTACTGGACCGGACTGGAGGATTATTCAAGTCCCCAACATCTCTCCTCATCACCAAAAAGTGCCTGCACTCTCTGCAACCATTCACTGAAGCAACCGCCTCAGAGGAGAGCTGGGGACATAATCCCTCTACTTCTGGAAGCTAAGTATCTTACAGTCTCTGAGATAAGAGCTAACAATGCTAAAGCTTTATTTCGACTTACTAAAGTCTGCTATCAAGTTGTCCAGCAAGCCTGCTACAGCTTTCCTCAAATCAAGTATTATTCAAGTTCAGCTGTACCTGTCTTGCAACAGATAGTCATATTTCTTCATACTAAAGTCTTCTATCAAGTTGTCCAGCAAGCCTGCTACAGCTTTCCTCAAATCAAGTATTATTCAAGTTCAGCTGTACCTGTCTTGCTACAGATAGTCTTTATTTCAACTTACTAAAGTCTGCTATCAAGTTGTCCAGCAAGCCTGCTACAGCTTCCCTCAAATCAAGTATTATTCAAGTTCAGCTGTACCTGTCTTGCTACAGACGGTCTTATTTCTTCTTACTAAAGTTTGCTATCAAGTTGTCCAGCAAGCCTGCTACAGCATCCCTCAAAACAAGTACTATTTAAGTTCTGCTGCACCTGTCTTGCTACTGATAATTCCAATGTATACAATCTCTTATAATTTGAACTGTTAACAAGAATAACGGACTCTAATGAATTCTGAACCTTGTCATTGCTAACTGAAGCAAACCGTTTATTATTTAAAGAAACATTACCTGTAATTCTGGAACTGAACTCTCAGTTCCATCTAAGTGTATTAATAAAATATCAAAGTACTAAGAAATCTGCAGTTGTGTTCCACATCATTTACTGTGAACGTGACAATATGCGATGTTCGGTCCGCCCCCTATTCATCATCATTGAGTAAACTTTGACCCTGTACCTCACAGTCAGCAGACACATTCCAGCCAATCAGCAGCAGACCCTCCCTTCCAGACCCTCCCACCTCCTGGACAGCATCAATTTTACATTCAATGTGAAGCTGCATTCTTAGTGAGAGTAGGGACAGTGTAGCTGCTGCTGATTTGAGAGGGCAATTGATAGCTAGGTAGTATTCAGTGTCCACTACAGTCCTGAAGGACTCATCTGATCTCTGCTGTAAGGACAGCACCCCAAAAAGCCCTTTTTAGGGCTAGAACATCAGTGTGCTTTTTTTCTGTATAATGTAATTGCAGTTGCCTGCCTGCCAGCCTGTGTGTCAGGCTCACAGCGTATACTGTGCCCACTTGCCCAGTGCCACCACTATAACAGTGAAAAAAGTTTTTGGGTTTTAAATGCACGCTATTGTGACACCAGATATGAGTGGCAATGTGCACTTGCAGAGGTTGGCAGAGTAAACGCTGTAGGCCTGACACCCGCTTGCAGACAAGTAACTGCTATTCAATCTATAACAGTGAAAAAAGTTTGTGGGTTTTAAATGCACGCTATTGTGACACCAGATATGAGTGGCATTGTGCACTTGCAGAGGTTGGCAGAGTACACGCTGTAGGCCTGACACCCGCTTGAAGACAACTAACTGCTATTCAATATATAACAGTGAAAAAAGTTTTTTGGTTTACATGCACGCTATTGTGACACCAGATAATAGTGGCAATGTGCACTTGCAGAGGTTGGCAGAGTACACTCTGTAGGCCTGACACCCACTTGCAGACAACTAACTGCTATTCAATCTATAACAGTGAAAAAAGTTTTTTTGGTTTTAAATGCACGCTATTGTGACACCAGATATGAGTGGCAATGTGCACTTGCAGAGGTTGGCAGAGTACACGCTGTAGGCCTGACACCCGCTTGAAGACAACTAACTGCTATTCAATCTACAACAGTGAAAAAAGTTTTTTGGTTTTAATTGCATGCTATTGTGACACCAGATATGAGTGGCAATGTGCACTGGCAGAGGTTGGCAGAGTACACGCTGTAGGCCTGTCACCCGCTTGCAGACAAGTAACTGCTATTCAATCTATAACAGTGAAAAAAGTTTTTTGGTTTTAAATCCACGCTATTGTGACACCAGATATGAGTGGCAATGTGCTCTTACAGAGGTTGGCAGAGTACACGCTGTAGGCCTGACACCCGCTTGAAGACAACTAACTGCTATTCAATCTATAACAGTGGAAAAAGTTTTTTGGTTTAAAATGCACGCTATTGTGACACCAGATATGAGTGGCAATGTGCACTGGCAGAGGTTGGCAGAGTACACGCTGTAGGCCTGACACACCCGCTTGAAGACAACTAACTGCTATTCAATCTATAACAGTGAAAAAAGTTTTTTGGTTTACATGCACACTATTGTGACACCAGATATGAGTGGCAATGTGCACTTGCAGAGGTTGGCAGAGTACACGCTGTAGGCCTGACACACCCGCTTGAAGACAACTAACTGCTATTCAATCTACAACAGTGAAAACATTTTTTGGTTTTAATTGCACGCTATTGTGACACCAGATATGAGTGGCAATGTGCACTGGCAGAGGTTGGCAGAGTACACGCTGTAGGCCTGTCACCCGCTTGCAGACAAGTAACTGCTATTCAATCTATAACAGTGAAAAAGGTTTTTTGGTTTTAATTGCACGCTATTGTGACACCAGATATGAGTGGCAATGTGCACTTGCAGAGGTTGGCAGAGTACACGCTGTAGGCCTGACACCCGCTTGAAGACAACTAACTGCTATTCAATCTGTAACAGTGAAAAACGTTTTTGGGTTTTAAATGCACGCTGTTGTGACACCAGATATTAGTGGCAATGTGCACTTGCAGAGGTTGGCACAGTACACGCTGTAGGCCTGACACATCCGCTTGAAGACAACTAACTGCTATTCAATCTGTAACAGTGAAAAAAGTTTTTGGGTTTTAAATGCACGCTATTGTGACACCAGATAGGAGTGGCAATGTGCACTTGCAGAGGATGGCAGATTACACGCTGTAGGCCTGACACCTGCTTGCAGACAAGTAACTGCTATTCAATCTATAACAGTGGAAAAAGGTTTTTGGTTTTAAATGCACGCTATTGTGACACCAGATATGAGTGGCAATGTGCACTGGCAGAGGTTGGCAGAGTACACGCTGTAGGCCTGTCACCCGCTTGCAGACAAGTAACTGCTATTCAATCTATAGCAGTGAAAAAAGTTTTTTGGTTTACATGCACGCTATTGTGACACCAGATATGAGTGGCAATGTGCACTTGCAGAGGTTGGCAGAGTACACGCTGTAGGCCTGACACACCCGCTTGAAGACAACTAACTGCTATTCAATCTACAACAGTGAAAAAGTTTTTTGGTTTTAATTGCACGCTATTATGACACCAGATATGAGTGGCAATGTGCACTGGCAGAGGTTGGCAGAGTACACGTTGTAGGCCTGTCACCCGCTTGCAGACAAGTAACTGCTATTCAATCTATAACAGTGAAAAAAGTGTTTTGGTTTTAAATGCACGCTATTGTGACACCAGATATGAGTGGCAATGTGCACTTGCAGAGGTTGGCAGAGTACACGCTGTAGGCCTGACACCCGCTTGAAGACAACTAACTGCTATTCAATTTATAACAGTGAAAAACGTTTTTGGGTTTTAAATGCACGCTATTGTGACACCAGATATTAGTGGCAATGTGCACTTGCAGAGGTTGGCACAGTACACGCTGTAGGCCTGACACACCCGCTTGAAGACAACTAACTGCTATTCAATCTGTAACAGTGAAAAAAGTTTTTGGGTTTTAAATGCACGCTATTGTGACACCAGATATGAGTGGCAATGTGCACTTGCAGAGGTTGGCAGAGTACACGCTGTAGGCCTGACACCTGCTTGCAGACAAGTAACTGCTATTCAATCTATAACAGTGAAAAAGGGAGGGTCTGCTGCTGATTGGCTGGAATGTGTCTGCTGACTATGAGGCACAGGGTCAAAGTTTAGTCAATGATGATGAATAGGGGCGGATCGAACCGCGCATGTGTTCGCCCGCCGTGGCGAACGCGAACACGCTATGTTCACCGGGAACTATTCGCCGGCGAACAGTTCGGTACATCACTAGTCTCTAGCATATTAGTCCGGCCATTCTAAGGTTCTGTTTACGCTCTGTCCTTTTATTTTCCTTTTCTTGCCTATGTATATGTTTATGGACTGTTTGCGGTTGTTTGTGGTGCATTAAACGGGGAGTGCATTAAACGGGGAGAAATGTTAGGTGATTTATGCCCTTTATGGATTAAAACCAGACTCTGCATCAACTATGTAATTTTCCATGGGAGTTTTGCCATGGATCCCCCTCCGGCATGCCACAGTCCAGGTGTTAGTCCCCCTGAAACAACTTTTCCATCACTATTGTGGCCAAAAAGAGTCCCTGTGGGTTTTAAAATTTGCCTGCCTATTGAAGTCTATGGCGGTTTGCCCGTTCGCGAACATTTGCGGAAGTTCACGTTCGCGAACCGAAAATTTTATGTTCGCAACATCACTAGTGGTTAACTAAGAATTAGCTGATAATAAATAACATAAGTAAAGGAAGCGTAATTTATACAGTATAATATCACCCATGTCAGCCATATACATAAATTTCAAATAGAGTGAAACAGAGGCAAGAGTTGAAATGACACTGTAATGCAGCATATCTAGCTAGATATTTTGGAAGTCCTTGCAGTGAGCCAACAACAAGGCATAACATTGAAAAACTGAAGAACAAGAGTATAGTGTAGCGATTGTGTGAGACTTGGTGTAGAAGAAAAGAAAAACAAAATAAAGAAAAACAAATATCTTTTTTTTCCGGCTAAAATGATTTTTGTATATTTTGTTGTTCAAAAGTAAATTTTCATAAAGCGTTCCATTTTCATGGACAAATTTTTACGTTGGGATATTGTTCCCGTCTATCCCAGATCTCGCTGCTGGCCACATCTCATTTTTTTTTTATAGATCTGTACATCTTTATAATTTCAATATATACATAATTAGACAATCACCTAAAAAAAACAAAAAAAAGCACACGAATGACAAAACCTAAAAAAAATTCTCAACAATAACAAACATTATCTAGTGGTGTATAAACCTGATTTCTAGTATATCCATACCTTAATCCATTCTTACACATAAATGCTCTCATAGTTTACATTACCTAGTGCTCTTATGTGTACCTTTATAAATTACTTAAACCATTATACCAGGCTTATTTGAGAACATAAATCCCCTTTATATACCTCTGGCTTTTGCCTCTAACTATTATATTACTTTATTTAAATTAAATAAATGTATGTAACAACTTCTTAACCATGGCCTACCTCCTATAAATACAAATTCCTGACACTAAACCATTTTTGCCAAATTGTAATATATTTTCCTTCCAATCCTGCCAAATGACTTGCCATTCTCTCATAGCAACTTGAAGAGTCTAAGCGTGACATAACCTCTTTGAGCAAAGGTGGTTGAGTTTGTCTCCACCTATAAGCTATAGCTATTTTAGTTGCTAATAAACAATGTATCATTATTGTTAATACTTCCTCCTGAGGTGTTATCTGGAACATGTGAAAAAGATAGCTTTCTGGTTGCCACTGAATATCTACACTTAATCCCATTTAAAAAAAAAAAGATTCCACTTCCTGCCAAAGTGGTATAATCAATGGGCACTCCCAAAAAATATGCAGCAAGTTGGCTAAATTCTCATGGCATCTCCAACAAGCTGTAGATGTTCCTGGGTATAATTGAGCTAATCTGGAGGGTACCATATACCATCTCATATTTAATTTGCTAAATGCCTCCCAATGTGATAAACTTCTGGAAGCTTGTTTCATGATTTTTAAAGCCTTGTACCAACTTTCCTGCGGTACTTGATTATCTAAGTCCCTTTCCCATTTTTGCATGTAACTTATAGTATCCACATCCATAGATACTAAAATGTTATAGCAAAATGAAAGAGCTTTTTTGTTTGGAATTTTCCCTGCACATTTACATAAGAAAGGGGAGCTGTTTATCATATATTTTAAAGTGCATCTTATTTTATTCAAAATATGTTTTATGCGTAAGTATGTGAATAATTCATGTGACGGCAGAACATATTGCTTCTGAAGCTCCGGAAATGATTTTATTCCACTTACGTTATATAAATCACCTATCTGTCTTACCCCTCGCTCCATCCAAGTATCTAAGAATAAATCAGGGCTAAAGAATGTCATCATTTTAAAAGGAGCTTCCAATGCCAAGGCCTTAGATATTTTTAGCTTTGAAATAGCTTGTCCCCAAATTTTTGTTAATGCTTTCGTGGAAGGCAACATATTGCATAGTTTTTCTTGTTTCACTGGACCAAGCCAGAGAAACTGTTCCACTGTACCATCCTGAATACAATCATTCTCTAATCCCAACCAAATTGGAACTACACCCTGCTCAAGAATAGACATACCCTGTGCAAGAAAACTGCTTTATAATAAAAGGAAATATTCTGTATATTTAAACCTCCTTTCATGTATGGTTTCCAAAGCCAATTCTGTGCAATACGTGGTGGTTTCCTTTTCCAAATATGTGCATTAATAGTAGTTTGGAACCTTTTTAGAAGAGCATTTGTTAACACAATTGGTAAAGTTCTAAATAAATATAAAATAAGGGGCACTATCATCATTTTTAGCGTGTTAATACGACCAAGCCAGGATATCTCTCTCCCCTCCAATACTCTAAGTTGTTTATTCAGTTTATATATCAATGGAATATGATTATCTTTCATTAACTGGGCTGGATTGCTAGATAATTGAACACCTAAGTAATTTATTGATGAAGAGCGACAGTCAAATGGATATAATTCTTGCAGTTCTTTTACTAACTGTTTTGGGAGACGTATTGGCAAAGCTTGAGATTTTTTTGGATTATTCTTATAATAAGACACTTGTCCATAACTTTCATAAGATTTGAAAGTGATGTAAATGGATCTGTTAAAAATAATAAAACATAATCCACAAACAGCTCTAATTTCAATTCTCCTGCAGGTGTGCATATACCCCGAATATTATTTTGTTTTTTAACATGTCTTATTAATGGTTCTAAACTTAATATAAATAACAAGGGGGAGAGAGGACACCCCTGCCTTGTACCATTTGTGATCTGAAACGGCGTTGATAAAAACCCCGTATTATGTATTCTCGCTGATGGATCAGTATAAATGGCAAAAATGCTCTCTAAAAAAGTCGAGGGGAAGGCCATCTTTACTAAAACTTCTTTCATATATTGCCAATTTAGGCGATCAAAGGCCTTCTTGGCATCTACAGCTAGAATTAGTAATTGTTGCTTATTAATATCGGCCCAGTTCAATATATTCAGACAATGACGGGTATTATCCCCTAATTGTCTTGAAGGAAAAAATAAATATCTTTTTCTATCTTCAAATAAAAACTGATCCAGTCTTCAAAGAAGGCCAGTCTGCAGGAAGAAGAAAAGGACTACGTGATATCCCTTTTTGAGCACCAGTTGCCTAGTGCGTTTTGGGGAGATATTGAGAACACATGGCTTGGCGTAAGTAGACGCCAAAGAAAAGAGAAGAGTCTAGGAGCCACTTCATATTAGTAACATAAGTCAACTGGGGTCAAACAAATAAATGTATGCAGGCTGTCAGAGATTAGCAGGCGTTGGGCCCCTTAGGGAGAGCCAAATCCAACACCTCCAAGACAGCCCAAACCCCCCCATCAGAATATTCCTTGGCATAGTGGGCACTCAGAGGTAGTTCAGTCTATTGGGTCCCCGTCCTCCCCAAGAGTCCACAGACATTACACATCAATCACCAGATCTTCCATGAGGTGTATGTCCCCACATGCCTCACCCAACTCCCAAACTTTTGGCACAGGCCTGTGCCACTCACGGCCACCTGTATACTGGAAGTCCACACAGTTTAGAACCACAGAGCTCACTGCATCGTATATAAATCTCTCGGGGTCTATCCCAATACACAGTGGACAATGACACCACACTCTTAGTGGGCAAGAAGCTTGGGGGTTCCAGCAGCCAGCCAGCCAGCATTCCCACAGGGCACAGGAGCATCTTGTAACAGCCCTTCTCTCTACTTCGGGTAAGTATATCCTATTGCCTTGCAGCCATAAAACAAACTTGGGAGTCTGCAAGAAGCACCAAGGCTAGACAGGAGTCGTCCAGGAACAGGGATCTGACATCTTTAATGTTCCCTCAGGATGCCACCAAGGCCTTAAATTGCGGTCTGGTATAACCCCCACTGGCCAGCGGATGGAAAGGGGCCAGATCCCCCAACCACTGCATGTCTCAAGCAGTGTAGGCTCACAGTCGTGCCTTTCAGCAGCCCTTTGGCAAGTATCTGAGGGTTGTCTGTCATTGCTGCTGAATCACATAGCATCAGGATGAAGGCCCAGGGTGCTGGTGTGGACAATTACTGAAAGTGACTTACTGCAAACTGGATCAGCTGGAAGCCAAGTGGATCCCCCACAGAGAATGAGCAACTTTTTGGTCTCAGGGGAGCTTAGTGAGCTCCATATTAGCCTTGTTTGGGGGCCCAAGACCGGAGCTGGCCCACTTGGCAGCTCGGCCCCACCACCTGGAAAGTATAGTTTGAATGTTTTTTTTTCTTTGCTATATGTATAGATAGTACATTATTAATAATTAGAAACAAAACAAATATGCTTCTTGGTCATGAACATTTTTATAAATCTTTGAGTGGATAATGAAGCTACAGATTAGAAAATAGTATTGTAAGTTAATAACCTTTTACCTTTTTTAATATGTAACTAAAATGTTTCCCTGATAATCCTCTTACGTTGTATATTAATTATTATTATTATTATTATCTTTTTTATTATTATTTATATAGCACCAACATATCCTGCAGTGCTTACAAATAAAAAATAAGGATATTTGACAACAAGTAATTTACATACAGAATATAACAGAGACAAGAGGTGAAAAGACCATTACAAGAAGTAAAGACACAAAAGAGAAATAACAGCATGTCAGAGGAGGTATGAGTTGATGGATAAGATCCCTGGGTTGATATAAACTAATAAAGGTGGTGTGTGGAAGAACCGAACAGTGACAGGAGAGAGAGTGAACTGGGCTATGGAGGAAACTGATGAGTGAAATGAGAGAAGTTTCACCCAGAATGGTAAGTTTTCCTAAACAGGTATGTTTTAATTGACTTCTTAAAGGACTTCTGGCTAAGGGAGATGATGGCACAGGGTAACAAATTCCAAAGGAATGGGACAACCCTTGAAAAATCCTGCAGATAAGAGTTAGCAATGCGGGAATGAGCAGATGTCAGGAGAAGGTCATGTGCCGAGCAAAGGGAACACAAATATCTCACATTGTATATCTGAAGATGTGTATATCACTCATACCTGCATGTGTATGTTTGTGAGTGTATAGCTGTGTATGTCAATCTGTGAATGTGTCTGAAATGTATATCTATGTGTGTTAGTTTGTGAGTGTGCATCTGTGTGTCTCCGAGCGTGTATTTTGTAGATGGGGATGCTGTGTGGGTTGTGTGTATGGATGAATGCTGTGTGGGAGATAACTGTATTAATGATTGTGATGGTTAGCTGAGTGTGATATGTATATGTGGGTTTGGCATAGTGTGATTGTATGTGGGGTTGTCTGAGTGTAATTGTGTGCGAGTGTGTGTAATATTAATAACATTTAAAAATAATAATAATAATTTCCCCTGCTCCTGCTTTCCTGCTTAACTGCCTGCATGGATGGGGGTATACTCCCAAATTATCCTAGGGTACTGCTGACCATTTTCCTGGGAAAGTGTTTAGACTGCACAAAACTTTGGCAAAAGTTTGTTTCGGCCAGTTCGTCTGAATCTAATGCCTAATAATCCACATTGAACAAATTGATTCTCCAAGAATTTATCTTACTCATTGAATAAGAACCCCCAGGCAAATCCCAGCCAGATTGAGTCAATTCAATGTAGATTAAAATAAATGTTATTAGGTCAAACTGCTAAAATGATTTTTCACAAGTGTAGTCTGCAACTCCAGGGGGTGCACATCGCAGTAAATGCTCTTCCAGTCTGACGTACATTGAATGAGTCAGAGCACTGCTATGTTGGACCTTAAGGAAGATAGAATAGAAATATATTAAATAATGATCTTACAAGGGGAGCCCCTGACAGGTGTAACTTCAGGGTATAGTTGCAAAAGCAACTGCTGTGACTCTGCCCTTGATATATATCCATTCTATTATTTGGGAGCAGAACGACTGTTATTCTGAAATTAATAGTTAAGGAAGTAAGACATTATAGCTCTCTCTGTATTGGTTGTTCTTATTTTAAAAGTGTTTGCAATATTAACAAGTAGTGCAGCAGCAATATATTTTTTGTGCATAGTGACAATTTAGCTTTTTTCACGTAAAACGATAAATTTCAATATGAATTAGAATGGTAAAGGATGTATTGCTTTCATATAGTTACTTTTACTTGGTGTTACAGTAATGCTTACTGAAAGCAAAATGTTTGAACTTCTGTATGTTTTTCACACATTTTACAATTTTGAAGATTTTCTTTATGCATGATAGTGGTTTGTAAAAAAAACAACAACAAAAAAACAGACATCATTTTTGTTCACATTAATTCTATCAGAGGTATAAAGTGGTAATCCTCCCCAAAGGATACATATGCAAGTTCCTGAGAGCCAGACAACAAGAAAGTGTTCTCTAAGTCAGATAGAGGAAGCCATTATCTAAATTGATTTTGTGACTTAGAGATCGAACGTGAGCCATTATTGACTTGTATGCATGTGTTTTTTTATCTGAATGTCAGTCAATAATCATTCATTTACTCTATGCTTGAGGGCCATTGGTATTCCCCTATGACAAGACACCCATTACCTTACAAGTATCTATAATTTGCGTATAATGTACCATTACAGAGGGCATACGAGGTCCTTGAAGGTGACTATACTGAATAGAAGAATATCTCTAGTATGTCCTGATTGTTCACATATGTAAGTTCAAAGAATAGCATTTATGAGGGTTATTATGTCAAAATAAAGATGGGTAAGTTTCTATGAACGAACATAATAGGCAAATGTTTATGGACCAGAGATCAGGGTGAAAGCAGAATCGATTAAAAATAAAAGAAATAGAATATATTGAGTGACAGAAACATGGATAGTACTGGTGAGAGAGATCCCTCATCTATAGTGCCAGGGCTGGATGAACATAAGGGCTAATGGAGATGCAGAAGGATTCTGTAATTAGACCTATTATAATAGTCAGCACCAGGCTCAATAGAGACCTGTATAGGGCTGTACTAAAGATAATGCTACCTTGTAGGGTTGTTATTTGCATTACACACAGACTTCAGGAGACAAATTGCCATTCAATTGAGGGAAGTCATGTTCCAGAGCAAATTAACTGAAGAAAAAAATAATGATGTCAAATTAAAGCATTGTTTCAATGCACAAAATAATATTTAATAAAAACGCAAGATACATTTAAAAAAGAAAAAAATAGAAAAAAATTAAAAATTTTGCAGACCAAATTTCTGATCTTAAATACTTCATAAGATTTAATTCACAGATCAAGTGAGAAGAGACCAATAAAGGGAAAAATGAAGGGTCAGTAAAAAAAAATCAATATTTATATATCTGTATTTGTATGTTAAACAAGTATAGAATACATAATATAGATATAATATAGATAAACATAAATATAGATTTTTATTGCTCCACCTCTTTTTACCCTAGTGGTTACTTTTCCTCACTTGATCTGTGAACCAATTGGCAGGAGAATGTGCCTATCTGTGTAAGGCAAAATGTATACATCCTTTTTATATTTATATTATGTACATATTTTGCAGCATACTGATAGGCACATTCGCCTTTTTGATTTATCTTAATTGTTTTTTTCTGAATGGTTTACATGGAACATATTTGAAGGAACCAAACCTGGACTACCTGAATTTAATTTTATTTTCAGATGAAGTGATTTGGTCAATCAGACGTTTTCCACCATGCACAAGTCTATCTATCATGCATTTGGTGCTATAAAAGAATTTCTAGTATCAACAAGAATGTTTCACAAAATGAATCCCCAGCGTACAAAAAAATATAATTATATGAACTATGCATGTGCAATAAATCTACAAATTCACACAATTCACAGCACATGATCTCAAAATGCACAGCAGTCATCCATTTTACTTGTTGACATAAGCCAACTGCATTGTGAACGTGTGAGGTTACACCTACAGATCACTTCATTTAAAAGGAGGGTATGAAAAAACACCAAGCGAGAACAGAATTTCATTTTTACATTTTGCTTGCATGCTGTGTTCATTAAATTCTGTTTGCCTACTTGAAGGGTGCCTCGCTATCTTCCCTTTTGTAACAGACAGTCTCATTTCAATTAAAACATTTAATCATTTTATAATACGCAACAGAATTATTTAACTAAAGGTTGAATATTTTAGATATTACAAAGATTAGGATAATTATGTGCATTAACAATTAGATTGCTAAAATATATAATCAAGGTCATTAATGAGCTCTCACAGTAACTGTACAGATGGCACAAGGTTATATGAGTTAAGTCTCAACTTCAAGGGACAAAATGTTTTCCACCATGTGTAGAATTCAATGCTAAAAGGGAAATTGTAAGGCTGCTACACTAATCTTTCTTATTAAACAGGTAGATTTAAAACATAGAAAAGCTGGTATAAGGCATATTTTAGAAAGATAGAAACATAGAAATATAGAATGTGATGGCATTTGGCCCATCTAGTCTGCCCAATTTTCTAAATACTCTCATTAGTCCCTGGCCTTATCTTATTGCTAGAATAGCCTTATACTTATCCCACAAATGCTTAAACCTAGACCACAGTGCCCACCGGCTAAGAAACACGGCCCCTGCCCGCACGGTATAGCCGCCGGGGTCACATTAAAGGGGCCCATCGGGTGGGTGCCTGAATGAATTTCCAGGGGGTCCAGTCAGCACTGCAGCACGTTAACAGTGAGACCGGGCCTCCTCTGATGATGTCAAAACAGGACACAGGAGGGTGACTAAAACATTTTGTGTATGTGTCTGTATATGTGTGTGTTTGTATTTATGTGTGTCTGTATGAATGTTTATCTGTATGTGTGTGTGTGTGTGTGTATGTCTGTGTGTCTGTATGTGTGTGTGTGTGTCTTTGTGTGTATGTATGTGTGTCTATATGTGTGTGTGTGTGTGTGTCTGTCTGCATGCATGTGTGTCTGGGTGTCTGTCTATATATGTGTGTCTGTTTTTTATGTGTGTTTGTATGTATGTGTCTTTGTGTGTGTGTGTGTGTATGTATGTGTGTCTGTATGTATGTGTGCCTGTATGTGTGTGTCTGTGTGTTTGTGTGTGTCTCTGTATATGTGTGTGTGTGTGTGTGTCAATGTGTGTGTCTGCATGTGTATGTGTTTGTCTGCATGTGTGTGGGAGAATGTATTGGAGGGGGACGATAGACATATGGAGGGGTGTCAGGGAGTAGATGTATGGGCTGGGCACCAGGGCAATTTTTGCACCACATCCCCATGGTGTCTAGTTATGCCTCTGACTGTGTAGATTCCCTTTATATATTTAAATGTTTCTATCATATCCCCCCTGACTCGTCTTTTCTCCAAGCTATACATGTTAAGTTCCTTTAACCTTTCCTTGTAAGTTTTATCCTGTAACCCATGAACCAGTTTAGTAGCCCTTCTCTGAACTCTTTTTAAAGTATCAATATCCTTCTGGAGATACGGTCTCCAGTACTGCTTACAGTATTCCAAGTGAGGTCTCACCAGTGTTCCGTACAATGGCATGAGCTCTTCCATCTTTCTACTGCTAATACCTCTCCCTATACAACCAAGCATTCTGCTAGCATTTCCTAGATGTATTTATACGTTTTTTTTTTTTTTTGTCAATCTCTTTTATATTTTGGTGCAAGCAAAGTACAGGGTGTCTGCATCAACAGTATACGGTATATTTTACAAACATCACGAACATGTGCAGTATAAACGTAAACGTATGTGTGTGAAAGTCACCATTTTTGTGTTTTCTTTCTCACGTTTCAAACTAGGAATGCTATATTATGCTGAATAAACAACTAGTCTGAGCTGCAGATGGAGCTGGCATAAAGTAAAACAACAGTTGTATGTTAACCCCTTAACGCCGTTACGGCGTTCTATGCCGTCGCGGCTTTAAAGGGCTTTAACCCCTTAAGGACACATGACGTGTCTGACACGTCATGATTCCCTTTTATTCCAGAAGTTTGGTCCTTAAGGGGTTAAAGCCGTTGCGGCGGCATAGAACGCCGTAACGGCTTGCAGCCCCAGGAGCAGAGGTGTACTCACCTCCGCCGCGATCCTCTTCTGGGGGGCTGTCTGAGAGCCCAGGCAGCCCCCCTCCGGCAAATGAGGCCCCCGGGGGCCATGTGATCGCTCTCAAAGAGCGATCACATGGCCCCCTATAGCTGGCTATGGATCTGCCAGCAGGGGGACTGTCTAAAATATTAGACAGTTCCCCTGCTGGTAGGTAGTGTAAAAAAAAAAATATTAAAATGTTATAAAATAAATTAAATGCCTTTTTATATATATAATATATATATATAATATATGTATACATATTATATATATGTAACGTCATACGTAATGTATTTTAATATTAATATTAGTATATATATTAATATTAAAATACACTTAGAATGACGTTACATATATATAATATTAAATATTAAAATGTTATAAAATAAATTAAATGCCTTTTTATATATATAATATATATATATAATATATGTATACATATTATATATAGGTAACGTCATACGTAATGTATTTTAATATTAATATTAGTATATATATTAATATTAAAATACACTTAGAATGACGTTACATATATATAATATGTATATATATTATATATATAATAGATCTACATATATATATTATATATATATACGCATAATTACAATAATAAATAAATTAATTAATTAAATAAATAAATAAAATATTGAAACAAAATATAAAATAAATTATATATTCATATGTAATTTCATTCTAACTGTATTTTGTTATTAATATATATATATTGGAAACAGAATACACTTAGAATGACATTCTATATATATCTATCTATATATAAAATACAAATAACCGCAAATATATATATAGAGATAAATACATATAATTACATAAAAGATTACATTAGTATACACGTAGAATTTATATACCTATAAATGCATATATATTAAAATTCTACGTGTATATTTAAGTAATTTTTTAACATAATTATGTCATTTGATTAATTAAAATTTGATTGACATGCCTGACAACACAGGGAGAAAGTGCAGAGAATTTAATTCGCAAGCACTATATTAGACCCTGTAACTCTCCAAGACACCATAAAACCTGTACATAGGGGGTACTGTTTTACTCGGGAGACTTCGCTGAACTCAAATATTAGTGTTTAAAACTGGTAAATTGTATTACAACGATGATATTTTAAGTAAAAGTGACGTTTTTTGCATTTTTTACAAACAAACTGCACTTTTATGGACTATATTATTGTTGTAATATGTTTTACTGTTTTAAAACACTAATATTTGTGTTTAGTGAAATCTCCCGAGAATAACAGTACCCCCCATGTACAGGTTTTATGGTGTTTTGGAAAGTTAGAGAGTCACATATAAGGCTTGCATTTCATTTTTTTGACATTGAAATTTGCCAGATTAGTTATGTTGCCTTTGAGACCGTATGGTAGCCCAGGAATAAGAATTACCCCGATGATGGCATACCATTTGCAAAAGTAGACAACCCAAGGTATTGCAAATGGGGTAGGTCCAGTCATTTTTAGTAGCCACTTAGTCACAAACACTGGCCAAATATTAGTTTTTTGCTTTTTTCACACAAAAACAAATATGAACGCTAACTTTGGCCAGTGTTTGTGACTAAGTGGCTACTAAAAAAAACTAAACATACCCCACGTTCAATACCTTGGGTTGTCTACTTTTTCAAATGGTATGCCATAATGGGGGTAATTCTCATTCCTGGGCTACCACACCGTCTCAAAGGTAACATTACTAATCTGGCAAATTTCAATTTGAAAATGGAACGTTCTATATTTGACCCTGTAACTTTCCAAAACACCATAAAACCTGTTAATGGGGGGTACTGTTGTACTCGTGAGACATCGCTGATTACAAATATGTGCATTTTGTTGCAGTAAAACCTAACAGTATTATGACATTTACAGCTAAAATGTGAGGCGGAACTACAAATTTAAAAAAAAAATTAAAATTTCTCACAGTTTTTTTTTTATTTTATTCATAATACATTTTTCATATACAAATATTTTATATGAAATGAAAGCCCTGTTTCTCCTGAACAAAATGATATATAATAAGTGTGGGTGCATTTAATATGAAAGAGGGGAACTACGGGTGAACAGACATATAGCGCAAATTCCAGTTTTTGTTTACGTTTTGTTTTGATCAGAACGTGCACTATTGACTCCGTCCTGAAGGGGTTAAATGCTTTAGGCAGAGTAGATTGTTGCTAAGAGAGTAATTATAGTAAACATGCTAGTGGTAGTGTGTCTGGTCAGATAGTCCCAAGAATAGCATTAGAAGAGTAACATGTTAAGCTCATAGTGCATGAGTGGCTGTCGACAATATTTCTAGCTAAGCATGCTATAAGGGACTAACTAAGTGAGGCATATCACACTGGGGAGATATACAAATTCCGCTGAATTCTGCAAGGGTTCGGTACCACGGTTGTGGTTTACAGTAGCATGTGCCAGACAGCCAGTCCAAGCTTAGCCGATGCCCACGTGTGGGAAGTGTCACGTATCCTTCATATCCATGTGGCAAAAACTGAGATAATTACCTTCTGAAGATCGACGGGAGTGCCGCTCGGCGGTTGTCTGCCATGATACCTGGCTTGTGCAGCATGTCGGTGCGCGCCGGCTGCTGCGGACCCATGCAATTATATAGCCCCACGTCTGGTAAAGACAACATCTACGTGCGGGTGAAGTCAAGGGCTAGTTACAGCCAATCGGATCTGCAAGAGGGTTATTTAAACTCACTTGTTCCTTAACTCATTGCCCTGTCATGGTTTCCCTTAGATGGTTATCTGAGAGTGTGTTCCTGATTGTGTTTTTCTGTTTTTTGACTCTGGCTTCATTTTGACTTCCCTGATTTCTGGTACCCTTGACTTTTGGCTTTTCCTTATCGCTGTGTCTCATTCTGTGTCCCTGACCTCGGCTAGTTTTCTGACTATTCTCAGGTATGTTAAGTCCAGCCATTCTAAGATCTGGTAAGATGTTGCCCTTAGTTCTAGGGTGTGATACTGTTCTGCGTGCTGGATCAATATAATCCTGACAGGAAGTTCATGAAGGAGGCAGGGAGTTCAATAGAGGCCCGGCACAGTGGGAGCAAGACGGGACATCCCCCCATCCCCAGGCTGGCAGACGGGCCAGCATCTTCAAGCCACAGACCTGGAGGCTCAAGGAGACCAAGTCCATCCCACCTCGTAGGCGACAGGAAGTCCTGGTGGTAAGTCGCCGCCTGCGGTGGATAGCTCGGTGTGGATGATGCTTCGGGGTTAATACCCTGGGGCCCTCAACTTAGGCAGGCTGATGTTAATCTGGATAGGCTGAAGAGTAGAGACCAAGCCTGAAGGGGGTCCCTTCACTCTCGGGCCTGAGAGTCCCTCCAGACTCCTTCCTTAGTCTCCAGCTGTGTGGCTGCTGCACAGCTATTCAGCTTGGCCCAAAATTGAGTGAACAGCTCATCTAGCCGTTGCAGAGACTGCTGGACAAAGTTGAATGAGAGCTGTTCTGCATACTGTGGTGTTGCCTTGTAGAAGATTTGCACATCTGCCATCTTGGCTCCTTATGTGGAGTGTGGCTGCTGCGGACCCCGCAGTGGGAGTTTGGCGTCTGGGCACTCGACAGATCAGTCCAGCAGGGACTGGTCCAAAGGGTGGGTGGGGGAGAGTGGTGGATTTGCCGTGCCATGCAGGGTTGTATGGGGTGAGGAAGGCGGCTTCACTTCCCCTCCACATGCGTTAATAGGCCACAACCTGCCGCCGAGGGTCCCGTTAACTGAGGATATTGAGAGTGGTCTCAATCGATTCAGTGTAGTGCTCCCCAGGTACGTAGCACTTCAGTTACACCTTTCCAGCTTGGTAACCCAAAATATCTCCGGTGAATCAGCACCGATCACAGGAGCTCGTTTGATGCACTAGCTCAAGCTGCAGGCCCTGCCCCCTATTTATACATGTTTTAAAAGCTCTTTAAGAGTGCAAAATATTCAGTGAAACTCAAATTGATTAGAAAGAGGGACGAGACAGCAATATTTAAAAGTTAGACATATTTTTGTTGTTGTTTTAACTGACTTGAGTACCAAGGGACCAAGGGACTCAAGAAAATATTTCTAAGTCACAAGATTGTGGAAATTGCACTCACCAGTAAAGACTTATCAAGAGAAGGCCTCCACCTCTATATTCCTTACATACAATATGTCCTCAAACCAATCTGAAGCAGAAGTGAGTCTTATGTTGCCATAAAAAAACCTTGCAAACTTTTAGCCTAAAAAGGCATGAACAAAGAAATGGTGAGTCTTAATGGCTAGATAAAGCTGACCCTTGTTGTAATGAAAACATATTCATTTGCTGCAAATGTTGCATATCCTTTGACTCTTGGTGGGACAGTCCTTACTGTCCTTACTTTAAAGTAGGACAGACTGGAGGCTAGATATTTTACTTGCAACTTTGCTGTTGCTTTTTGCTAGAAACAAATGCCATGCTTACTTGTGGCTCCCAGATAAGTAGTGGCTACAGGCTTTGGACTAAAATAGATTCAATATTTGAATCTCTGTCTATGCCAGATATTGATTGCATCTAATGATTATCTATGAGAAGTATTGGATTTGTGGTGATTGAATAATTGTGCAATATTTCCTTAAAGCATTTCTATAAGAAGCATCTGATTGGACAGAAGTCACCAGCATTTATGGATGCAGTGAGGCATTTATCCCTGTGCTAGAATAAAGGCAAATTGAATGTTGTTGTTGTTTTTTTAAATGTTTGTTTGTTTTTTTGTTTTGTTGTTTTTTTTTGTCGTATTTGCAGTTAAAGAGAATAGATTGGTAGATCAGAACATTGAGACATGCTCCTAAAAGTAAGAAAAAATACATATGGAATTCTAAATGCATTCAAATATAATAAAAACAATGTATTCAAACCTTTTTCAGCTCTGCAATAATTAAGTAACTCTCTGTCGCTTCCAATGGTTAGTTCTTAAAAGACAATCAAATAAATATTAATAAAAAAAGAAGATATGCAAATCAGGGGTAGGAAGAGAAGGGGAGAATAATAGTGGAAAATGGTAGAAAGAAAAAAAAAGGGGGGTGGCGGGGGCAGTATCAGACCCCACCAGGACAGGATATTTAAATAGGGGTCTGTAATGCAATGTATGTCTGCCAAGGGTAGCATATCTTGTTGTGTAGAACACGTGTATCACAATGCATGACCATCAGTTTATCCATACTATATATAAATTTAGCATTCTAAAAAGAGTAAGGGACACATCTAATTAGAATAAAATAAACTTTAACCTCTTGATGCACTACAATTTGAAATTTAAATTTAAATGTTTGAATGGATTACCAGGGTAAAAACTGAAGATGATCAAAAGCGAAATCAGTAAAGTTCTTAAGCAAGGTAGGTCATTTATAAGAAATGCACCAAGAATAATTGGAATGCCTTCACCTTCAATTCAAAATATATTTCTGATTCCCCTTCAATGCAGGACTTTCAGAGAGATTTAGCCTATTATGCAGTCATTGCTCTTTCAGAGGAAGCAAACGAGATGCTAAGATGGTTATTAAAACATGATGGAGGTTTGGAACAGCAAAATGTTCAGATTGGAACCAGAAATTGTCATGTATAATCTGATACACGCAGATACATTTGGGATGCTTGCTGTGACGATAAGATATCAGGAAGAAATGCTCATTGGATGAGAAAAGAAGACATAGTAAATTGGAATTATTTGCAAACTTATTTGGCGTTGAAGAGTCTGCTAAAAAGTAGAATAAGCATACATTCCGCTGTCTATGAACAATGTTCTAGCGATGAAAGTGCGAACCACAAAGATGGAACAAAATTCAGGCTGAGCTTGTACATCTGTTTAGAAAATAACTTTTCTCTCAAAGTGATGTGGAATTATTAAAAATTATTATTGTACTTGTATTGAATTATTGTACTAACTCCATTTTAACCTTATATTGTGACAATCCTCCATTTTGTCCTCCTAACCTGACTTCTTCAAATCCTCCATTTTGTCCTCATGACTTAACTTGTTCATTTTAAAACTACATTACGTGACTGAACTTCTCAACCCAATTAATACAGTAGACAAAGACCGTGTTTCCTTCAAGGACAAGTGCCAGGAGGTGCCGGCTACTCCTTAAGACTTGCTGGCTACTCCTTAAGAGCTTGTAAGATAGTACAGTTTGAAGGCCACAGAACACAGTAGTAATGAAATGTTCTATTCATAAGAGACCTTGCACCTGGACATAAAGCCTGATATCACTGACCGTGTAAAATGACGCTTAGGACCCCCTTGTCCCCCACCCGTGTCCAGAATAATCCCACCTCTGATGGGTGGGCACGGGACTAACCTCTTAATTTTACTAACCAATAGGTAAGACACTAACTCCGTCACTTAACAATTAATCCAATTGATGATGTTTATTTGCTGATATTCTAATAATCAATGATGACGCAAAATGCCTCTTAAAAGGGCCTGCGCGCCCGCTTTTACTTCACTTGCCAATAAACTTTCTCGAAGTTATTTTAACCTGAACCTCGTGTGTCAGACTTAATTACTTCAGCGTATATACGCAATTTAATTTTATTGATTTGGACAGGAACAGATAGACTTTGAACATTTTGGTTTACTTTCAAAAAGTACCATAACAACTTGGCGCCCAACGTGGGGCATCGGGCTATGTCCGGCCGGTGAGCCGTCCTAAGGAAGACAAGGGTGGACGGAGGAATCCAGGGGGAAGGAAGGGAGACTGATCACCTCCAAGTACACGGTAGAGACTTCTGCAGAGCCACCGGTATGTTCCGGCCCCTTTGATTGACCCGTCCACGTGTCTGTGACTGCTTCCCGGGAGGACATCAAAGACAGGTAATATCTTGCCCGGTGTCTCGTTACTCATTTGTTTACCTGCATTTTAGTCTATCTGTTGCCTGGGTGTGTTTGAATTGTTTGCCTGTTTCCCCATTTTGAGATAAAGGGGGGGTGGACCTGCAGGGGATTTGCCTGGGGTTCTGTCTTGCTTGTTTTCCCCTTTTTGGGATAAAGGGGGGTGGACCTGAGGGGATTTGCCTGGGTCTTCAGTGTGTCTGTCTATCTGTTTGTATTTTACCCCTTTTGGGATAAAGGGGGGTGGACCTGTGGATTCGTTCCTGGGGGTCTTCTGTTGCCTGTTTTACCTCTTTTAGGAACCACGGTGCTGTGGTTGTAAGGAAAAAGGGGGGTTGACCTGTGGATGTGTTCCTGGGGGTCATCTTTTCCTGTTTAACTCTTTTAGGAGCCTCGTGGCTGGGGCTGTAGGGAAAAAGAGGTGTGTTGGATCTGTGGAGATTGTGTAGACTCATAGTTTCCTGGGGATCCTTCTTGTGCCACTTTGATAGCCTAGCTAGCTTCTCTGTGCACGTTACTCTGCTTGCAGAGTGGTGGTACCCTCCAGCTTTGAGCGCTGAGCTGGAGCCATTCCAATTTTTATTTTGTGGTGTGTGAATTCGGGCAGGCATTGCTGTCTTCATCACCACGGAGTAGTGGGACTTATAAAGTGGGTCTTTATGGGGGCACTACAAGAGTGAGGGTAGCGCAGACACTACGAGTGGGCTGCTGTGACGAGGGAGGCATATGGATTTCGGACCGGTGTTAGCTGTTATCCTTGGCCGTTGGTAGTAAGATACTACGGGATTGAGGGAGGTGACTTTGGAGTAAGCACACGAGTAAAGGAAAGGAATTATTGTTGATTTCATTTGAATTGTGATGCATGCACTGTATTTCAACTGTATTGTTGTCTTGTTTGTTTAATAGGAGTCTCATGAACTCCTGTGTCTGTCTCTAAGGATTTTTCCTTGCCTTTCATCTTTTCTGTACTTCCTATATTATTATACTATCCACTCCCATTCCTCTTGAAGGAGAAGTGATTGGTCACACACTTCTCACCTCGCTCCAATCCGTGTCTACCACCCCGGGTAGGCGGATTCAGTGACTAGTCTACGTTTTGGGAAGACGCACCTGAGAAAGTTTTACGGTTCTCGGGTGGCAGTCGAGCATTGTAGACGTTCTTGTTCCGTTTTCCTTCTCTCTCCCTATATCTAGGACGCTGGTATAGGGGTAAAGGGATTATGGGGCAGGATTTAAGCAAGCCCAATAAGGGCTGGTTAGCATGTGATTTGGTAGAAAACAGAGAGGGTGAGGAGATGGTTAAAGGTGTTGTAAAGATTGCAAAAGTATGTAAAATTACTGTACCAACGGGTGGAAGATTGCAACCAGAAAGTTGGCGTAAGTTACTGGCAGAAATGAAAGGCAAGCTTACAGATAATGGTTTATTAAAGACTGCTGAAGCATGGTACAGAGTAGCGAAGGCTATTCAGCTAGAAGGTTGGGTTGAGGAAGAAATAAATCACAAGGGTGTGAAATTGTTTGTGTATCATCAGAATTGCGTTGCTGGGGTCTACCCTCAGCCAGCGCCCCAAAGTGGCGCCCAGGGGACGTCTATCCCCAAGGTTCAGTCAGCAGTAGGTGATAGCCAGCTGACTATGTTCCCCGCTCCCAATCCTCCTAACACTCATCCCGCCACCTCCCCTGTTTGCCCGGTCCTGAATTCTGATGGATCTTTCTTTTCCCCCTCCCCGTCCCTAACATTCCCATCATCCTCGTCCATCCCTACGCTACCTGCTGTACCTCCCCCTAACATTTCATCTGCCATTCCTTCCCTACGCTCCCTCTCCGTTCATGACCCCCTCCCCTCCTCATCCGCCCAACTAACCACCTCTTCCACCCTCGCCCCGACTCCTCCCCCTCCCATCTCCACCCCAGTCCAATACCCCACCTCCTTCCCCTCCCCAGCCTGGCCCTACCCCTTCCCGTATCCCATGACTCTGCCCTATCCCGGATATCCACTACCCCTTCCCCAAGCCACTCCCCAGGTCCCGGTCATGCCCAGTCCGACACAGTCTGCCCCGGATGTGCCCTCTTCCAACATGGCCGCCGCTTCTTCCCTTAACCCTAATGTAGCACCTTCTCCGGCCACCAATATGGCGGCCCCCAGTTCGGCCCTGATGCCGGTAATCCCCGGTGACTACCTATCCCCAGGTTATGACTCACTAGCCACCCCTGCATCTGGGGCTCGTTCCCAACCACCGATCCTTTCACCTCATTCGGGCCCTGCACCACGCAAAAGAGCCAATATCATAGAATTCGATGATGACGAGATGGACAGGGTGTCCCATGTCTCATCGGAGCTTGCCGCGGGAGCCCCAACTCACCGTTCTATCGATGACCCTTTTGGCCACAAGGGTCGGGGAGAACAGGCCCCTTCTAAATATGTTGCCTTTAACCCCACTCAAGCTAGCGCATTAATGAAATCGCTCCCCGACCCAGAAAAACAGCCTATGCCTTTTTACCGAGGGATAGTTCAAATTCAAAAGACTTATTCCGCCGCATGGCGTGATCTACTCAGCATTTGTGCTATTAAAGCAGGGGATGCCTATTGGCCAAGTATGGCCCGTCACCTCAGTACAGATCTGCTTTCCAGTGATGTTGATTACCCCTCCGGGGTAACCTTTTGCACCCAATTAAGAGAATGGGCTAAGGACAAACTTGCAGATCAGGCTGCTGGCCTTACTGATGTTGTCCAAGAAAAAGGAGAATCAGTGGAAAAGTTTCATGCAAGACTGTATCAAATGTTCACAGATTTGGGGTTTGATCTTACTGACAAAATTCATTCACAAATGCTGTCAGGTGCGTTTGTCCAAGGCGTTAAAGACTCTATACGCAAGGGAATTATTGCTGCACGCCCTGAATATAAGGTTGTTCCCCTGGATACCCTGCTTTTAGTCGCTAGGGGCCTAGAATCTGCCCAGACCCCCAAAAGGCCAAGCTCTGCTCCTCTTATGGTATCACGCAGTATCCCTGTTCCCAGGGGCACCAGACCAGAGGATAGCTTCTGCTTTAATTGCAAAGCTAAAGGTCATTTTAAAAGTGATTGCCCGGAACCCAAAAGAGAGATAAGAAAGCCATCCAGACCTGCCCCGGTCACTAAGACCGAAAAAGGGGTCCCAATAGTTGAGGAACCCGATGAATAGGAAACTGGCAAGCCTGTGTCTGTAACCCCTGTAATGGCAGTGTCTACAGGGGATAAGGGGGGGCCACTTGCCACAGTGACTTTGCCCATTGAAGGCCACCCCACCACATTTCTAGTTGACACAGGTGCAGCCCGTAGTGTTCTACGAGAACAAGACTTGCCAGACCCATCTTTTCTGTCAAATATTGATGTCTCTTGTGTTGGAGTGGATGGCCAACCGAGACATAGCCCTCTAACAACTCCACTACGAGTTGGTTCTAGCCTGCTCGCTCGCTTTGTAGTATCCTCCACATGCCCAATTAACCTGTTAGGTGCTGATGTTCTCTCACGCCTGCAAGCATCCATCACCTTTACCCCGGATGGGCAGGTAGAAATGTTTACACCTCTGTCTGTATCAGACACTTCAGCCCTATGCTCTTTGCCTCTGATGCTGCATTTAGAAAAGCCCCGTGAGGAGACAGCAGAATTAAGGTCCAATTTCCCAGAGGAATTAAAAACACAGGTGCCCGCAAAGTTATGGTCCTCAGGCCCAGAGGACATAGGTCACCTAAATGTTCCCCCTGTGGTGGTAAAGCTTATTTCAGGAGCTAAATTACCAAGAAAACCACAATATCCATTAAAACCAGCACAGTCTGCTGCAATTTCTGTCCACATTAAGGCACTCTTGGAGAAGGGTGCCCTTGTCAAATGTAAATCTGAATGCAACACCCCGTTATTTCCTGTGAAAAAGAAAACTCCGAAGGGTGAGCCAGAGAAGTACAGGATGGTTCAGGATCTCCGTGCTGTTAATGAAGCTACAGTCCTGGACACCCCTCTTGTACCAAATCCTCATACTCTGCTCTCTGGAGTCCCACCATCTGCAAAATTCTTCACAGTTATTGACCTAGCAAATGCTTTTTTCAGTGTCCCACTGGACCCATCCTGCCAATATCTGTTTGCTTTCACTCATGAGATGCAACAGTATACCTGGACTGTCATGCCCCAAGGGGCACAAAATTCACCAAGTCAATTTGCAAAGGCCATGGCCACCATCCTTGACCCATGGCAAGCCGAGCACCCAGAAGTTGTTCTGCTCCAGTATGTGGATGATTTGCTGCTCTGTGGAGACGACATACCCACCACCGAAGAGTGCTCAATTAGTCTGCTTTGTTATTTGGCAGAACAAGGATGCAAAGCTTCGCTCATCAAGCTACAGTTCTGCCAACCTTCAGTAATTTTCCTTGGACACTGCCTATCTCAAGGTACTAGACATCTTACTCGGGACCGGGTAAGAGCTGTGCTGGATATTCCGCCTCCAAGGACTTCTAAGTCTCTTCATGCCTTCCTAGGCCTCATTTCCTACTGCAGAGCATGGATCCCAGAAGCCTCTCTGCTCATGCAACCTCTCTATGACGCACTTAAGTCTGACCCTTTCTGTTTAACTAAAGAAGCTATGGACAATTTTAATGCTCTCAAACGAGCCATTGCTTCTGCTCCTGCCTTGGGCCTCCCTGACTACTCCAAAACTTTCAAATTGTTTGTCTCTGAAAGACAAGGCCACGCAACAGGAGTGCTCACCCAAACTAATGACTTAAGAGGCCGCCAGAGGCCTATTGGATATTTCTCATGTCAACTGGACATTGTGGCCAGAGGGACTCCTTCCTGTCTCAGGGCTGTTTTTGCTGCGAGAGAACTCATAGAGAAGACCTCAGACCTGGTCCTTGGCCACCCTCTGGTTGTTTTGGCCCCTCATGACATCTCTGCCATCATCAACCAAGTCCAGCTCAAGCACGTGTCTCCAGCCAGACACCTGCGCTTACAGTGTCATCTTCTTTTGCCTGACAACATTTCCATCCAAAGATGTCAGGTGCTTAATCCGTCCACTCTTCTTCCACTCCCTGAGGGGGGTATCTACTATGGATTTATCACGGATGAAACCTACATTCACCTGCTCTGTGGATGTATCAAGAAAGTCATGCATCCACATTTGACATTTTATGAAGGTGAAAAACCTCTCTGTGAAGGCCCAGATCACGCCTTCTGCACCACGTGGTACAAACCAAACATTACCCCTGAACCTTGCTATGAAGATGAGCTTTACCACCGGACCGATGTAAAGCTTACTGCACAAGACTTCTATTGTGACTCTGACGGCAATAGTATGGTCTTGATCCAGCTACCTCAACAACTTAACTACCTTTACCGTCATTGGGATACTGCTATCCCACATATTCCTGTTACCAAGTTGAAGACAAGGTCATGGAATGATCTTGGGCCCATGGCAAAACTATGGGCCACCATGAATGAAGAACAGCTACAGGAAAATGGTATTGTCAAATACCCAACAACTGACCTTCTAGAAGCATGGCCACGCCATTTCCTGGAAAAGGAATTTCAAGATCTGGTCATAAAGAATGATTATGACCCAGAAACACCTCATGACTGTTTTGAACAGATGAAAATGGAAACAGTGCACTTACCAACTGTGCATGAGAACCCATTACCAGATCCGGATTTTACCCTGTTTGTGGACGGATCGAGATATGCCGATGAAGGAGGAACATATCATACAGGATATGCCGTAACCACAACAGATGAAGTTATTAAATCATCATCCTTACCACCAGCAATGTCTGCACAAGAAGCTGAATTACAGGCTCTGACTTCAGCCTGCAAAATTTCCGAAGGAAAACGTGCCAACATCTATACAGATTCAAGATATGCTCTAGGCGTGGCACATGACTTCGGCCTAATTTGGAAGACTAGAGGATTTCTTACCACCGCCGGTACACCAGTCAAACACAGCACTGCAATCAAGGAGCTAATGGATGCCCTCCTACTCCCCAAAGAAGTGGCCGTTTTGAAAGTAAAGGCCCATGGGAAATTGGATACAGATGAAGCAAAGGGCAACCATTTGGCTGATCAGGCTGCTAAGTTAGCGGCCAGGGATTTGCAGGAAGTGGATGAAGAAGTGTCCGGACAAAAAGAAGAAGTCCCTATTTTTGCCCTGCAAACTCTTCCTACTGATTTGCGAATTTTACAAGAACAGCAAGCTGCAGTCACTCCTGAAGAAGTCCAGAAATGGAAAAAGAAAGGAGCTGTCCAAAAGGACGGAATATATTACAACAACTTCAAATTTTGTCTTCCCAGAAATTTGTATCCAGCAGTTGTCCAATGGGCACATGGGCCTGCACACCTGTCAAAAGAATTGATGGCCGCCCTCATACAGAAGTATTATGAAGCACCTGGAATCACAACATTGATCAATAGCTTCTGCAAGGCCTGTGTCATTTGTGCAAAATGCAATCCAGGAAGACCAGTTAAAGTACCTGCGAAACACCTGGCAAAGCCCATGTACCCCTTCCAGCGGATTCAAATTGACCACATCCAAATGCCCAAGAGTGGGCCCCATGAATATGCACTAGTAATAGTGGACATGTTCTCAGGCTGGCCAGAAGCCTACCCAGTGGCCAATATCACTGCAAAAACAACCGCAAAGCGCCTACTTACAGATATTGTATGTAGATTCGGACTCCCAGAAGTTATTGAGAGTGATCAAGGCCCAGCCTTTACAGCAACTGTGACTAAAGAAATTTGGACTGCTCTAGGGGTGACTCTAGCCTTCCACACCCCTTACCACCCACAAAGTAGTGGTAAAGTGGAGCGCATGAATGGCACCCTAAAAACTAGAATGTTAAAAATGTCACAAGAAACAAAGATGCCCTGGCCAGAAAGCCTACCAATAGCTCTATTTAGTGTTAGGCACACACCTAGAGGGAAGCATTCACTGTCCCCATATGAGGTTCTATTTGGGACAGCACCCAGACTAGGTTGTTATTATCCGCAGCAGTTGCAACTCCAATCAGATGTTTTAGTAGACTATGTAACTGAACTTGCAAATGTCCTAAACAAAATACATGCCCAAGTTTTCTCTTCAATTCCAGATCCCGAATTGGATACAGGTTCCCATAACCTACTTCCCGGAGATTGGGTCCTGGTCAAGAAGTTTGTGCGGAAAAATACCCTGGAACCAAGATTTGACGGTCCATTCCAAGTTCTCCTGATTACCGCAACCTCCGTCAAATTGGCCGGTAGGCCAAATTGGATCCACGCTTCCCACTGCAAGAAATCTCCTGCCCCAGAGGAAGCGAATATCGCACAAACATGTATCTCTGGTACATCTTCTCCTTAATTAGCCTTATGAAGGCCCAGCAAGTAGCCATTACCAAAGACATTAGTGGGTACACCTTCTGGTATAATTCATCATGCACCCAGGTGGCTACTTATACCTTTGACTACTGTGATATTGTAGAATGCCCATTTCCCACACCACAAATCCAGAGCATCTATAGAGATATCCCTCATTCGAAAGACCCATATGTTTGTGTAGTTGACAAACAATGGGGGCACAATTGTGATCACTGGGGGGCGGCGGGATGGAATGCCGGGCCTGCCTGGGGTTACAAACCAAAAAGTGCCGTAGCTAAAGTAGATGATCATGGTAGATCGCTTCTCCAGAGAATGACTTTGAGAAAGCCTGGGGGGAGCACACCAATGAAATTAATCCTTAACATTGAGCGCCCAAGCCCAACAGATGCAGACCAGTATGTGATGGGAATGTACTGGAAAAAGGGTTCCTACCAGAAATTAGGGCATTTCTACCTCAAAGATATGTGCAACTCTTCTGAGTGGCAAGGGGCCACCCATATGGTCCCTAACCCATTAAAACCCCATATCCAGACCTTTCAGGACATGATGGCCATTGCTAACCCCACTTTTGAAGATACCATGGCCGCTGAAACAGGTTTTAATGATGTAAATTTATGGTTAGAATGGATGAAATATAATGCTAATAAGCATAATAGAACCGCATGTTATGTGTGTGGAGGTGCCCGGCCTCACCTGGGTACCGTACCTTTAATCCTACCCGTAGATATAGAAGAATGTGTTTTAAGCCTTTTTGCCTATCACTATAATTTTAACAGGTCCATATGTATTGCATGGACAAAGGAGTATCCTCTTCTAGCCAAAGACGTCAAACCCCCTGATGGTATTACCGTATATAAAGGTAATTACACTTGCTATGCCATGTACGATGGTATTGGTAAATTTGTAGGTAACTTTTCCAAAGGCTATTGTGCTACATACAGAACTGTCCCTGTACGTTTGCTGCAACATCACACTAGGTCACTAGGAGACATTTATTGGTTGTGTGGGGATTTACAGCTAAGATCCAGAATGGACACAGAATGGTGGGGAGAGTGTACTTTGACTAAGGCCATTATGCCTATACATATTATTTCTGACACACACCTCAACACCCATGAGTTCAGCCACACTAAGGTTAAACGTGACGCCCCAGTGAAAGGAAGTTTTGATCCTCATGTATATATTGATGCCATTGGAGTGCCCAGGGGGGTGCCCAATGAGTTTAAAGCTAGGGATGAAGTTGCTGCAGGATTTGAATCAATTTTTACCATAGTTACCGCAAACAAGAATCTAAATTGGATAAATTACATTTATTATAATCAACAGCGTTTTGTCAATTACACCAGAGACGCCCTCCAGGGATTGGCCGAACAGTTACAGGCCACATCCCAAATGACTTTTCAGAATAGGATGGCCCTAGATATGATCTTAGCCGAAAAAGGAGGGGTTTGTAAGATTTTGCCCGACACTATGACATGTTGTACCTACATCCCAGAAAACACAGGCCCTAATGGTAAAGTCACACTAGCTATAGAAAAATTAAATGACCTGTCTGAAGAGTTAAAAAGGAATTCTGGGATAAAAGATCCCTGGGAAAGATGGTTTGGTTGGATGACAGGATGGCAAAAGGCTTTAATGCAGATTGGTATGGCTATACTAATTTTTCTTTTTATTTTTGCTCTTCTCTTTTGTTGTGTCCTCCCATGTCTGAGAAAATCCCTCATGAAGACTGTTGACCAAGCGGCACCTGCTTTTACCCATCTCGAAGTTGATGACCAAGAATTTCAAGACATCAACTCACCCTGTCTGCCGCTGCAACTTATCCCCTTTGTTGATAAAGTGCAGGAATTCTAGGAAGGGACTAGATTAGGGACAGCATCTGTCAGTGAATGGTAAAGGCCCCATGTGGAGAAGTGGTGGGTTAGCTGCCATGGGATACCCTTGGGTGTGAAGCGTTCGAGAGCCATACTGACGGATGGTTAGCCTATTAGGGTCAGATCTAGGGACAGCCTTGCACTTTGCATTAACATCTAGCTAGCGGCCACGGGGTTTCTGTGCCTTTGGGTTAACACGTCTTCTGATACTAATATAATAAAGTTTTATCTCTTAGAATCTAACATTTCATAGGGGGGACTGATGTGGAATTATTAAAAATTATTATTGTACTTGTATTGAATTATTGTACTAACTCCATTTTAACCTTATATTGTGACAATCCTCCATTTTGTCCTCCTAACCTGACTTCTTCAAATCCTCCATTTTGTCCTCATGACTTAACTTGTTCATTTTAAAACTACATTACGTGACTGAACTTCTCAACCCAATTAATACAGTAGACAAAGACCGTGTTTCCTTCAAGGACAAGTACCAGGAGGTGCCGGCTACTCCTTAAGACTTGCTGGCTACTCCTTAAGAGCTTGTAAGATAGTACAGTTTGAAGGCCACAGAACACAGTAGTAATGAAATGTTCTATTCATAAGAGACCTTGCACCTGGACATAAAGCCTGATATCACTGACCGTGTAAAATGACGCTTAGGACCCCCTTGTCCCCCACCCGTGTCCAGAATAATCCCACCTCTGATGGGTGGGCACGGGACTAACCTCTTAATTTTACTAACCAATAGGTAAGACACTAACTCCGTCACTTAACAATTAATCCAATTGATGATGTTTATTTGCTGATATTCTAATAATCAATGATGACGCAAAATGCCTCTTAAAAGGGCCTGCGCGCCCGCTTTTACTTCACTTGCCAATAAACTTTCTCGAAGTTATTTTAACCTGAACCTCGTGTGTCAGACTTAATTACTTCAGCGTATATACGCAATTTAATTTTATTGATTTGGACAGGAACAGATAGACTTTGAACATTTTGGTTTACTTTCAAAAAGTACCATAACAAAAGCAGGACATTGTCCAGGATTTATATATACAATAGTAGTTTAGAAAACCAGTTAACTGGCAAACTGCAACTAGATAAGTGGGTGTTTTCCTAGATTAATTAACTAGAAATTTGTTTGCATCTGAATAGAGAGCTAAAAAACTATTTCAGTTGGAGAACTGATCCAGAGGTTATGGCTCTGGATGGATTTATGCAGAATTGCACTTAAAGAAGGATATAGGAATTCTTGCATTTCGGTACAAAAAAAATAACATGGCTATTACTCATTAATTTTTAAGACTCATCATCAATGGTTTGATCAATTCCTTAGCTTAACTATACATCACCCATGGTTGATTGTCCAATGTTACTGTTGTGTCTGGAGAAGAACTATCGAGTGTGGTTGGTTCAAGAGGACTCTGGTATATGAAGCGGTTTTGCAAACAAATATGATTTTGGGAACAGGTCCATGGGCATCCAGATTGAAAAAATACTTTCCATCTTCTGCACCTAAATTGGCTTGTTTATGTTTGCAGATCCTTTATAGCATCTTTAATTTATGTATTGGAGTTTTTACCATCTCAGTATGAGCAAGCAAAGGCATGTTTTATCACATCCAATTTCCTGTGCTGTTTTCTCTCTCTTTTATTTGTGTTGAAATGTTTTACTGCTATACTGTCAATTACTCATTTTTATTGTCTCACTTATGCATGCTTAAGCTTTAAGTACAATTTATTGCTGGTTTAATATTTATTTTATTTGCAATCACTTTGTTTACTTATCACATTGTATTTTTCTATGAAAGTTTGATTTTGTTTGGATGCAGGAATAGTGATTTCCCGAACGGTTCGCTGGTGAATAGTTCCCGGCGAACATAGCTTGTTCGCGTTCGCCACGGACGGCGAACATATGCGATGTTCGGTCCGCTCCCTATTCGTCATAATTGAGTAAACTTTGACCCTGTACCTCACAGTCAGCAGACACATTCCAGCCAATCAGCAGCAGACCCTCCCCCCCAGACCCTCCCACCTCCGAGACAGCATATAATTTAGATTAATTTTGAAGCTGCATTCTTTTTTTTTATTCTTTTTTTTTGTGTTTGTGTTTATTATACATTATCCTCCATAGCCAGTAACCTGTGTTTATTATACATTATCCCCCCATAGCCAGTAACCTGTGTTTATTATACATTATCCTCCATAGCCAGTAACCTGTGTTTATTATACATTATCCTCCATAGCCAGTAACCTGTGTTTATTATACATTATCCCCCATAGCTTGTAACCTGTGTTTATTATACATTATCCTCCCCTAAGCCAGTAACCTGTGTTTATTATACATTATCCCCCATAGCCAGTAACCTGTGCTTATTATACATTATCTCCCCCATAGCCAGTAACCTGTGTTTATTATACATTATCCCCCCACAACCAGTAACCTGTGTTTATTATACATTATCCCCCCCATAGCCAGTAACCTGTGTTTATTATACATTATCCCCCCATAGCCAGTAACCTGTGTTTATTATACATTATCCCTCCCATAGCCAGTAACCTGTGTTTATTATACATTATCCCCCCCATAGCCAGTGACCTGTGTTTATTATACATTATCCCCATAGTCATTTATCGTTGGACCTAGGCAGCATGATGTCTTAGGCCGGCCCAGAGAGTGAGTGAGTGAGTGAGTGAATAATATAATATATATGTTCAGAAACATATTAGTAATGTATGTAAATCGGGTTCATGCAAAGAGGGTGAAAAGGTATTAAAGAAAAACACACTTATTGCATCAAATTTACAAAGCCAAACTTTTAAAATCTTTTCTAATTTATTTCTCGGGATGAAGAATATATCGGTTGTAGACTGAGGATTTCCATCTGCCCAATCTTTTAATAATATGCACTAGAGTGTCAGTGTTGAAGGAGACGAAGCTGCCCCTATTCAAAATGGAAGACCCGAGACATGGATACAACCCAATCTTAGGAGTAGTGTTCTGATGTAGAAGATGAATTTAGCCGTAGTCAGAGGGATTCAGTGAGAGTAGTGGTGAAATGTGTGTGGCATGACTGAGTGTGGGTAAGTAAGAGTCAAGTATTTTAACTGGGCACTAGTTCTAGGTGGGATAAAGTGGTATAGCGGATGGATGAGTAGTTTGGTTCATTTTAGAGGTTTGTAGAGAAAGTATATAGTGATCGTGATTTTTAGCGATATCCAATATTTTTAAGGTGGTCTCAAACAAACATAAAATGCTATATAAAATTTGTGGGAATATCGAATAGTCGTGTACAGTAAATCAGAGAGGGCTCAGAATATTGAACCATCGATCGGTAACCTGGATGAAGTAGGGGGTCTATCTGTTTTATTAAATACGCGGTAATATGCTTTCAATGGGATAGGACGTTAGGAAAGGTGTGTGATTTGGATAAGTGGTTGTGGCTGTATTCACCTTATCCTGTATTTACATTATCCTAAGCTTGAGCCGCGCGTGGCTGGATCACTCCCTATTCTGCTCTGTGTCAGTGTGTATCAGGGTCCCTGAGGACAGGTGTCAATCCATATCTGCCAAGTGACCCTATGTAGTGACCCACTAAGAGACAGACACTAAGAGACAGACACTAAGAGACAGACACTTAGAGACAGACACTAAGAGACAGACACTAAGAGACAGACACTAAGAGACAGACACTAAGAGACAGACACACGCAGACAGACACACGCAGACAGACACACGCAGACAGACACACGCAGACAGACACACGCAGACACGCACTAAGAGACACACGCACTAAGAGACACACGCACTAAGAGACACACGCACTAAGAGACACACGCACTCACTCACATTAACACTCACTTTTTTTAATTTTATTTATTTAACAACCCCCCCAGCCTCCTTACCTCTAGGAATGCTGGGAGGGGGGAGGCATCTCTCTCTTCCTGGGTGTAACGGCTACCCAGATAGAGAGAGGGTTTCTGCCGTTGAAGACGTCCTTTTTCCCTGCAAGCTGCTGTGGAGAAGTAGGCTGCTGTAATCCCATCCACGATATCCAGAGCGAGAATCAGGTTCAGCTGCAACAGGAACAGAATAACCTTCCCAAATAATCCCCTTTCAAGAACGAGACGAGGCTACGTTATGAAGGGTCAAGATGAACTGAGGACTGGGACACCCAGCCTGCTTTTTATTAGAAAAGGGTACACACAGGACACTCCCAGGGGGAGGATAAAAACAACCAATTATGCACAGGGTAACACCCCCACGTCTCCTCCCCTCAGATAACCACATAACACAATTAGAACATACAATATTTTACCCCAGTTCTGGATGTACCCCAAAAACAGGGGGTACACCTTTAAATCCGGCACCGCTTGAGAGATCTTCGTTAGGGGAACACTCTGTCCAAAAATCAGCCCGATTGGATGAACGGTTCGGGAGTTACGGAGTTTCAAAGTTTTGACCGACCGCACAGACCAACTAGCCGAAAATAGTTCCATGAGTTTTGGCCTTGCGGTCGGTCTCTGTTCGCACGGTAAAACGGTATGAAAATCTTGTCATCCATCCGAATCGCGGGGTTCGCTGAAATCCCCATAGATGACTGAGTGTAACTACCGAATGGTGGAGTGTTCGGTAGTTTCTGTGCGAACTTATGGAGGTCTGGAGGACTCAGCGGTGTTCGCCTGTTTGCGTATCCGTTTTTAGTTCCATGCGGTTACAGGCAAACACCGCTGTTCGTACACAAGATGGCCGCGAACACGTGTAAAGTCCCGAAATGGCGGCCACCTATATTTCACATACGGACTTCGCACGAAATCAGGCGAACAGAGGCATGAAACGAACAAAAGACTAAGTTGGAAGGATCTGTTACACTGCTCCCCTTTTGTGGAACACTCCGGCAGACCCGGATTGATCCTTTTCGGGTCAACTTGGGGCTGTCCGGTCCCTTGTTAGGGTAATAGTTCTGTTTGTCTGGACAGACCATCGGCATTCCCGTTAAACCTGCCCGGGCGGTATTGAATGGAGAAGTTGTAGGGTTGCAGTGCTAGGCTCCATCTCAACAAGCGTCCATTATCTCCAGCTACTCTGTTTAACCACACCAGGGGGTTATGGTCGGTGATTAGTGTAAATTCCTGTCCGTACAAATATGGGGTGAGTTTCTTTAATGCCCAGACCAGGGCTAAGCATTCCTTTTCCACTGCCGCGTAGCTCACTTCTCTAGGTAACAGTTTCCTACTGAGATACGCGACAGGGTGCTCGCCTCCATCTTCTCCGACCTGGCTTAGAACTGCCCCCAGTCCATACATGGATGCATCTGTATGAACGACAAATCTTTTGTTAGGGACGGGGGCAGACAGGACAGGTGCATGAATCAGAGCATTCTTTAGGGCCTGAAAGGCTGTTTCACAGGCGGGAGACCACAGGACTATCCTAGGCAAGTTCTTTTTGGTTAGGTCTGTTAAGGGTTTTGCGATGGTACTATAGTCAGGGACAAACCTCCTATAATATCCTGCGGTCCCCAAAAATGCTAATACTTGAGTTTTGGTGTGGGGTGTGGGCCAGTTAGCTACAGCTTCAATTTTAGCGGGTTCTGGGCGCTGCTTCCCACATCCCACTCGATGTCCCAGGTACTGGACTTCTGCCATGCCGAAGTTACACTTTTCTGGTTTCAGAGTCAAGCCTGCGGCCCGAATCTGATCCAGTACGGCCTCTACATGCCTTAAGTGCTCTCCCCAGGTTTCGCTATAAATCGCAATGTCATCCAGGTACGCGCAGGCGAAATCCTGGAAGCCATCAAGGAGGCGGTCCACTAAGCGCTGAAATGTAGCCGGGGCGTTTTTCATCCCAAATGGCATGACCTTAAATTGGTACAAGCCAAATGGGGTGACAAAGGCCGACTTAGGGATAGCCTCCTTGGCCAGGGGAATCTGCCAATACCCTTTACACAAATCGATGGTGGTCAGATAACGTCCCCTGGCAATACGATCTAATAGCTCGTCTACTCGGGGCATGGGATATGCGTCTGTCAGGGTTTTGTCATTGAGACGTCGATAATCGACACAGAACCGGGTAGTCCCATCCTTTTTGGGGACTAGGACCACCGGTGAGGCCCACGGGCTGTCAGATGGCTCTATCACTCCTAGTCTTAGCATCTCCTGGATTTCCTTCCTCATCTCATCTTTTACTGCCTCAGGGATCCTATAGGGAGTTTGCCGGAGAGGAGTTTGACCTGGGGTCTCTACATAGTGAGTTGCTAAGGGGGTGTATCCGGGCTCTTGGGAAAACGTCAACCTCTTTTCAGTCAGCAGTTGTCGGATCTGTCCCTTTTCAGCGGGGGTTAACCGCTCCCCTAGCTGTATGGTATTGAGCAGGGTCTTAGGTTCCGAGTTAGCTAAAAGGTCGGGTATGGGTAAGCTGTCAGGGTCTTCAGTGGCTGGTATACATATGGCTGCTATATCCTCGGGCCTTTCTTGATATTCTTTTAATAAATTTACGTGAAAGGACTTCCGAATCCTTTCATCTTTGCTGCTGGCAATTACATAGGTGGTGTCACATACCTGTGCTACCACTTTGTAAGGGCCCTGCCAGGAGGTCTGGAGCTTATTCCCTTTGACAGGTCTAAGCACCAGCACCTTCTGGCCC
Organism: Pelobates fuscus; assembly: GCF_036172605.1. NCBI lineage: Eukaryota > Metazoa > Chordata > Amphibia > Anura > Pelobatidae > Pelobates > Pelobates fuscus. The sequence goes on from NC_086318.1 coordinate 411,990,044, forward strand.
ACTTGGAACGTTCGCTGGCGGGCGCCCTGATCGTACCAACGTTTCTGCCGTCCCTGGGCCGCATGGAGATGGTCCCGTGCCATCCGGGCTAACTGTTCCATACGGTCCCGCATTTCTAGCACATATGGCACGATGGGGACACCCTCATGTTCTGTCTCTCCCTCCCAGTGCTCTCGGATGAGGTCGAGAGGGCCTCGTACTCTCCGGCCATAGAGCAGTTCAAAGGGAGAGAACCCTGTGGATTCCTGTGGCACCTCCCGATAAGCGAACAGGAGGTGCGGCAAGAATCGTTCCCAATCTTTGTATTCCGCTGTAAAGGTCCGTAGTAATTGCTTTAGGGTACCGTTAAAACGTTCACAGAGACCGTTAGTCTGAGGGTGGTACGGGGAACTAAGTAGGGGTTTAATACTACAAACCTTCCATAGCTGCTGGGTTAGGTCTGCGGTAAACTGGGTCCCTCTATCGGACAAGATTTCCTGAGGAAATCCCACTCGGGTGAATATCCCGACTAGAGCACTGGCGACAGTGTCAGCCTGGATATTCGTCAGAGCGACAGCTTCCGGGTAGCGAGTAGCATAGTCCACTACGGTAAGGATGTATTTCTTACCAGAGGGACTGGGGTTAGGTAGGGGTCCCACTAGGTCGACTGCCACCCTGCTAAATGGTTCCTCGATCACAGGCATAGGTAACAGTCGAGCTTTAGGGTGATCTCCTCTCTTCCCTACCCGTTGGCATACGTCACAAGTGCTGCAGTAACGTCGTACATCCTTTGAGATCCCCGGCCAAAAGAAGGTCTGGGTGATCCGGAAGGTGGTACGGTTACCCCCTAGATGCCCTGCCAACGGAATGTCGTGGCCGATTCGGAGAAGCTCCAACCGGTACTTTCTGGGTACCACTAGTTGGCGCTTCTGCGAAGGGGGACAGCCTCTCTTTTTTCCTTCCGTCAGTCTGTACAACCTGTCCCCATCCCATAGAAAACGTTCCTGTTTGCCCTCCCTACTGTCTGCTAATTCTCGATACTTTTGGAGGGTGGGGTCCTCTCTAGTTTCCCTCCCAAACTCCTCTGGGGTGTCCCAAGCTATGGGCCTGCTTGTTGTAGTGGGGTTACATGTGGGTGCTTGGCTTACCTGGGTCTCCCGGCCTGTATTAGGGTCATCTGTGACACGGGCCTGTGAGCGGGTGGTTACGGGACAAGCGGCAGCAGGTGTGGGCAAATATGCTGAGGTCAAGGGGCCAATGTCATTTCCCAAGACGACCTCGGCAGGCAAGTTGTCCATAATGCCAACTGTGGTTTTTCCCGATCCGACTCCCCAGTCTAAGTGTACTCGGGCAGTGGGCAAGCGAAAAACAGCGCCCCCTGCGACCCGAACAGCAACAGTGCGGGTAGACACATTCTCTGGCTTTACTAGGTGTTTTTGGATCAACGTGATGGTAGCCCCGGTGTCTCTTAGGCCTTGTGCTATTTGTCCATTCACCCGAACTTCCTGCCGATGATGCTGTCGGTTATCGGGCGAAGCAGCTTGTATGGGATCTGCTTCATACAAAATCCCCAGGCATTCCTCAGGGCCCATTTCAGCTTCCACACAGTGAGCCGCAGAGGGTCGTGATGCAGGGGCCTCTGTGTTGGGAGTTGTGCGTCTCCAATTGTTGCTATTGGATCTTAGGGGACAATATCGAGCAATATGTCCGAGGTTGCCGCAGTGATGGCACGTCACTTTCGACAAATCTCGGGGGTAGTTGGTAGGTCCCTGAGGACGGGGTGGTCCTGGTGGGACTGGAGCTCGAAACTCTGGGCGTGAGACAGCGGCTGGGGTACGTGGCTCTATCTTATGAGCTGGTCGTGGAGTACCCTGGCTTACTCTCCTTGTCTCGGCGTATTCATCGGCCAGCCGAGCCGCCTCATTTAAATTAGCGGGGCGCCGGTCTCGTACCCAGTCTTGTAGGTCCGCAGCCAAATTTTGGAAGAAATGTTCCATTAAGAACAATTGCAATATCTCCTCTCCGGTGTTGGCCTTACACCCTTGGACCCAATGTGATGCCACTCTTTGTAGTCGGTTGGCCCATTCCATGTGGGAGTCCACAGCTTTCTTTTTGGACTCCCGGAAGCGGCGACGGTATGCTTCTGGGGTTACCGCATACCTGGTGAGCAGTGCCTCTTTTACTGTTTGGTACTGCGTGATCTCCTCTGTAGTGAGCGCTCGAAAAGCCTCACTAGCTTTTCCTGATAGTTTTCCCGCCAGGATAGTGACCCATTGCTCTGGCGGTATTTGATGTAGCGAGCACTGTCTTTCAAAGTCCGCCAAATACCCATCAATTTCCTCTTCATTTTCCACAAAGGTTTTAAATGCAGTGAAGGGAATTTTCTTTACTGTAGTAGTGGGTAGCGGGGTAGGAACTGTCTGTGTAGTGAGCTGTCTGGCTCTTACCAGTTCCATTTCTTGTACCCTCTTGGTTTGGATCTCTTCCCTTGTTTCCCGGAGCAGTTGGGTTATTAGCTCTGTAGACGTGACTGGATACAACGCTAATCTCCGCTGCACAATTGCCGTAATCACATCGTCCTCACTGCTGGGTGCCATGGGTTCCGTTACCTCCATGGACCTATCCATCTCGTCCAGCTCCAGCAGGTCAGCTATCAGCTCCCTCCGTGGTCTGTTGCTGGCACTTCTACCACGATTCTCCAATAAATCCTTTAGTGTGGGTCTTTTCAGCTTGGCATACTGAGACTCCATTCAGCACTTGCTCCTTGGATAAAAGGACCATCCCACCGCTGCCACCAATGTAACGGCTACCCAGATAGAGAGAGGGTTTCTGCCGTTGAAGACGTCCTTTTTCCCTGCAAGCTGCTGTGGAGAAGTAGGCTGCTGTAATCCCATCCACGATATCCAGAGCGAGAATCAGGTTCAGCTGCAACAGGAACAGAATAACCTTCCCAAATAATCCCCTTTCAAGAACGAGACGAGGCTACGTTATGAAGGGTCAAGATGAACTGAGGACTGGGACACCCAGCCTGCTTTTTATTAGAAAAGGGTACACACAGGACACTCCCAGGGGGAGGATAAAAACAACCAATTATGCACAGGGTAACACCCCCACGTCTCCTCCCCTCAGATAACCACATAACACAATTAGAACATACAATATTTTACCCCAGTTCTGGATGTACCCCAAAAACAGGGGGTACACCTTTAAATCCGGCACCGCTTGAGAGATCTTCGTTAGGGGAACACTCTGTCCAAAAATCAGCCCGATTGGATGAACGGTTCGGGAGTTACGGAGTTTCAAAGTTTTGACCGACCGCACAGACCAACTAGCCGAAAATAGTTCCATGAGTTTTGGCCTTGCGGTCGGTCTCTGTTCGCACGGTAAAACGGTATGAAAATCTTGTCATCCATCCGAATCGCGGGGTTCGCTGAAATCCCCATAGATGACTGAGTGTAACTACCGAATGGTGGAGTGTTCGGTAGTTTCTGTGCGAACTTATGGAGGTCTGGAGGACTCAGCGGTGTTCGCCTGTTTGCGTATCCGTTTTTAGTTCCATGCGGTTACAGGCAAACACCGCTGTTCGTACACAAGATGGCCGCGAACACGTGTAAAGTCCCGAAATGGCGGCCACCTATATTTCACATACGGACTTCGCACGAAATCAGGCGAACAGAGGCATGAAACGAACAAAAGACTAAGTTGGAAGGATCTGTTACACTGGGGCTGCCGGTCGGGCTGCTGGGCTGGCTGTTAGGCGCGGGCGGCACTGGCGAGGGAGCACTTTCCCCTGAGCTCTCTGCTCAGCTCCCTCGCGCGCCGCCCGCAGAGTGAGGCTGGGAGGCGGAGCCAGAATATGACATCATATTCCGGCTCCCAGCCTCACTCTGCGGGCGGCGCGCGAGGGAGCTGAGCAGAGAGCTCAGGGGAAAGTGCTCCCTCGCCAGTGCCGCCCACGCCTAACAGCCAGCCCAGCAGCCCATTCGGCATGTCTGTTAGCCGCAAGGCTAACAAGGCATTTGCCCTGGGCGTTTGGGGGCGGCTTTTTTTTGCCGCCCCCTGGAAAATGCCGCCCAAGGCAAATGCCTTGTTTGCCTCGCGGCTAATACGCCCTTGCTTCTCAGTGACAATACCTCCTGCTGCACAGAAGGTCCTTTCTGACAGGACACTTGAAGCGGGGCAGGCCAGAAGTTCTATCGCAAATTGGGATAGCTCAGGCCACAGGTCAAGCCTGCACACCCACCGGTCGGTCGAGTCGTTCTCTGAGGGTGGATCCCGAAGGGCTGTGGCGATGCATAGGACTTAAAAAGGTCCGCATGTCCTCCATCAACAACACGTCTTTAAAGCGTCCTGTCCTTGCCGGCGTGGTCGTGGGAGGAGGAGGATGACTTTCACCTCTTCCCCTGTTAGATTCCCGTTGTGCTGTGACATCACCCTTATACGCTGTGTGTAAAAAATGGTTTGACTTTCACCTCTTCCCCTGTTAGATTCCTGTTGTGCTGTGACATCACCCTTATACGCTGTGTGTAAAAAATGGTTTGGAATCGTCACAGTTAAATCTTCTTAATTTCTTCTTGTCTTCAGTTGATTGAGATATATATATATATTTGTATATATAGTCTTGGGCCAAATGTTTGCCACAATAATATATGTCTATATTATTGAAAAGTACTAATACGCAATCTGACTTACAGTTTCTTCAGGTTTATTCTTAGTTACTGATACATAATAAAACAACAAAGGATGTTACAGGATAATGGACGTTCAACAGCAGATGGTAATTGCTGGACTTCTTTACACCCTTACATCTTGACATCGAGAGAGAACCAGAGAGATCCCAGAGAGAGAGCCAAGAGCCAAGAGCCAAGAGAGAGAGACCTCGTGTCCCTTTGTTACTATATAGAAGTGCCCATACTGACGTCAGAGCATAACTCTGCCATATAAGGACAAGACCCCCAAATCCACATTCCAGAGCTCTCGGACAAAGAAAGCCTTGTGACTTATTGATACCATCTGTTACTTATGTCAATCCACACATCCATATATATAATCAATATAAACATAGAATATGCAATATTCTACATGTGTAAAGCATACTTTTTTATTTAATTTGCAAATGCTGCATCCTTTCCGACTTGTTGTAATTTGGTTACATTTCCGCGACTTTCTGCTTATACCGGGGGTCTAGTAGCGTGGACACCCAGTACAGGTCGTTCTCCTTCAGCTTTTTTATACGAGGGTCCCTCAACAGGCACGACAGCATGAAAGACCCCATTTGCACAAGGTTGGATGCCGAGCTACTCATGTCCCGTTCCTCGTCATCAGTGATCTCACTGAAGGTATGTTCTTCCCCCCAGCCACGTACAACACCACGGGTACCAGATAGGGGACAACGAGCACCCTGAGATGCCTGTTGTGGTTGGTCTTCCTCCTCCTCCTCAAATCCACATTCCTCCTCTGACTCCTCTTCCTCACAATCCTCTTCCAGCGTTGCCGCAGGTCCAGCAAGCGATGCTGATAAGGCTGTTTCTGGTGGTGATGGTGACCACAACTCTTCCTCTTCACGCTCACCTACGGCCTGATCCAGCACTCTTCGCAGGGCACGCTCCAGGAAGAAAACAAATGGTATGATGTCGCTGATGGTGCCTTCGGTGCGAATGACTAGGTTTGTCACCTCCTCAAAAGGACGCATGAGCCTACAGGCATTGCACATGAGCGTCCAGTAACGTGGCAAAAAATTTCCCAGCTCCCCAGAGGTTCTAGCACCCCGGTCATACAAATATTAATTGTTGGAGCAGGCGGTCGAACATTAGGAGTGTTGAATTCCAACGTGTCGGGCTGTCGCAAATCAAGCGCCTCACTGGCACGATGTTTCGCCGCTGGATATCTGCAAAGTGCGCCATGACCGTGTAGGAACGCCTGAAATGGCCACACACCTTCCTGGCCTGCTTCAGGACGCCTGTAAGCCTGTGTACTTATGCACAAAGCGTTGTACGATCAGATTACACACGTGCCATGCACGGCACATGTGTCAACTTGCCCATCTTCAATGCCGCCAACAAATTTGTTCCATTGTCACAAACCACTTTGCCGATATCCAGTTGCTGCAGAGTCAGCCACTTTTCCACCTGTGTGTTCAGGGTGGACAGGAGTCCTTGTCTGGTGTGACTCTCTGCTTTCAAGCAAGTCAAACCCAAGATGGCGTGACACTGCCTTATCCGGGATGTGGAATAGTACCTGGGGAGCTGGGGGGGGTGTCGTTGATATGGAGCAAGATGCAGCAGCAGAAGAGGACTCAGCTGAGGAGGTTATGGAAGAGGATGGAGTAGGAGGAGTAGAGGAGGTGGCAGCAGGCCTGCCTGCAAGATGTGGCGGTGTCACCAACTCCTCTGCAGAGCCACGCATTCCATGCTTGTCAGCCGTCAGCAGGTTTACCCAATGTACAGTGTAGGTGATATACCTGCCCTGACCATGCTTTGCAGACCAGGTATCAGTGGTCAGATGGACCCTTTCCCCAACACTGTGTGCCAGACAAAAGCTGGCAGGCTAATAGTTCAGACAAGCCAGCTGTCAGACGCTGGGCAAGGGGGTGACTTTATGACATTAGCTTCTTACGCTCAAACATGTCCTTGACAGACACCTGACTGTGGGCAGATGAGCGGGAACTGCTCAAGGCGAGAGACGGAGTGGCGGATGGTTGAGAGGGGGCAAGGAGGACAGCAGTGGTTGACGTGGCTGAAGATGCTGGACCAGGAGGAGGATGGCGGCTTTGAGTTTGTGTGCTGCTTGTACTCATGTGTTGATCCCATAGGCGTTTGTGATGTGCGATCATGTGCCTACGCAAAGCAGTTGTACCTAGGTGGGTGTTGGACTTCAGTTTCTTTTGGCACAGGTTGCAAATGGCATCGCTGTTGTCAGAGGCAGACACACAAAAAAAATGCCACACTGCTGAGCTCTGCAATGACTGCATTCTGGTGGTGGACACAGCATGCGTTGACTGGCGTGCTGTCGGGCTGACCCCGGGTGCTGATGCATGCTGTCTGACTGTGCCACTAGCTCCTTGCGACGACCTCCCCCTGCTTTCAAATCGTCTCCTCCTCCTCCTCTCTGTCTCCTCATCTGAACTTTCCCTCTGTTCTTCTTCTCTTCTAGCGGGCACCCACGTGACATCCACGGACGCATCGTCATCATCAACCGCTTCACTTGTATCTGACAGCTCAGCAAAGGAAGCAGCAGTGGGTACATCATCATCATCACACCGTACGTTCATGTGTGTAATGCTGCCTGCCTGAGACATATCCCTGTTATCCTACATCCTCTGGCAATAATGGTTGCGCATCACTAATTTCTTCAAACGGATGTGTAAATAACTCCTGTGACATACCAAGTGAAGCAGCTGTGGTGCTAGTGTTGGTGGTGGCGGCAGGCAGGTGAGTGGTATCTTGAGAGGTGCCCGAAACTAAGCTGGAGGAGGATGGTGCGTCAAGGTTCCGAGCGGAAACTGTAGAAGATTGGGTGTCCTGTGTTAGCCAGTCAACTTTGTCCTCAGAACTTTTCAAGTTCAGGGTACGTGGCCTCTGAAAACTGGGCATTATTCTAGGGCCAAAGGGAATCACAGCACCATGACCACGATGGCCCCTGCGGGGTGGTCTGCCTCTGCCTGCGTGAAAGCTACTGTGAGACCAGATATGAGGGGCAATGTGCACTGGCAGAGGTTGGCAGAGTACACGCTGAAGGCCTGACACCCAGACGATTGCAGACAACTAAATGCTATAAGCTTACAGTGAAAAACATTTTTTCTTTTTAAAGGCACGCTATTGTGACACCAGATATGAGTGGCAAAGTACACTGGCAGAGGTTGGCAGAGTACACGCTGAAAGCCTAACACCCGCTTTAAGGACACTGACTGCTATAAGCTTACAGTGAAAAACTTTTTTTCTTTTTAAAGGCACGCTATAGTGACACCAGATATGAGTGGCATAGTGCACTTGCAGAGGTTGGCAGAGTACACGCTGAAGGCCTGACACCCGCTTTAAGGACACTGACTGCTATTAGCTTAAAGTGAAAAACTTTTTTTTCTTTTTAAAGGCACGCTATTGTGACACCAGAAATGAGTGGCATAGTGCACTTGCAGAGGTTGGCAAAGTACACGCTGAAGGCCTGACACCCGCTTTAAGGACACTGACTGCTATTAGCTTACAATGACATTTTTTTTTCTATTTAAAGGCACGCTATAGTGACACCAGATATGAGTGGCATAGTGCACTTGCAGAGGTTGGCAGAGTACACGCTGAAGGCCTGACACCCGCTTTAAAGGACCACTCTAGGCACCCAGACCACTTCAGCTTAATGAAGTGGTCTGGGTGCCAGGTCCAGCTAGGGTTAACCCATTTTTTTATAAACATAGCAGTTTCAGAGAAACTGCTATGTTTATTAATGGGTTAAGCCTTCCCCTAATCCTCTAGTGGCTGTCTAATTGACAGCCGCTAGAGGCGCTTGCGTGATTCTCACTGTGAAAATCACAGTGAGAGCACGCAAGCGTCCAAAGGAAAGCATTGTAAATGTACACGCTGAAGGTCTGACACCCGTCTGACTACTAATAGCTTACAGTGAAAAACTTTTTTCTTTTTAAATGCACGCTATAGAGACACCAGATATGAGTGGCAAATTACACTTGCGGAGGTTGGCAGAGTACACGCTGAAGGCCTGACACCCAGACGCTGGCAGACAACTAACTGCTATTCAATCTATTACAATTACAATTACAAAAAAAAAAATGTTTTTAAATGCAAGCTTAAGCTATTGTGACACCAGATATGAGTGGTGTCACTGGGCAAGTGGGCACAGTATCCACTGTGAGCCTGACACAGAAGCTGGTAGGCAGGCAACTGCAATTACATTACACAAAAAAAAAAAAGCAGACTGATGTTCTAGCCCTAAAAAAGGCGTTTTGGGGTGCTGTCCTTACAGCAGAGATCAGATGAGTCCTTCAGGACTGTAGTGGACACTGAATACCCTATGGAAAAAACAATGGATCTACAATACAATAATAACAGGAACAAACATAGCGTAATACTGTAAATTTGTAAAAAAAAAAGTGGAAGTATATATAATGATTCACACTCACAAACCAAAGTTGATTGTAGGCATATCTCATAGAGCAATAGATGTCTCAGGATAAGTAAGTCATCATATGGTACATGGAAGGGAATAAAAAAGCAAAATAGTGCAGAGTATCTTAGTAAAAAGTTATACTTTAATAATAAGGCACACTTACAATGTTGTAGTGGCAAATAGGCATATAAAATCGGGCGGTCTCTGGATCACAGGATAACTTGCAGGATCAACTTAAACCAGTCGAAATAATAAAAATGGAATAAAATAAAAACAACCTAATGTAGACAATAAAACTCTAACACTATTGATAAGCCCTACGCGTTTCGTTCAAACGTCCTTGAACTTCCTCGGGGCAAAAACGTCCTTCTGTGTGCAGATACAGTCTTCCATATGATGCTGGTTGCTCTTTTCAATCCATCCGGTTTGGCGCGCCCGGGAAATCCTCCAATCACTCGCTCGCTTCCGGGTTCGTCTGTCCATAGTACTTCCGGGTGCGAGCCAATGACACAACCGGATATGCGTCTCACCTCTCTCTTCCGGATTTTCATGCGTTCCACCTGATATGCGTTCCACCGCTCGGGCGGAAAAATAGTCACAAATAAAGAAATCATTTAATCCATATAAATGACAATAGTAGTCATAACTCATAGGTGTTCTCTAAGGGATGAATCCCTTGCAATTATTACTCGACCCTGAAAACATATATGTATGACCCCAATGGCTATAATACATAATAATACACTCCAGGGGATAAATCCCTCACAATTATTAATAAAAATACACAATATAATCAACAGATAGAATAAGGATATATTTTCTTCAAGAATTATATATCACATAGTCAAGACCCATATTGATCATTAGACTTGAAAGAAAAAGGTGCAAAAAAATGCAAACAAGGGTGAAATAAGTATAAGGGAGGTGTTTGTTAAAGGAAACAGACCAAATCAAAATCAACATTGAGTCCCCTAGGTTGCATAGTTTGTAGGGTATGTATCCAGTATCCCTCTCATTTTCTTAATAATAGCATCAGATCGCCCCCTCTCTCATCTAAGGTTACTTGTTCGATAATGATGCAGTTGAGTGTATTGAAATTGAATACTGGACATTTGTTGCAGTGTACTGGCACTGAATGAGTCAATAGATGATTTTTAATGTTGCGTCTGTGTTCTTGAAACCTCACTTTGGCTTTTCTTCCCGTTCTTCCCACATATTGCATACCACACCCACACGTGAGCAGGTACACAACATGTGTCGAGAAACAGGATAAATTGCCTCTGATTTTGAACTTCTTCTTATTAACTGTACTTTCAAAACTCGTTGTACTATTGAGTTTATGATTACAACTAACACAATTGCCACAAGTGTGGTAGCCTTCCTTACATTTTGTCTTGTTTTTTCCAGATCTAAGGGTACTTGGCGCCAAAATTTGTTTTAAATTGACCCCTCTTCTAAAAATGACTCTAGGAAGATGGGGAATCTGTTGATTAAGATATTCATCCTCCATCAAAAGCCCCCAGTGTCTTTTAATGATCCTTTGGATATCATAGGCCTTAGAGCTGTATTGTGTATTGAAAGAAAAATCAAATTTGGAATTCCTAAGGGCATCTTTTCTTTTATCTATAAGAAGATCGTTACGGGCAATTTCTCCCACTTTATTGATTTCTGTATCTAGATATTCTGAGTTATAGCCCTTCTCTACAAAGCGACTTTTTAAAACCTCAGATTGAGTAAAAAATGTATCCAAGTCGCTACAGTTTCTCCGCATCCTGATAAACTGGCTTTTGGGAACCCCCTTTAGCCAGTTAGGATGGTGCCCACTGTTGATATCTATGAAACTATTGATATCGGTATCTTTGAAGAAAGTTTTGGTTTTAATGGCTCCATTTTCAATATAGATAGACAGATATAAAAAATCTATATTGGAGATACCTATCTTCGGAGTAAAGGTCAAAGATAAGGGATTCCTGTTGACATATGAGAAAAAATCCCTAAGTTCTTCCAGAGGGCCACGCCAGATGACGAGAACGTCATCTATGTAACGTCTCCAGAGCACCAAGTTTGCACCAAAAGGGTTATTGGACCAGATAGATGTTTGTTCCCAATGGTCCATAAACACGTTGGCATAACTTGGTGCAAACTTGGTGCCCATTGCCGTGCCCTTTATTTGCAAAAAAAATTCCTCATTGAAATTAAAAAAATTGTGAGTGAGAATAAAACGTATTGCCTCTTCTAGAAAGGAACAAAAAGATGGTTCGAGATCAGAGTCCCTCTCTAAATTCCTTCTGACTGCTTCTATACCGAGATCCTGATCGATCACGGTATACAAAGATGTCACGTCCAAAGTGGCCCATACATAGCCCTCATTCCATTCAATCGATTCCAATTCTTGGATGAGATGCTTTGTATCTTTAATATATGACAAGGCCCCCTGAGCATATTTCTGGAGATGGAAATCTATAAACTCAGAGAGCCTAGATGTTAGGGAATCGATCCCACTAATAATGGGTCTTCCTGGGGGTCTTTCTTTACACTTGTGGACCTTGGGAAGGAAATAAAAAGTGGGGACTCTCGGGAACTCTGAATAAACAAAGGAGTAAACAGCCTCATCCAAAGTGCCAAGTGTTTTGGCATTATTTAGAAAAACTTTTAATTCCTGGTTGAACTCCAAATTAGGGTTGTATGACAACTTTTTGTAGGTGAGGTGGTCATCTAGTAGTCTATATGCCTCTGTAATATAATATTCGGTAGACATGATGACCACCCCACCTCCCTTGTCTGCACTTTTGATAGTCAATTCCTTTCTATCCTTGAGTCTAGTTAGAATATTATTCTCTGAATCAGTCAGGTTCTTACGTTTAGTGTCTCTACGTAAATTGTTCCCCATTTTTTCAAAATCTCTCAAAATCATTTTATTGAAGGCTTCGATCTGACTGCCTTTTTCGTTGGGGCAAAATTTTGATTTTGGTTTGAACCTCTGTATTGGTCTTGTTGAATCGACTGATTCATTTATCTGACCTTCAATACTCTTTTTAATAAAAAATCTCTTAATGGACATTTTTCTCACAAATTTCTGTGCATCAATAAAGAGTTGGAAGAGGTTGGGAGGTTCCTCTGGAACAAATTTTAAACCCTTACTTAGGAGATGGATCTCTTGAGATGTTATAGAGAAACCAGAAATGTTAAACACACCCAAACTTTCTTCTTGTGAGCTAGTAAGCGCTAGACACCCATTGTTTCCCCACTTGTTCTCCTCCTTTTCCCTGGGGTATTTTTTGCTTTTTAAAGGCACGCTATTGTGACACCAGATATGAGTGGCAAAGTACACTGGCAGAGGTTGGCAGAGTACACGCTGAAAGCCTAACACCCGCTTTAAGGACACTGACTGTTATTAGCTTACAGTGAAAAACTTTTTTTCTTTTTAAAGGCACGCTATAGTGACACCAGATATGAGTGGCATAGTGCACTTGCAGAGGTTGGCAGAGTACACGCTGAAGGCCTGACACCCGCTTTAAGGACACTGACTGCTATTAGCTTAAAGTGAAAAACTTTTTTTTCTTTTTAAAGGCACGCTATTGTGACACCAGAAATGAGTGGCATAGTGCACTTGCAGAGGTTGGCAAAGTACACGCTGAAGGCCTGACACCCGCTTTAAGGACACTGACTGCTATTAGCTTACAATGACATTTTTTTTTTCTATTTAAAGGCACGCTATAGTGACACCAGATATGAGTGGCATAGTGCACTTGCAGAGGTTGGCAGAGTACACGCTGAAGGCCTGACACCCGCTTTAAAGGACCACTCTAGGCACCCAGACCACTTCAGCTTAATGAAGTGGTCTGGGTGCCAGGTCCAGCTAGGGTTAACCCATTTTTTTATAAACATAGCAGTTTCAGAGAAACTGCTATGTTTATTAATGGGTTAAGCCTTCCCCTAATCCTCTAGTGGCTGTCTAATTGACAGCCGCTAGAGGCGCTTGCGTGATTCTCACTGTGAAAATCACAGTGAGAGCACGCAAGCGTCCAAAGGAAAGCATTGTAAATGTACACGCTGAAGGTCTGACACCCGCTTTAAGGACACTGACTACTAATAGCTTACAGTGAAAAACTTTTTTCTTTTTAAATGCACGCTATAGAGACACCAGATATGAGTGGCAAATTACACTTGCGGAGGTTGGAAGAGTACACGCTGAAGGCCTGACACCCAGACGCTGGCAGACAACTAACTGCTATTCAATCTATTACAATTACAATTACAAAAAAAAAAATTGTTTTTAAATGCAAGCTTAAGCTATTGTGACACCAGATATGAGTGGTGTCACTGGGCAAGTGGGCACAGTATCCACTGTGAGCCTGACACAGAAGCTGGTAGGCAGGCAACTGCAATTACATTACACAAAAAAAAAAAAAGCAGACTGATGTTCTAGCCCTAAAAAAGGCGTTTTGGGGTGCTGTCCTTACAGCAGAGATCAGATGAGTCCTTCAGGACTGTAGTGGACACTGAATACCCTATGGAAAAAACAATGGATCTACAATACAATAATAACAGGAACAAACATAGCGTAATACTGTAAATTTGTAAAAAAAAAAGTGGAAGTATATATAATGATTCACACTCACAAACCAAAGTTGATTGTAGGCATATCTCATAGAGCAATAGATGTCTCAGGATAAGTAAGTCATCATATGGTACATGGAAGGGAATAAAAAAGCAAAATAGTGCAGAGTATCTTAGTAAAAAGTTATACTTTAATAATAAGGCACACTTACAATGTTGTAGTGGCAAATAGGCATATAAAATCGGGCGGTCTCTAGATCACAGGATAACTTGCAGGATCAACTTAAACCAGTCGAAATAATAAAAATGGAATAAAATAAAAACAACCTAATGTAGACAATAAAACTCTAACACTATTGATAAGCCCTACGCGTTTCGTTCAAACGTCCTTGAACTTCCTCAGGGGCAAAAACGTCCTTCTGTGTGCAGATACAGTCTTCCATATGATGCTGGTTGCTCTTTTCAATCCATCCGGTTTGGCGCGCCCGGGAAATCCTCCAATCACTCGCTCGCTTCCGGGTTCGTCTGTCCATAGTACTTCCGGGTGCGAGCCAATGACACAACCGGATATGCGTCTCACCTCTCTCTTCCGGATTTTCATGCGTTCCACCTGATATGCGTTCCACCGCTCGGGCGGAAAAATAGTCACAAATAAAGAAATCATTTAATCCATATAAATGACAATAGTAGTCATAACTCATAGGTGTTCTCTAAGGGATGAATCCCTTGCAATTATTACTCGACCCTGAAAACATATATGTATGACCCCAATGGCCATAATACATAATAATACACTCCAGGGGATAAATCCCTCACAATTATTAATAAAAATACACAATATAATCAACAGATAGAATAAGGATATATTTTCTTCAAGAATTATATATCACATAGTCAAGACCCATATTGATTATTAGACTTGAAAGAAAAAGGTGCAAAAAAATGCAAACAAGGGTGAAATAAGTATAAGGGAGGTGTTTGTTAAAGGAAACAGACCAAATCAAAATCAACATTGAGTCCCCTAGGTTGCATAGTTTGTAGGGTATGTATCCAGTATCCCTCTCTTTTTCTTAATAATAGCATCAGATCGCCCCCTCTCTCATCTAAGGTTACTTGTTCGATAATGATGCAGTTGAGTGTATTGAAATTGAATACTGGACATTTGTTGCAGTGTACTGGCACTGAATGAGTCAATAGATGATTTTTAATGTTGCGTCTGTGTTCTTGAAACCTCACTTTGGCTTTTCTTCCCGTTCTTCCCACATATTGCATACCACACCCACACGTGAGCAGGTACACAACATGTGTCGAGAAACAGGATAAATTGCCTCTGATTTTGAACTTCTTCTTATTAACTGTACTTTCAAAACTCGTTGTACTATTGAGTTTATGATTACAACTAACACAATTGCCACAAGTGTGGTAGCCTTCCTTACATTTTGTCTTGTTTTTTCCAGATCTAAAGGTACTTGGCGCCAAAATTTGTTTTAAATTGACCCCTCTTCTAAAAATGACTCTAGGAAGATGGGGAATCTGTTGATTAAGATATTCATCCTCCATCAAAAGCCCCCAGTGTCTTTTAATGATCCTTTGGATATCATAGGCCTTAGAGCTGTATTGTGTATTGAAAGAAAAATCAAATTTGGAATTCCTAAGGGCATCTTTTCTTTTATCTATAAGAAGATCGTTACGGGCAATTTCTCCCACTTTATTGATTTCTGTATCTAGATATTCTGAGTTATAGCCCTTCTCTACAAAGCGACTTTTTAAAACCTCAGATTGAGTAAAAAATGTATCCAAGTCGCTACAGTTTCTCCGCATCCTGATAAACTGGCTTTTGGGAACCCCCTTTAGCCAGTTAGGATGGTGCCCACTGTTGATATCTATGAAACTATTGATATCGGTATCTTTGAAGAAAGTTTTGGTTTTAATGGCTCCATTTTCAATATAGATAGACAGATATAAAAAATCTATATTGGAGATACCTATCTTCGGAGTAAAGGTCAAAGATAAGGGATTCCTGTTGACATATGAGAAAAAATCCCTAAGTTCTTCCAGAGGGCCACGCCAGATGACGAGAACGTCATCTATGTAACGTCTCCAGAGCACCAAGTTTGCACCAAAAGGGTTATTGGACCAGATAGATGTTTGTTCCCAATGGTCCATAAACACGTTGGCATAACTTGGTGCAAACTTGGTGCCCATTGCCGTGCCCTTTATTTGCAAAAAAAATTCCTCATTGAAATTAAAAAAATTGTGAGTGAGAATAAAACGTATTGCCTCTTCTAGAAAGGAACAAAAAGATGGTTCGAGATCAGAGTCCCTCTCTAAATTCCTTCTGACTGCTTCTATACCGAGATCCTGATCGATCACGGTATACAAAGATGTCACGTCCAAAGTGGCCCATACATAGCCCTCATTCCATTCAATCGATTCCAATTCTTGGATGAGATGCTTTGTATCTTTAATATATGACAAGGCCCCCTGAGCATATTTCTGGAGATGGAAATCTATAAACTCAGAGAGCCTAGATGTTAGGGAATCGATCCCACTAATAATGGGTCTTCCTGGGGGTCTTTCTTTACACTTGTGGACCTTGGGAAGGAAATAAAAAGTGGGGACTCTCGGGAACTCTGAATAAACAAAGGAGTAAACAGCCTCATCCAAAGTGCCAAGTGTTTTGGCATTATTTAGAAAAACTTTTAATTCCTGGTTGAACTCCAAATTAGGGTTGTATGACAACTTTTTGTAGGTGAGGTGGTCATCTAGTAGTCTATATGCCTCTGTAATATAATATTTGGTAGACATGACGACCACCCCACCTCCCTTGTCTGCACTTTTGATAGTCAATTCCTTTCTATCCTTGAGTCTAGTTAGAATATTATTCTCTGAATCAGTCAGGTTCTTACGTTTAGTGTCTCTACGTAAATTGTTCCCCATTTTTTCAAAATCTCTCAAAATCATTTTATTGAAGGCTTCGATCTGACTGCCTTTTTCGTTGGGGCAAAATTTTGATTTTGGTTTGAACCTCTGTATTGGTCTTGTTGAATCGACTGATTCATTTATCTGACCTTCAATACCCTTTTCAATAAAAAATCTCTTAATGGACATTTTTCTCACAAATTTCTGTGCATCAATAAAGAGTTGGAAGAGGTTGGGAGGTTCCTCTGGAACAAATTTTAAACCCTTACTTAGGAGATGGATCTCTTGAGATGTTATAGAGAAACCAGAAATGTTAAACACACCCAAACGTTCTTCTTGTGAGCTAGTAAGCGCTAGACACCCATTGTTTCCCCACTTGTTCTCCTCCTTTTCCCTGGGGTATTTTTTTCTCTTAGGGGTATAAATCGATTTGTTAGAGGTAATTCTTGGGATCTGGGGGGGAAAAACTCTGTTATCGTCTTTCTTCGGTCTCGCCCCTTCTCTAAAAAATCCCTATTCACATGGTTATCCGAAATCTGTGCAGAGGCAGTGGGTCTTTCTACGGAAGGATGACTAAACTCTGTTCTGGGAATTGATGAAAATTGAATTTGATTCTCATTTCTCATTTTGGGTTTAAATCTGTTATTTTCAGGTTTTTTTGATGGAGATATTTGCCATCTAGATCTAGTATTTGATCGATTTCTTTTCTGATGATCATAACGTTCTCTGTTATAATTCTTATAATTGTGCCTACCACTTTCTTTATATTTTGATTTTCTATCGATTTTATTCAAGGTTGAAAATGTATTATTGGCTTTATCATTTTTATCTTTCAGATATTTTTTATTTTTTGTCTGGGCAATACTATCATCCAGCTTTTCTATTCTGTCAAAGAGTATTTTCTCCTTCCTTTTAAAGTCGGGAGTATCTTTGTCAGCTGAGTTTGATTCAGCCAATTTTGCCATTTCATTAGAAACTGCAACCAAATTATCTTTTTCAAAATCGACAATTATTTCCATAAGGGTCAATGAGCATTTTTCAAGAGCTGAATCCCAGCGTTCTATATGCTTTGATCTTTCTAACCCATTTGCAGGTTTTTTCTCAAGTCTGAGGCCTCTAGGGATTAATCCTTCCCTGATATATGATTCCAGGAAGGATATTTCCCACCACTTTTTTGTTTCCTTAAAGGAAAATTTCTCTAATTCATGAAAATAGTCATCTAAGGTAGCATTTGGTTTTTGACAAGTGGTAATGGTATTATTAAATAGAGATTGTAATTTTGCTTCCCTAAGCTCTCTCAGATCTGAAAACATGCTCATGGCTCTTATTTTCAGGAAAAAACAATAATAATGGTGAATCTATATAGAGGAAAAATATGTATAACCAAATATAGAAAACGTAGATTCACCCCCTAGTGGATAGAACACACTCTTAGTGGGCAATAGTGGACAGTAAAAACAATTACCCTTGAACTAAATGTACAGCAGATAAGGACTCCTCCAGGTCCTCAATATATATGGAAAAAACAATGGATCTACAATACAATAATAACAGGAACAAACATAGCGTAATACTGTAAATTTGTAAAAAAAAGTGGAAGTATATATAATGATTCACACTCACAAACCAAAGTTGATTGTAGGCATATCTCATAGAGCAATAGATGTCTCAGGATAAGTAAGTCATCATATGGTACATGGAAGGGAATAAAAAAGCAAAATAGTGCAGAGTATCTTAGTAAAAAGTTATACTTTAATAATAAGGCACACTTACAATGTTGTAGTGGCAAATAGGCATATAAAATCGGCCGGTCTCTGGATCACACTGAATACCCTAGCCTAGCTATCAATTTCCCTATCAAATGAGCAGCAGCTACACTTTCCCTCCTCTATCTAAGAATGCAGCTTCAGAATTAATCTAAAATGGATGCTGTACAGGAGGTGGGAGGGTCTGGAAGGGAGGGTCTGCTGCTAATTTGCTGGAATGTGTCTGCTGACCATGAGGCACAGGGTCAAAGTTTACTCAATGATGACGAATAGGGGGCGGTTCGAACCGCGCATGTGTTCAGCCGCTGTGGCGAACGCGAACAAGCTATGTTCGCCGGGAACTATTCACCAGCGAACAGTTCGGTACATCACTATTTAGGATTGTTAGGTGATTTATGCCCTTTATGGATTAAAACCAGACTCTGCATCAACTATGTAATTTTCCATGGGAGTTTTGCCATGGATCCCACTCCGGCATGCCACAGTCCAGATGTTAATATCCTTGAAACAACTTTTCCATCACTATTGTGGCCAGAAAGAGTCCCTGTGGGTTTTAAAATTCGCCTGCCTATTGAAGTCTATGGCGGTTCGCCGGGTTCGCCCGTTCGCGAACATTTGCGGAAGTTCGCGTCCGCCATTCACGAACGGAAAATATTATGTTCGCGACATCACTATGCAGGAAGTGTTACTAATGCTGGAAGTCTGAAACCATTATTAAAAGAATATTAAATGGAATGTATTCTTTGGAAGACTAAGGGTTCCATTTTATGACATTGGCAGAGTGTTTCCATCGGAAAATACTACTGCACCTTGAGCTTGGGACATATGGCTCTACAACATGTGAGTGCACTGTTACCTATTTATTTCACACTTGGTACATAACGTTATGTGTGTTTTTTTGATGTTGATACATGTTGTCCATACTGACATATTAAGAGAAGTCCATCTACACTAATTACACGAAAGTTTCAATGGTGAATTAAATCAAGAGAGGTGCTGTGCTACCAATTTTAAACCCTAGCACTCAGCTTTTTTAGAGCCAGAAACGGTTGGGTCTGTCTTATAGTCATATTTATTGTTGAAGATAAATACACATAATAAAAATTTATTTAGCACCTTAAGTAAGATTTTTCATTTTCTACCTTCTTTTTTATTAACAGTTTTAATATCCAAGCCCACTATACATATGGCAGGAAGAGAGAGCTACATTCTTCAAGTAAATTCTGAACTGTGTGTCAGGAGTTATGAAAAGGGAGTGCTAAAAATATATTTTTTAAATACCATATGTATAGTTATACATTTGTTTGTATCATCAATGAAAACATAAACAATATTTACAAACCCATTATACTACAGTCATTGTTTTCCTAAGTTAGTACCACACCTACTATTTAAAAAAATTATATTCTCATTTATGTATTAAAGGGACACTATAGTCACCAGAACCCCTAGAGCTTAATGTAGTGGTTCTGGAGTCTCTAGCATATCCCTGCAGGCTGTTCAACATAAACTCTGCCTTTTCAGAGAACCCATACCCCATTGCACATGTACGAATAGGAAAAAAGTCTCACTCATGGTTAATAGAGGTCATGATGTGAAATAGATCACATTTATAAAACTTAGTATATGGGATAGGTGTGGGAATATTTCTGAGGTATTTAGATGACAATTTAAGCATAAAAAGTGTATTAAAGACATCTTACATTACATCTGTAAAAATTAGCTAACTAATACTTACTGAAAGTTAATGTGCAGTTGTTCTTTTAATTTTAGAAACAAGTCTTTATAAAACTGTGAAACAATACAAAAATTACAGGCATAGGCAGCCTTCGACACTCCAGAAGTTGTGGACTAAATACTCCATAATGCTCTTACATAATGCTGGCAAGGCATTATGGGAGATGTAGTACACCACATCTGGAGTGCTTAAGGTTGCCTACCCCTGCAATAATACAATTTTATACAATAATAGAATGATCCATATTATTTTATGAACCAGCAAAAAGTTTTGTGGGATAATCTACAGAAGGCCAACTTTTAAATTCAGTTGTGCTCTAAAGTTTGCAAACCCTCGGAGAATTGGTAATATATGTACCATTTTTAAAGAAAACATTAATGAGCAGGCAGAACACGTTTCTTTTATTTCTTATGGGATTCATATTCAACTGTAGGTTATAAAAGAATGGCACAATCATGAAACAAAACAGGGCAACAAAGAAAAAATGAAAAGATCCCTGTTCAAAATTCAGCATACCCTTAGTTCTTAATACTGTGTATTGCCTCCTTTAGCATCAATGACAGCATGCAATCTTTGTAATAGTTGTGTATGAGGCCCCTAATTCTTGCAGGTGGTATAGCTTCCCATTCATCTTGGCAAAATGCCTCCTGGTCATGCAAAGTCTTTGGTCGTCTTGCAAGAACCGCACGTTTGAGATCTCCCCAAAGTGACTCAATGATATTAAGATCAGGAGACTTTGATGGCCACTCCAGAACCTTCACCTTTTTCTGCTGTACCCACTGGAGGGTCAACTTGGCTTTGTGCTTAGGGTCATTGTCATGCTGGAAAGTCCAAGAGCGTGCCATATGCAGCCTTCATGCAGAAAAATGGAAATTGTCTGCCAGTATTTTCTGATAACATACTGCATTTATCTTGCCATCAGTTTTCACAAGATTCCCTGTACCTTTAGAGCTCACCCCACCCCCCAAAACATCAGTGAGTCACCACCATGCTTCACAGTGTGGATGGTATTCTTTTCACTATAGGCATTGTTGACCCCTCTCCAAATATAGCTCTTATGATTGTGACCATAAAGCTCTATTTTGCCCTCGCCACTCCAAATTACAGTGTGTCAGAAGCTTTGAGGCATCTTAAGGTGTTGTTGGGCATGTTGTAACCAGGCTTTTTTGTGGCATTGGTGCAGTAAAGGCTTCTTTCTGGCAAATCGACCATGCAGCTCATTTTTGTTCAAGTATCGTCATATTGTGCTCCTTAAAACAACCACACCGTTTTTTTCAAGAGCAGCCTGTATTTCTCCTGAGGTTACCTGTGGGTTTTTCTTTGTATCTCGAACAATTCTTCTGGCAGTTATGACTGAACTATTTCTTGGTTTACCGGACCATGGCTTGGTATCAAGAGATCCCTGAATTTGCCACTTCTTAATAAGTGATTGAACAGTACTGACTGGCATTTTCAAGGGTTAAGATATATTTTTCCATCTTTATAAAGTTCCATTACCTTGTTACGCAGGTAACAAGAAAGTTATTTTCTGTTTCCCATGACTCAGTATCTAGCCTGCTCAGTGCATCAACATGAGAGTTAACAAACTCATTGACTATTAATACACAGACACTAATTTCAATTTAAAAAGTCACAGGTTTGGGAAATTAACATTTAATTTACATTTTAACCTGTGTGTGTCACCTTGTGTGTCTGTAACAAGGCCAAGCATTCAAGGGTATGTAAAGTTTTGATCAGGGCCATGTGGGGTATTTCTGTTATCATTATGAGTTAAAAAGGAGCCAAACAACTGTGTGATAATAAATGGCTTTAAATGATCACTATCCTTCAATAAAAGACATGTTTTTGCATTATCAGTTATATTTTTAAAATCAATGCCAACATTTCACAATTTCTGCCAGGGTACGCAAACTTTTGAGCACAACTGTACCTAGTGAGTGACAGTCAGAAATCATATAATATCCTGTAAGGTGGTTACTGCGTATGTGTTAAATATGACTTAAGGCTATGGTAACACATGTAATCGATACACAC
Organism: Pelobates fuscus; assembly: GCF_036172605.1. NCBI lineage: Eukaryota > Metazoa > Chordata > Amphibia > Anura > Pelobatidae > Pelobates > Pelobates fuscus. The sequence continues at coordinate 412,012,157 of NC_086318.1, forward strand.
ATCAGTCTATTACATAAGGGTAAAGTAATAAATTAGGTAAAATAACTGATTACAGCCAAAGTTTGCACCAGACTCTAGATAAATATATTTATTTTTTGGAACTGGTAAGTGGTTCATGATGGATGTATTAAAGTTTTGGTGCCTTACACCACCCACCAGCCCGTTACATTACTATGATGGACCTTATGAGATGATCAAATAACATCCTTATTAATTCTGCCACTCTCCTGGCATATTAAAAGACAGAATAAACGGAGCAACCATGGAGGGTTCAAATTAAAGAATTTGTAAAAACTATATTGTCATATTATCAAAATACAAATGGAATTATGGGAAATATGCAAATAGCAAAAAGGAGAGACTTCACCATTACCATAAAGGAATCTTGCATGAACATAAGTATAGTTAAAAAATATATTTATGGAAGTTGATGTGCACAAAACGATTATAGCATATTGATAGGCAAATTGATTTATTTTAAAAAAATACATCAAAATAAGCCATATAATACCATGTTCATGTAAAATTATATAACAATAAGCTATTTAATAGCATGATGTTCAGATTGTGATGACCAGCCATCATAAACTGACATGCACGTGTGATTTGTAACTTAGAATGAGCTACCAGGAAAAAAAAATGAGTGATCATTGGATGTGTAAGCACTGCTCCTGACTAATGAGCACTTAAAAGGCAATGCTCAGTGAGACAACACTACAGGATTTGAGTGCTTTCTTTTAATCATGTCTACTTATCATTTTGTGTATAGTTTTACTACCAATGGTTAGAATTATATTTCTTTTTTAAGAGTCATATATTCCATATTGTTTTTGGACTAATATCCTCAGCTATACTAAAGATGGTAAAATGCCCTTTTTATTTTTAAAGATATATATTTATTATCTATTAGAATAAATTAATTAAAGACAAATACATAAAAAATTTATACAGTATAGTTAACTTTCTACTAAATAAAAAATAAAGTAAAATTTTTGCACTATATGCTCTGTGACATTATTAGAAAACCATAGACAAAATTCAATGTCTTAACTATCTTTTAAAAAAAAATTAAATCAAGATTTGCATGTACTAGCAAGAATAATTGTACTGTAGAATATCATTACATAAGAATGTGTTGTGTCATTTTCTCCACTTCCTTCTCCCTCGCGGAGCTGTATATCCTCCTTAAATGACAAGTAAAGCTACAAAAGCCCTTGTGTTTTGATTTTCTCTTACAGCAGAATATGCATCTTTAATCAAAGCAATTCATACATATATGTATATTTAGAGGAATATGAACCTTTGCGCTTGAAATGGTTGCTGTATTGCAGCATTTCTGTCATTTCGCAAAGTAAATTGGAAGCTTAAAACATTTTTCAAGCTATTATTTTCCTGGAAAGGTTATCATATGTTTTTAGATTGTGATACTTAAGCAAAATTTATGCCTAATTTGTTACCAGGCATACATTCATTCTGAGAATCTTTTGTTGTTTTTTTTTTTTTATATAATATATAATTTTACCTCCTTACTATGTACAGCCTAGAATTTAATATAATAAACAATGGATGTCTGTTTCTCTTTTTATATTGAATTCACATTCATAAAGTGTACAAAAGGATATAAGTTTATAGTTTTATCACGCAGAACCTTGCAAAGAATTACTTCAAATATGTGCCCAATAAAAGACAGGAATAGCCAGAAACCTAAATCATAAATGTAGTTTTTTTTTTTCTTCTAATAGCTTATGAATAGGCTTAATAAATGTAGTAAAATTTAATTTTGGAAAAAAAAAATAATGCTCTTATATTTATAAAAATATATACTTTGGGTTCCATATTACTGATTCTGTCTCATTTCACCATAACTGACACCTGGTTAACTGAGCTCACTCCTATGATTACTCGCGGCTGATCTAAATTTTGGTTGATTGGCGATTTGTCCAGAATAACAAAACTCCAAATTGCCATATGCATGAATCACTAAACAAAAAAGCCTGAGGGATGAACATACCTTATCATTTGTTTCATGGTTCGATGTTCAATCTACGGTACCAAAAATAAAAAAATACGATTGATAGAAAAAAAAAAAAAAAAGATTATGATTAGGAGACAATTACTAAACATTGATTTTAGTCACAGATCAAGTGAGAAGTGACCAATAAAAATTAAATAAAAAAGCAGTAGTAAAAAACAAAAAAAATTATATATTGTGTATTTAATATATAAAAAAAATGATTACTCATACTTACCGTAATTTTCATTTAATGGCCATTTCCATGCCAGCATCAACCTTTAGTGATGCTGCCTTGTTTGCCAGGAAATTATACAAATTCTATTATGTATATAATTTGCAGTACACTAATAGGTGAATTTCCACACCATTTTGGCATGTCCAAATTGTTTTTGCCAAAATGATCACATGTTCAAAAATCGACCAAACTTAACCCCTTCCCGATCAGGGGCGGAAATTTTCCGTCAACCTTGTCCTTCAGTTAAGGACCGTTGACGGAAAATTTCCGTCATTTACTGAAGTTAACCCCAGATCACCGCAAGAGCGAGCACATGTGCTGTGTATACTCACCTTCCGCCTCCCTGCACTTCCGGGTTCTGTGTGAAGTGCAGGGAGACGGATCAGTGCTGATCCTGCCCCCTGTGTAAAAAAATAAAAATAAAGTTAAATCCCACGCCCCCTTTCCCCTGCTTTAATAAAATTAACCCCTTCCCTGACAATTGATCAGTGACTACAATGATCAATTGGCAGGGTATACATTTTAATGCCATCTGATTGTTTTTTTAACCCCTGAGGGTTAATTATTTTTTTTTTTAACCCTCAGGGGTTAAATTTATTTTGTTAATTAATTTAAATATTTCAAAATTATATATTTAGCCAGCTGGAATGGGTGGAAGTTAGTGGGGAATTGGGGAATTTGGTGTTAGGCTAACTAGGGGTTAACGTTAAAAAAACTTTTAAAATAAGCTTTAAAAAGGTAAAAAAAAACTTTTACAAATGTTTTAGTAACGTTTAAGTAAAAAAAAAAAATACCACCCCCCTTTACCCAGTCTAATTAAAAATTAACCCCTTCCCTGCCAGTTGATCACTGCCTACAGTGATCAAAATGCAGATCACAGTATTATACTGTGATCTATTTTTTTTTTAACAGCTGAGGATTAACTTTTATTTATTTTTTTAACCCTCAGGGGTTCAATTTATTTAATTAATTAATTTAAATATTTTATAATTATATATTTTGCTAGCTGGGGTGGGAGTTATGGGAAAATGGGGAATTTATGGTTAGTGCTGCTTACTGCTAGTTAGGGGTTAACGGTAAAAGAAAAGTTTAGAAAAAATATAATAGTGTAAAAAAAGTTAAGATAGTGTAAAATATTTAATAAGAAAAAAAAAGTTTAAAAACAGGTTTTACAAAGTAAAAAAAAGTTTTACAAAGTAAAAAAATACATTTAAAAATGCTCATTACCACTACACTTGGTACAAGTTTTTTTTCTGAACAGTCAAACTGCTATAATACCCCAAATTGAAGCATAGGCCCATTAAATCTGCCTCTCAAAATTCTACTGTAAATGTTGAAACGGACAGGTCTCCTATATGGCACTGTAGCTTCACGAAATAGTGCCAAAGACATACAATGGGGGTATCGTTGTACTCAGCAGAAGTAACTGAACACAAAATAAAACTTTGTACAGGAATAACACACACCTTAGGACAATAGCCTATGATGTCTACTATATATAATTATATACTTTTGTGTGGCAATTTTGTTTTCTTTTATGGCTATTAATCTTACAAGACAAACATACCAAATTCTAAAATCGCTCCACATTAAAAGTTTATTTTACTCCTTGTGCTTTGTGACCTGTAAATACCCAAATAAACTTAAAATCCCAGACACATTATATATTCTGTAAATCAGAACAACTAAATAAATTTATTTTTAATTACTTTTGATACCGGAGAAACTGAAGGAAACCAAGCACAGAGAGATGGACACAGGTTTCTTCAGGAAGGAAGAGATTCTTTATTCGGTTCACCGATCGGGACTCAGAGGGACTAATGTCACCAAAATACAACAAGATCTGAGCCCCGGACAATAGTGTAGGCTCCTTATATAGGCATGTAACTCCTCCCATAATAAGCTCCACCCACACATTCTCTTACCCAATCAATCGAACAAGAACTAACTTCCTGTTTGACCGCATGGCTTGCCCAGCACAATGGAGGAGGGGAATACTACATCCGGCATTCTCGCACATGCTCCGTACACTACTGATCGTATCTTTTCCACGTGCAACCAACCGACCGATACACCAGTATATGCACGTACACATGCCACGTGGTAATCTCGGCCTACTAAATTTATTTTTATCGAGATTCCACCACATTCCCCCCTTTGATGCCTCTGATATTTTCACAATTATGGAGGCATCACTTAACCATAGTTTGCATATACCTCAGGTTGCCATGAACCAGACCAGACTTTGCGACTAATGACATGAATCCCTCAACATTCTTCTTCCTGCACTGGTTCTCCCTGATTTAGAGCCTCATATCTATATATGGCCATTATCTCTGCTATATTTTCTATGATGCTCTGCACAGACCTAACTACCAAAGGAACAAGACATGGTAGGAGAAGACACAGCATTAAGATTAGCATGACTCCACCTACCAATGCCTTAAGTCCTCCAAACTGCTCATACCAATTACCAAACCAACTACTTGGATTATACCCTTTCCATACCTGAGTAGGCACATGCACTAGTTTAACCATATGGCTAGTAAGCTCAGCTATTGCTTGCCCTTCATCATCTATTTGAAGACAGCAATTGCTTAGGTTAAACTTCCCACATACACCTCCCTCTACTGCCAATAGGTAATCCAAAGCTAATCTATTTTGGTAAACGGCTGTCCTCATCCTAGTATTATGCTTTGCTAGGAGATTGAGCGCTTGCAATGTCTCATTGGTAATTATCTCAACCACCGCCTGTAACCTTATAATGCGGTTGAGCATATATATTGGGGTTCTATATCCAAAAGTACCATCCTCTGCCCATGTAGCTGGCCCATAATAATCTATAATACGCTGGGGAGGCCATTCATTATCTTCCCAGGTACCTATCTCTAGGGGTCCCCTTTTCTTCCTATGATTCACATCATATACTTTAACTCCCAAAGTCTCTCCTGTTTCAATAGGCAACAAGAAGAAGGATGGTTTGAGCAAACCTAACACACATGCCCCTTCCCAGTCCTGTGGTAACTCCGAATAGGCTTTCTTACCACAGATCCTGTACAAATTTGCTGGGGCTTTCCAACTAGATGTGATAGATAGATCAAACCACACGTCCTTTAAATTGGCATAACTTGCAAACAGGTTAGGTGGTTCTTAGACATTTGAAGCCGACCACCAGGTTGTATTCTTTGTATTATCATCATAAGCTTTTTGCCCTAGACAAGTCAATTCTCCTACAGATGTATTAAACATTATTCCTTTCCTTGCTATGCAAACATAACCTATGATGGAGGTCTTTAATCGCCACTCAGATTTACCTCTAACACTCATTTGATAATCGGCTTGAGAAGATATTATTTGTTCAATTGTCTCAGAACCAGAATACATTACCTCCTTTGCTTCCCAGGGCCATTGGTCTCCCATGTTAGTACCTCCACACACATAGCAGTTGGTCACATTAAGACTACCAGCAATACTTTCAGCTAAATCTATAAACAGGTTCTTAGCATTATGGGGGATCTTATTTTCTACACTCATCTCTTCATAAAAAGAATGGAAAACCTGATGAGTTTGTGATGCTACGGTATCGGTCTCTATCCCTATAAATAATATTGTCCCAGGATCCAAACCCGTCCCATATATCTGGAACCCAAATAAGTTTCCGAACCTATCTATGAATTGTTCAGGATTATTGACAAGTATATGGACTGGGTTACATTCCATAGACTTACAATACGGTTTGGTAGGCAACTTAGTAACAATCATATCCTTATCTACTGTCTGTCCCCAAGTTGCCCACCCCACACAAGACCAATATGGGCAATAATTATAATCCCTATCTGGGCATTTTGGACTTACATACTTGTTTTTACTACTGGGACAAATATACTTATCGTTAGAGCCATACGTTCTCTCCCACTTAAGATCTCCGCATACATTCCACGGTTTTCTACCACTTGATATCGCCTTACATGCATCAAATAGCAGAACACCCGAAGAATGTACGGTTTCTAATACTGTTTTATTTATTAGGGTCCCCTGTGGGTCTCCATTCCGGAGGGTCAACCAAATTGTATGGGGTTGATACTCTGGATTGAAGCACTTAGGTTCGCCTACTCCTAAATGGCATACACTATACTCTATACCTAAGTATCTACACCTGGATAAATATCCTTTACACTCATATTGTGAATGCCAAATAAGGGTCTGGAAAATGTGATTACCTGTTATAGTAGTCTTAATGCAAACCTCACAGCTAGGTGTGTCGGTACCTCTACCTTCCTGAATAATAAAAAACATAAAAATACACATTATCAAGAGCACTTCTTTCGACGTCTTCATCCTCAGTCTTCGACCGTGCGATGGCACCTCAGCTTCCAGGATGTAAGGGCTGCAAGGAATGGAGTTCTGCTCTTCCCTTCACAGAGGTACCTTCGAGACACCCTGGCTATGACACATGGGTAAGTGGTCAGGCTTTATTATGGCCGTCAAAAACACTCACTTGCTGATCTCTTTAAACACACTTGTAATCCCGATATCTCCTCGTCACTCAGACTGAGTCGTGCGCTTTAACCGGATCTTGCAGGGATTCTCTGGATCTGGTGTAGCTTGCCAAGAATCTACTGCTGCTCGTTTAACCCTGGAGTGATGAACCACAGAGTCACTTCAGCCACCTTTATTGCTGTAGGGGTAGACAAAAGAACAACATAAGGACCCCTCCACTTAGGCCCTAACGGTATACTGTTCCACTCTTTAATCCATACTTGATCTCCTGGATGATAGCTATGAACAGGGGGATAAATATTCACAGGTAATCTATCTTGTACCCATTTCTGTACCTCCTCCATAGTTTTACCCAACTCTACAACCTGCTGCCGGGTAATTCCTTCTCCCAACTGACTCAAATCCCCCCTTAAGTTACCAAGTACGGGAGGTGGACGCCCATACATGATTTCAAAAGGTGAGAGACCCATCCTTCTGGTAGGTGTACTACGAATACGTAACAGAGCTATGGGCAAAAGAACATTCCACTTAAGCTGAGTCTCTTGACACATCTTTGCCAATTGGTTCTTAATAGTTCTGTTCATCCTTTCTACTTTCCCAGAGCTCTGAGGTCTATATGCTGTATGAAGCTTCCACTTAATACCAAGCATATGAGTCAGTTGTTGTAGGCAATGGTGAACAAAGGCTGGACCATTATCCAATCCTATAGAGCATGGTAGTCCATATCGGGGTATTATTTCTCGCAACAGGAATCGTACTTCTCCTGCTTTCTCTGTGCGAGTAGGACATGCTTCTACCCAACCTGAATAGGTACACACAGCTACTAGAAGGTAGTGATGCCCACCGGATTTAGGCATTACAGTATAGTCTATTTGAAGATCGGACATAGGGAGCCCCCCCCCCCATATACTGGACTCCTGGTGGTTTCACTGGTCCTTGCCTTGCATTATTCTTAGCACATATCACACATCTACGTACAATAGCTTGAGTCAAGTTGGACAATCTTGGTATGTAGAAATGTTTTCTGAGAGATTCTTCCATACTATCTCTTCCAGAATGTGTTGAGATAGTTCTGGACAATTTCTACAGCTAGTGATGCTGGAATAACTATTCTTCCATCTTCTAACTGATACCATTTGTTCTCCAGGTACTTCCCAGTTTCAGTCTTTAACCACTCTTCTTCTTGAGCTGTATAAACTGGAGTCCATTGAGACAGTGGAGTCGGTATAAGAGCAGCTATATGTTCCACATACTCCTGTCTTCCTGATTCAGCGGCACGCTTAGCTGCATTATCTGCCATCCGATTTCCTTTGGTTACGTCACCATCTCCTTTCAGATGCGCCCGACAATGTATAATACCAACTTCTTTCGGTTCCCATACGGCTTCCAGTAGTTGCAATATTTCAGCTGCATACTTGATTTCTTTACCCTCTGAGTTCAATAATCCTCTTTCTTTATACAGAGCTCCGTGGGCATGAGTGGTTAGAAATGCATACTTGGAGTCCGTGTAGATGTTCACTCTTAAACCTTCAGCCAATTGTAACGCTCGTGTTAGTGCAATTAATTCTGCCTTCTGTGCCGATGTTCCTTTTGACAATGGCCGTGCTTCTATCACCTTGTCTATGGTAGTCACTGCATATCCTGCATAGCAAATCCCTTCTTTCACATAACTACTGCCGTCCGTATAGTACTGGACATCAGGGTTCTGGATGGGAAAGTCACAAAGATCTGGTCTACTTGAGAACACTTCATCCATCACCTCCAGGCAATCATGTTGACTCTCAGTAGGTTGTGGCAAAAGGGTAGCTGGATTTAAGGTGTTAACAGTCTCTAAATGCACTCTTGGGTTTTCACACAACATAGCTTGATACTTAGTCATGCGGCTGTTACTAAACCAATGATTGTCTTTATAGTCAAGCAACGTTTGTACTGCGTGCGGGACTCGCACATCGAGTTCTTGACCCAGAGTGAGTTTATCAGCTTTGGCTACCAGCAGGGCGGCGGCAGCTACGGCTCTTAGACAAGGTGGAAGACCACTGGCCACTGCATCCAGTTGTTTTGACATATATGCAACAGGTCGTTGCCATGATCCCGAGTACTGTGTCAATACTCCCACAGCCATTCTTCTTTGCTCGTGTACATATAAGTAGAATGGACGTGTATGATCAGGTAGACCTAATGCTGGGGCAATCATCAAAGCCTTATTCACATCTTCAAATGCCTTTTGCTGTTCAGGGGTCCATAGGAAGGGATCGTGTTCTGTACCTTTTATAGCTGCTTAAAGAAGTTTCGCCAATATTGCATAACTGGGAATCCATATCCTACAGAAGCCTGCTGCCCCCAAGAATTCCCGCACTTGTCTTCTATTCTTGGGTATTGGTATTTGGCATACAGCTTCTTTTCTCTCTGGCCCCATTATTCTTTGACCTTCAGAGATATGGAATCCCAGATACTTGACAGTCGGCTGACACAACTGAGCTTTCTTCCTGGACACCTTGTATCCTGCCTTCCAGAGAATGTGTAGTAGATCATGTGTTGCTTGCTGACATATTTCTCTTGTAACTGCCGCTATCAACAAATCATCTACATATTGCAATAGTACACACTCTCCTGGAATGGACTTGAAATCCAGTAAGTCTTGACTTAAAGCTGATCCAAATAGGGTAGGTGAATTTTTAAACCCTTGGGGCAGTCTTGTCCAAGTCATCTGGCGTTTCAAGCCCGTTACAGCATTTTCCCATTGGAATGCGAAGATACACTGGCTTTCCGCAGCAATTCGAAGGCAAAAGAAGGCATCTTTGAGATCTAAGACAGTGAAATAGGTAGCCCCGCCCGGAATTAAAGCAAGCAGGTTATATGGGTTGGGCACGACTGGGTGTATACTTACGACCGCATCATTGACTGCTCTCAAGTCCTGCACAGGGCGATACTCATCTGTACCGGGCTTTTGAACAGGCAACAATGGGGTGTTCCAGGGGGAAGTACAGAATTTTAGGATACCATACCGTATGAACTTATCCAAATATGATTGTATGTTCTTCTAGGCCTTTTGTGGGATATGATATTGCCTTAAGCTCACTGGATAGACCCCAAGTTTCAGTTCGATTCGAATTGGTGAGATATTGCGAGCAAGTCCTGGTGGGTTGTTCTCTGCCCACACTCCTGGTATATTGAACAAGGATTCATCACTCTTACGGTTTTGGTTAGTCAACGCTGTATAAAGTCGCTACTCTTCTTCCTTTGGTACAGATATTGTCATTATACCTGAAGGTCCATTGAACTTTAAAGAAGTTGTTCCATTAGGTAGAAACGTTATCTGTGCTTGTAATTTTGACAACAAATCACGTCCTAGCAGTTGGACTGGACATTCAGGCATATAAAGGAATTGATGTTTCACTACGTGGCCTCCCAATGTACAGAGTCGACTTTTAAGAACCGGTTTAGCAGCACTCCTTCCAGTTGCTCCTATTACAGTGATGGTTCTTCCAGATGGAGGAGCAACTAGGTCAGTCACCACCGAATGTTCAGCACCAGTATCGATCATGAACGCACTCCTTTTTCCCCCTATTGATACATTGACCATACGCTCCGCTCGGCCAAGGGGGATGGAGCCTGGTTGGTATCAATAGTCCTCCATGACCGTGTCAGCCAATCCTACAAAGTCCCTATCTTTGCGGGATCTCTGCGCTGCTGGATAGTACCTATCTTCTCTAACATTTCCTCTATTGCTACCATTATTCCCTCCAGGACCTCCTCTACCTCTCGCTCTGCCTCTATAATTACCATATCCTGCCCTAGGTCTGTCTCTCTCATACTGTTCCCTTTGTGGACACTCACTTCTCCAATGTCCTTCTTCCCTACAGCACGCGCATTGATTCCTACTCAGGGGTTCCCTATTCCACTTACTCTCGCCTTTATCTGCTCCCCTATACACCTCCTTTTCCCTTCTATCTACGCCTGCGATCGCTACCACTAGCATATCTGCCTTTCTACGCATCTTGCGCTATTCCTCTTTCTTTGTCTCTGTTTCCCTGTTCATATATTGTAAGGAAACCAAGTTTAGCCAAACCGCGTTCGGTAGTTTCCTCCCGAAAGGTCAGAGTCTAAGGTAGTGCGAGTTCGGTTCAATAGTTACAGGAAACGACATCCATACGAAATATAACAGCTGCATAAGATAATTCCCTTGTTACAGCATACGAATTCCAAATAACAGTCAGAGTCCAGGTTCAGGATACAAGTAGAACTAACGTTTATTCACATACATGGCTTTTTATGCAGGTCCCCATGCAAGGGGACATCCCACAGGGAGGAGTAACATTTATCCAATCCTGAACAGTAAAAATATAAAACACACCCAATACAAACAGGCAGTTCCTTCCCCTAGTCCTGGAGATAATCAGGTCTGATATAGTAACAACCTAATTATCTCCAGGCTGAAAGTTCACTGTTTTCCCCAATTTCTGGAACACCCCTTTATACCTGGGGTATCCCCACAAATCCTATGTCCCCTGATAGCCCCGATCTGGGTGACCAACATATCCAAATTTCACCCAGATCGGTTCAGGGGTTCGCAAAAACTATGGAAGTCCTTTGTGACCGGTTCACTGTGGGTGGGCTGCCCAAAATAGTTCCAGAGATTCGTGGGGTTTTGCCGGTCACTTTAGAAAAAGGGAAAAAACGAATAAAAGTACCGAATGAATTCCCCTGGCTCCTAGCAGCGATTGTTCCCCTCATTCGTGTGCATATTTGTACCGAATAGCGCTCGTCTAGCTAATCGGTATCACTAGTTCCAGCGTTCGTATGATTGAGACCGGTGTTCGGGAAGTCGAGTGTCCGATTTTAGTTCCAGACACTCGACGACCAAGCCCCGCTGCCTTTGTTTGACGAAAAAAAGATGGCCGCGGTTTTCTCTGCCACGTGGCGTTCGGCAGTACGAACGCTGACCGCACACATAGAGGGTGAAAGTGATGCCGGCTTTGAAGTTAAGTGAGCCAGGGGTGGTCTCTGTTCGGTAGTCCCATCTGCCGAATGAAAATACACAGAAAAAGCAAGAATTATGCAGAAAAATACCGAACAATATAGTCATTTCTTCACACTGCTCCCCTATAAGTCCATAGGTCGGCATACCCGCCTAGACCCTGTCGGGTTGGCTTGGGGATGTCCGAGAAAAGTAGCGGTTTAGGAGTCCAGTTCGGTCTGGCGTGACAGGCCATCCGCATTACCATTTTGTTTGCCGGGCCGGTACTGCATAGTAAAATTATAAGGTTGAAGAGCTAGGCTCCACCGTAATAGCCTGGGATTGTCTCCCGCTACCCGGTTAAGCCATACCAGGGGGTTGTGGTCAGTCATAAGGGTAAATGCCCGCCCATACAAATAGGGCTGTAGCTTCTTGAGTGCCCACACGAGGGCCAAGCATTCTTTTTCTACGGTGGCATAGCTGACTTCTCGGGGTAACAGTTTACGGCTGAGGTATGCCACCGGGTGTTCCATGCCGTCGGTTCCCACTTGGCTTAGCACGGCTCCCAGTCCGAACATGGAGGCATCTGTGTGTACAAGAAATTGTTTAGTGTAGTCGGGTGCTGCCAACACAGGAGCCTCACTCAATGCCGCTTTAAGCTTCTGGAAAGCGTCCGTGCACTCTGGGGTCCAGGAAACCTGTTTGGGAAGGGCCTTTTTGGTAAGGTCGGTGAGGGGTTTGGCCAGGGCGCTGTACTCTGGGACAAACTTTCTATAGTAACCGGCCGTCCCTAAGAAAGCTAGGACCTGGGTTTTGGTCCGAGGCTGGGGCCAGTTCGCTATGGCCTCTACCTTAGCTGGCTCTGGACGCTGTCTACCGGAGCCCACCCGGTGGCCGAGATACTGTACCTCGGCCAGTCCTACGTGACATTTGTCGGGTTTTAACGTGAGCCCTGCGAGGTGGATTCGTTTGAGTACCCTGGACACATGACCCAGATGGTCCCCCCATGTGCGGCTGTAGACGGCAATATCATCTAGATACGCGCATGCGAAGTCCTGAAACCCCTCCAGGAGCCTATCGGCCATCCTCTGAAATGTAGCCGGGGCATTCTTCATCCCAAAGGGCATAACCTTGAATTGGTATAGCCCGAAAGGGGTGACGAATGCCGACTTGGGGATGGCCGCAGGCTCCAATGGGATCTGCCAATAACCTTTGCACAGGTCCAGGGTAGTCAAGTAGTTCCCCCCCGCCATACGGTCTAAGAGCTCATCTATTCTGGGCATGGGGTAGGCGTCTGTTATGGTACGATCGTTAAGCCTCCGATAGTCTACACAGAAGCGCGTGGTGCCGTCGCGCTTCGGTACTAGTACTACCGGGGAGGCCCAAGGACTTTGCGAGGGTTCTATTACCCCTAACCGTAACATATCCCTTAACTCGGTGAGCATACTCTCACGCACTGCTTCCGGGATCTGATATGGTTGTTGCCGCAGTGGCGTCTCTCCCTGGGTTTCCACGCGGTGTACCGCAGCGGAGGTATAGCCTGGGGTGGCTGAAAACATCTCGTGGTATCTCTGCAGCAGTTGCGTGGCCTCACTCTTCTCTAGGGGGTTTAAATTTTGACCCAAGCTTACTTGGTCCATAGTACAGGGAGCGGTGTCTAGCAAATCTGGGAGGGGTAGCCCCTCACTATCTTCCGTGGCGGGGGCACACACGGCGCCCACATCCTCGGTTCTCTCAAAGTATGGTTTGAGCATATTCACATGGAAGGCTTTGGTCAGCCTTTCATCTGAACATTTGCTCACGATGTAGGTAGTCTCGCTAACCCGTTCTACTACCTTAAATGGTCCCTGCCATGCTGCTTGCAGCTTATCCTTTTTAACTGGCCTCAAAGCTAATACCTTCTGCCCTAAGTCCAATACTCTATCTTGGGCTCCCCTATCGTACCATTTCCTCTGGTCCTCTTGGGCCGTCTGCAGGTTCTCCCGAACCGATGCGGTGAGCGCCCGCAGACGGTCCCGGAACTCCAGGACATACTGGACGATAGGGACTCCCCCCTCATCTGTATTGCCCTCCCAGTGCTCCCGTACGAGCTCCAGTGGGCCCCGGACTTTTCTCCCGTATAGGAGTTCGAAGGGGGAAAACCCAGTGGAGGCCTGGGGCACCTCACGGTAGGCAAACAGAAGGTGGGGAAGGAATTTTTCCCAATTCTTGTGGGACTCTGTGAAGGTTTTTAGCATCTGTTTTAGAGTGCCATTGAAACGTTCACAGAGCCCGTTAGTCTGGGGATGATACGGGGCGCTGAACAGGGGTTTCACTCCACAGCTCTGCCACAATTGTTGTGTCAGGGTAGCCGTGAACTGAGTTCCCCGATCGGATAGGATCTCTTGTGGGAAACCTACTCGGGTGAATATCTGAATAAGGGCTTCTGCCACGGTCTCTGCCTCTATATTGGTGAGTGCGACTGCCTCCGGGTATCTAGTGGCGTAGTCGACCACGGTTAGTATGAATTTTTTTGCCTGACTGGCTGGGTCGGCTGAGGGGTCCTATTAAATCTACCGCTACTCGGTGAAAGGGCTGTTCTATAATGGGCAATGGGTGAAGTTTGGCCTTCCGAAGGTCTCCCCTTTTTCCTACCCTTTGGCAGACGTCGCACGTCCTGCAATAATACTTGAGGTCCTGGGTGACCCTGGGCCAGAAGAATGTTTGGGTTAACCTGTCCCTTGTCTTTTTAACCCCTAAATGTCCTGCTAGGGGAATGTCATGACTGAGTTTTAACAACTCAGCCCGGAATTTACGGGGTACAATTAACTGTCTTTTGATGACCTGGGTGGCCCCCTGTCCCACCCCCTCGGTCACTCTGTACAGCAACCCCTTATACCACTCAAACTTTTCGTGCGGGTTGTTCCCTGGGGTAACGGCCGCTGCCTTCCTATAACCCTCTAATGTGGGGTCGGTACGCTGCTCTTGTTCAAACCCCTGGGGGGTATCCCAGAAAGGGAAGGGGGGATCGGGTAAGGGGGGTATTTCGACTCTTACCTGGTTTTCCTCAGAGTGCAGCGGAGCTTCCAGTCTGGCTTGAGCTCGGGTGGTAACTGGGTATGCCTCGGCAGGGGGATCTCGGGCTAGCTGGGAGGTCAAGCATCCCACATCATTTCCCAACAAAACCTCTGCGGGTAGTTCTTGCATAATCCCAACCTCCAGCTGTTTGGACCCGGAACCCCAATCAACAAGGATATTAGCGGTGGGCAGTTTGTGGATAGCGCCCCCAGCCACCCTTACAGCGACTGTGCGTCCGGTGCGAGCTTGCGCTCTGATCGTGTGAGGTTGCACCACAGTCAAAGTAGCCCCAGAGTCTCTCAGAGCCCGGGCCCCCACGCCATCTACGGTAATCCATTGGCGGTGGTGGTCCCGGTTGTCACCCCCAGCTTGAACTGGGTTGACCTCGTGTAACACACTCCACTGTTCTTCTTGGCTAGGAACACCGGTTGTGCTCTCTTGTTGCACACAATGAGCAGCTGCCCTGGGTTGTTGTGGGGGTTGCCTTTCCCAGCTTCCCCGGTTTAAGCGAGGGCACTGATTCTTATAATGTCCTGGTTGCTTGCAATAATGGCACACTGCAGGGGGTCGAGGTGTGTTTGTTGGGTTCGGTGAGGAGTTACCCATGGAGGGTCTAGGAGGGGTAGGGGTTGTTGGAGCCGGGTAGTTAGGCTTAAAAGGTGGTCTGCTCACCCCTTGCTCCTTCCTCCTGTTATCCTGATACTCATCCGCTAGCCTGGCGGCTTCCTCCACAGTTTTGGGTTTTCTATCTTTAACCCAGTCTTTTATGTCCTCTGCAGAGTGATTAAAAAATTGCTCCAGTAACATTAGTTGCAAAGCATCCTCCAGAGTGGTTGCTTGGCAGCCCTTCATCCAATTGCGGGCCGCCCGTTGTAGCCGAAAAGCCCATTCGGTATGGGAATCTCTCCCAGTCTTCCTCAGCTCTCTAAACTTTTTCCGGTATGCCTCCGGAGTTACAGCATATCTGGCCAACAAAATGTCTTTTACTTTTTCATAATTATGTATGTCCCCCTCAGGTACTGCTCGCAGCGCCTCGGCTGCTCTACCTGACAATTTACTGCTAATGACTGCAGCCCATTTCGTGGAGTCTAATCCCTCCAGTGCACATTGACGTTCAAAGTCTTGCAAGTAACTGTCAATTTCCATCTCATTGTCATTAAACGCTTTAAAGGCTGCATAATTTACCTTCTTTGGTATCTCCCCAGTACTTCCCGGGGAGTGCAGTAAATCTCCTTGTGCCGGCCTGTCCCGGTCCTCTCGCTCTTTTTGTGCTTGTCTGGCTTGTGCCATGACCTGCAAAAGCGCCTCTGTAGTTGGGTTGGGTCCCAATAGACTGACCATCCATCTGATGTCCTTCTGCATCACGGTTTCTTCCTCTTGATCCATCTCTGTATTACTGGTATTATCGCTCTGTATTAATTCTGCAATTAACGTGGCTTTTGTCTTGTTACTTGCCACTCTGCCTCGAGCTTCCAGTAAATCCTTTAGTGTGGTTCTTTTAAGTAGCTGGTACTGCTGAGCCATTCATTCCCTTGCTTGGTTTGTAATGTCCATTCGGGATTCGAATCCCACCGCTGCCACCAGTTGTAAGGAAACCAAGTTTAGCCAAACCGCGTTCGGTAGTTTCCTCCCGAAAGGTCAGAGTCTAAGGTAGTGCGAGTTCGGTTCAATAGTTACAGGAAACGACATCCATACGAAATATAACAGCTGCATAAGATAATTCCCTTGTTACAGCATACGAATTCCAAATAACAGTCAGAGTCCAGGTTCAGGATACAAGTAGAACTAACGTTTATTCACATACATGGCTTTTTATGCAGGTCCCCATGCAAGGGGACATCCCACAGGGAGGAGTAACATTTATCCAATCCTGAACAGTAAAAATATAAAACACACCCAATACAAACAGGCAGTTCCTTCCCCTAGTCCTGGAGATAATCAGGTCTGATATAGTAACAACCTAATTATCTCCAGGCTGAAAGTTCACTGTTTTCCCCAATTTCTGGAACACCCCTTTATACCTGGGGTATCCCCACAAATCCTATGTCCCCTGATAGCCCCGATCTGGGTGACCAACATATCCAAATTTCACCCAGATCGGTTCAGGGGTTCGCAAAAACTATGGAAGTCCTTTGTGACCGGTTCACTGTGGGTGGGCTGCCCAAAATAGTTCCAGAGATTCGTGGGGTTTTGCCGGTCACTTTAGAAAAAGGGAAAAAACGAATAAAAGTACCGAATGAATTCCCCTGGCTCCTAGCAGCGATTGTTCCCCTCATTCGTGTGCATATTTGTACCGAATAGCGCTCGTCTAGCTAATCGGTATCACTAGTTCCAGCGTTCGTATGATTGAGACCGGTGTTCGGGAAGTCGAGTGTCCGATTTTAGTTCCAGACACTCGACGACCAAGCCCCGCTGCCTTTGTTTGACGAAAAAAAGATGGCCGCGGTTTTCTCTGCCACGTGGCGTTCGGCAGTACGAACGCTGACCGCACACATAGAGGGTGAAAGTGATGCCGGCTTTGAAGTTAAGTGAGCCAGGGGTGGTCTCTGTTCGGTAGTCCCATCTGCCGAATGAAAATACACAGAAAAAGCAAGAATTATGCAGAAAAATACCGAACAATATAGTCATTTCTTCACATATATACTTTATTCGCTACCTCCATTAGTTGAGTTATAGACATCCCTACAAACCCTTCTAACTTCTGTAGCTTGCGCTTTATATCTCCGTAGGCTTGGCTGACAAAGGCAGAGTTAACCATCCGGGAATTCTCAGGAGCCTCCGGATTAAAGGGGGTATACAAACGTTATGCCTCCAATAATCGGTCATAAAAGACACTGGGCGATTCATCACATTTCTGTAATACCTCAGCCGTCTTAGACATATTAATCGCCTTCTTTCCTCCGGCTTTCATGCCAGCAATAATAGCGTCTCTGTAAGCTTTTAAATGGACCATGTCTGCGCCATTGACATTCCAATTTGGATCGGTATTTGGATAATGGGCTGCGGCCCATGCTGCTGGGTTGGCCTGATTCTGTGTACGGGCCTCTTCTTCCAGCGCTTTAATTGCCGCTTGATTTATCCTAGTCCTTTCCTCGTTATTAAACGATGTCATTAATAATTGCTGGCAATCAGCCCAAGTGGGATTGTGTGTCTGGACTATTGAGGTAAACAAATCCGTCATGGCTTGAGGCTTTTCAGTGTAAGAGGAGTTATGGGTCTTCCAATTAAAGAGATCGGTGGTTGTGAAAGGGACATAGACGTAGACTGGATCAGCATATTGTATCTGGCCGTCATCGTTAATGTGTGTCGGGCCAGGAGTCAATCGAAGAGGCATTTGATAATGTCGGGGTTGGAGGGTACCGGTCAGTTGTCGGGTTAGTATGGGGCTTCGTAGAGATGAGTCCGTTAGGGATTCCGGTCGAGGGGTAGTAAGGCATGGGGATTGGGAAGCTTTACTAAGGGGAAGGTTGGTGAGTAGAATATTCCGGGCCGGGCTAGGAAGAGCCTGACCGGAAGCTAGATATGGCGCCAAATCTGGGTATGTGGAGTTAACAAAGGTAGGTACCAGAAGGGGAGGGTTTGAAACAAGGGGGCTGGACTCTGAGCTAGAGGAGGGAGTAGGTGGGGACAACGGGGCAAGGGGAGGAGCGTTTCCAACAGCACCTCCTCTTCCTCTTCCGGTGGAGGAGGAGTAAGGGGGCGGCATAGGGATCTCAGATTCAGGGGGCGTGTCCAAAATGGGCGTAATTACGGCCTTAGTGGACAAGCGAGTCCTGGCCACCATGAGGCGACATTGCTCCTCGTGGCATACTCGGATCCATTTTGGCGAGCCATTTACGGCCTGCCTCCAACAATCAATATATGGAAACTGGCCGTAAAGTTCAGGCCTACCTGATACAGCCACGTGTACACGCTGTACCAGATTAGGATCCAAACTGCCACGTGGTGGCCATGCTGCAACCAAAGTAGGCCATTCCCTACTACACAATGTAATCAGGCATGCTGGAGACATCTTTACCCCAAAATCACATACTGTATATCCCTTTTTAAAGTTTTTAATCATACATCCTAAGGGATCCAAAATCGTCGAATCCGACGCGCCCATACTTAACAATGGAGCGTTGTTTCCAACATAAACTATACAAACACTCTACCAACGGTCACACCCGTTCCCTCGGCAACAGCACCACGTGGTACAGTTACTAAGCGAAACGCACACAACAAAACACTCAGGGAATTCCCGTACACACACAGCTGTTACACCAGTTACTAAGTAACTAATACTGTGCCCTTTGGCGAAATTATACGGTCACCCACGCTATAATTCCTTATATCTAAATTACCCGTCTATAACATACCCCAGTAACATCGTCTTTACAAACAGTAGTTATAGTACAGTTAGCATAGGTTAGAATACAAGTTAAAGTCACAGTACAATTAGTAGTGATTATGGTGTTAAAACATGCAACATAGATGACAATTATTAGTACTTATTTACAGTATCAGTAATTATACATGGTTATGGTACCGTGCGCTATAATACAGTTACACACTATTCACACTCTCGCTAGACGGCAGAGCTCACGCTATCTAGCAAGATATACACGCTACTACAACAATCTTTAGCACATTTACAATTCCCAACTAATCTATTGGCCAGTACCTTGATGGACTACCTAAAACTATCTACATACGTTTTGGTTAGCCACACTGCCCAAGCACCACATATAGCGAACTAGAGGGTGGAATTTACAACAGTACCCTCTTAGTCTATCTACTCTATAAATAGTCTAGTGGGTTCCAAATTTACACGCCTTCCCACTTAGCCAAGATAGGTTGAGATCTAACAAACCGAATTTACACAGGTGCCGCTTAGTCTCCAGGTCCCTCCGACCTAGCGAACAAAATATACACCCTAGAACGCTAGTCTAGACAAGACACTGGTGTCCGGCTAGGGCTATTTACACCAGAACCCCGCCTGACTCCAAACCAAAATTAAACGGGCTGACTACAAGGCGTTTAATTGAGCGGTGCGCCTTCGCTCCTTCCCTCCACTGGAGGGGGCAGATTCCAAATAACCCCTTATGGGCCTACCGCACAATCGGTATCCAATACCCCTAGTGGGTCCGCCGTCTAAAACAGCGGTCGTCTTACCTCCTCGTTCCTGAACCTGAGTTTACACTCATCGACGGGGACACCCCAGCATTTACTACGTAGAGGCCGATGATCTCCTGGACAACAGACCAGTGGCGCCGAGACGAAGGGAGGTCCACGCAGAAGTTCAGGGGTGCAGCCGTAGAGAACGTGGGCAAAGATAGACCGTCTCACGCCTCTGCCTCTCAGCTACCGTTGAACGATGAGCTTCCCGGCCAATGCACCAAATGATACCGGAGAAACTGACGGAAGCCAAGCACAGAGAGATGGACACAGGTTTCTTCAGGAAGGAAGAGATTCTTTATTCGGTTCACCGATCGGGACTCAGAGGGACTAATGTCACCAAAATACAACAAGATCTGAGCCCCGGACAATAGTGTAGGCTCCTTATATAGGCATGTAACTCCTCCCATAATAAGCTCCACCCACACATTCTCTTACCCAATCAATCGAACAAGAACTAACTTCCTGTTTGACCGCATGGCTTGCCCAGCACAATGGAGGAGGGGAATACTACATCCGGCATTCTCGCACATGCTCCGTACACTACTGATCGTATCTTTTCCACGTGCAACCAACCAACTGATACACCAGTATATGCACGTACACATGCCACGTGGTAATCTCGGCCTACTAAATTTATTTTTATCGAGATTCCACCACACTTTCTTTAACCTGCACTAACTAGGCACAGATTATTATTGCAAAAACTGTAAAAAAAACACAACATTTCCTTTTTTTGGCATTTTTCTGTATAAGCATTTATATATCTATATATATATATATTACATCAAATTAAAGCCCTTTATGTCCTTTAAAAAACAGTATATAATATATGTCGGTGCAATAAACGAGAGAGATGCAAATTGCAGTTGAACGCATACAGCAAGAAATTGCAAAAATTGCTTGTGTCCTTAAGCGTAAGACAAGCTTCTGAAGCTGTGTCCTTAAGGGGGTTCCTGCTGGGGGTGTACATCTACTACACCGCTGTCTTTTTAGAAGATTCCGACCGCGGTGCAACATTCCATTCATTTATGATGGATACTTCTCACCTTTTTTAGAGGGTTGGAGGTCTGTCATCTGGAATCATCGTTCAACCATCTTACCTATCTTATCTCTCCAAAGTTTTCTACTATCATCCTTCATATATACACCTCGGTGGGGGGGCCACACCGAGGCAAGGTACTTTTCAAGTGTATTTTGTGTTCTGTATCTTGTTTTATTTATATTGTAGGCATTTTTTCACTGGATACTTTGTTTCATGCTATGTATCCATAGTGGATTTCATTTGCCTCTTTTTAACTACATCAGTGTGGTCATGCTTTCATTTAGGTTTTACATGATTTAATCCATTTTTTATATACAAGTTATATCTTAATAAATGTATACAAATTTTTTATTGTTACTATTTTGAGCGCACATACTTATTTTGATTCATGAGCTCACACTCACTCTCAGACGCTTGTGGATGTATGTAGCTGCCTATTTTATTTTTTATTATTGAATATTTACTACACCTTGTCTCAATTTCCTTATTTAATTTTTCACATGCTAATGCTGCAACAACGTCCACTACCACCAACTGATTTAGAAAAAAAAATAATTATTTGTCTTTAAATTTTGATTTGTAATGTGCTTCTGTGCCATTGCTTTCCCCTCAGTAAAACACAGTGTGTAGCTTCAGTTTACCCCTGCCCGAACTAAGTATGGCAGGTTTTTAATTATATGTAGAAATTGTGGTGATGCTGGTGGTGATGCTGGTGGTCATTGTTTTGTTCACCCACATTTAAAAATGTATTTAAAAAAAAATAATTAATATTGCTACTGCTCCACTTTTTTTTTTTTTTTTTTAAATCCTGTTCTTTCCAATTGCATGACTCCTGCTGCCACTAGGACACAGTTTTTTTGTTTGTTTTTTTTTAACTGGAGGATGGTCACTGATGCTAACGATTTACTCAGTGAGAAAGCTTTGTTCTTGTCAGGGTGGAATGAGTGAGTGACACTCTGACTGTTTCCTTACATTTTTGTTAAAAAAAAAAAAAATCCTATTTTGAACTTGAAATGACCCCTGCTTCAAATTTGACATAATACAAGATAGCAAAAGGAAAAACTATTACAACCAATCATTATACAAACAGAAAAAAGATAGCGGCAAGACACTCATTAAAAAATCACTTTTGTTGCTAAAATCAAAAATAGTAGTACACAATTGGAAATAATAGTACTGATAATGATGATGATACTCAAATATATAAAATGAATCAAATTAGTTTCTCCTAAGGTAAATACATATATAGAAGAGCAAATCATAAAAATAAATAGTCTCTCCCAGAAGTATCTTGTTTCAAACATGTGGATGACAATGTTCCCAGTGAGCTAGTAGATGTTACTCCAATGTTAAGTGAGAAATTGCTATCTAGTAGCCGAAATTCTGTAAGAATAATCAAATCTCCAAATTAGATACAATTCCTAGGAATCTAGTGAGCATCCAAAAATCTAATAGGAATATATATATAGATCAATAAATCTGGGGCAGCAGGGAGGGTGCATGTGCCGGTTGGTCCCTGTTATAATCTGCAAATTAGCCCCCCAAAATTCGTCCCTACGTATTTGTCCCTACGTATTTGTCAGCCGGCACATTCCCTTCATGTTGTAAGCCCAATACAGTAGTGCCAAGCTGATTTAATAAATAGATAAATAAATATCCCTATGTCCCACCATGTAGAGGCACAATAGGAGAGCCCAGTAGGAGGCAGTCCAAAAGAAATATTGCAGGTATCCCCTAAAGCAGAGGCTAGAGTTGTTAGAAGTTATTAAGGGATAAAGTGAAAGTCTAAGAACCTCCTAGTTCTGGAGACACACCAATATGCTACGGCACCCAATGTGCATTTTACCCGGCGGCTGTTGCCGGGGTCATTAAAAAATTAAGTTCTCATTTACATTTTTTTTAAGCCACATACATAATAATTTAATTTTGTAAACTCATAATTGACATTGCAAAAATACCTGATATTGCACAAACCAGGTGATATTGTAGCTATATTTGCATCTTGGCACAGTGATAGTCACTGTTTTTTCTGCTGTTCTGGCTTGCCGAATTATCTTTCTGAATTTTTTTTCAGTATATAGTTTTTTCTTCAGTACATCGTTTTTCAGAATATATTATATTCAGTAATTCAATGCTACATATCTGTCTGTCTGTCTGTCTAGTCTGGCTGTCTATTTTTCTGTATAGCTCTTAAAGTAAGACGACAATTATGTTTAGATATTTGTTATTTCATAAGCATACACACATTCATTTAAAAAATATATATTTTATATAACTTGGCACATCATGACACTTTTAATCTACAAGGGACAGGAATTCCACATCTGGACCAGGCAGGGCATGGGGCATGTACACTGAATATTGAGCATAGTAGATAAAATGTAACAGCTATGCGATAGGACCTTGTGGACAGGGATGAAGCTGGGGACATGTAGGAGCTGTTGTGCAAATTTTGCAAATATTGCTTACAATTTTTATGGACTTTAATTCACTAAATTTACTTGGAAGGTGTAATTTGTTTAAAAAAAAAAAAAGTAAAATGTGGTGGGTGGGTGGGTTTTAGGTGCAATTATGAAAGTTATCCTGTTTTGGATTTTGGAAGAGATATTCACTTTACCCACTTTGTTTATCTTGTCATCTCCAGAACAAGTCGATCAGAAAGATTCTGAACCCCATTCTCTGAGTTTTCAAAGTAGCATGTCTAACCCACAGACAGATACCTAGATTTAAAATATATTTTTTTGTTTAGATTAAAACAGCCCATCTCCTTTTATTTTACCACTACCAATGAAAAACAGTTCCTAAAATAGGTGCTGAATTCACATTTAACAATGCTTCCACAATTGATACTAGTACTGCTGTTTCAACAAGGTCATCCACAGTTGTGGCCTCATATTAAATAGACAAAAGGATATATGTTGTTCAGTTTTGATAAGATACACTGAGTGGTTTAATGTCATGTTGCAAAGCTCAAGTTGTAAGTCTTTGCCAGAACTGTGTGTGGATGATCTTTCAATTACTCATTTTAACTTCTTTATGACATTTAGTATTTGTGTGTTTTTGGTGTAAATGATATTTGTATTCTTCCCAGAACATTTTTACAGATGCAAGTTGAATTGTAAAATTTTACATTTTGTATGCAGTTTGAAAGAAAGCAGGATGGATTATCGAGGTAGTCTGCTGTTGATATCCCATGATGTTTCGCATTTTGCACAATGTCTTTTGCAGTGATCATTTAGCATCCATGAGAGATTTTTTTTATTGGAAACAGAGCTGAAAATTAAGTCCTCTGTGCATCTCTGCTTTAAAAAGCAATATGTTTAATTTGAATAGATCCTTAGGTGTGCTGATCTAAGAAGAAGAATTTGGCTTTTTGTTTTCAGTCTGGTGTTTTTTTTTTTTTTCTCTACATATAACTAAGCTATTTTATTTTCCAAGACTAGTTTGAGAGCAAGTTAAATGTATAATATTCCTATTACCACTTAGTGTATGGATACTTAGACCATGAGAGAATGGAACTCATTTAAGAATTCCCATCAATTATTGCCCCCATCCTAGACTATTCATTGAACACTTTTCTTCTGGGCCACCCCATTTCCTCTTCTCTAGGACTCCTTCCCTCATTATTGGGGACTTGAATATCCCAATCAACAACTCCAACTGCCCTGATGCCTCTTGTCTGCTCTCCGTTGGACTCATACAGTGATCTAATTCAGTAACTCATACAGCAGGAAACACTCTTGGCCTCATCTTCACCAAACTCTGTACCACCTCTGTAATTCCTCCAATGTTCAATTTCCTCTGTCTGACCACCATCTGCTGACCTTTGACTTCAGCATACCCTGTACCCAAATTACACCACCCTCACCACATCAATCTCACAGAAACCTTCACTGTCTTGACTTACAGCGATTCTCAACCAACCTCCAAAGTCTCCTTTCACCCATCTCAAACCTCACCTGCCCTAACACTGCAACCTCCCTCTTCAACCCACTCTCTCCTCTCAACTAGACATCATGGCACCTCATATGTTATGTATTGGGGTGCTATGGAGTCCACCTTCCAGTAGATGGCAGCATATAGAAGTATGCATTTGTTATGTTAGTGTCTCTTGTGTTATGTAATTTTATGTGTGTGTGCTAAAGTAAAGAGAAGTCCTATTTTACTCCCATGTCTGAGAGCCATTTGTAAATATATAACATGCAAATACATTAAATCCTACATTTAAATGC
Source organism: Pelobates fuscus (assembly GCF_036172605.1). NCBI lineage: Eukaryota > Metazoa > Chordata > Amphibia > Anura > Pelobatidae > Pelobates > Pelobates fuscus. The sequence goes on from NC_086318.1 coordinate 412,037,354, forward strand.
AGCAAGCACCCCAATTACAACCCTGGCATACCAAGCTGACCAAAAACCTCCAAAAATATTCCAGAACTGCTGAACGCTGCTGGATAAAGTCTCACTCGGCATCTGACTTCCTCTACTATAAATTTATGCTGTGCTCCTACAGTCTTGCTCTTTCTTCTGCAAAAGAAAACTACTTCAATATGCCCATAACCACATTCCCCCGCAAACCCAAACGCCTATTTCATGCTTTTAACTCTCTTTTTCACCTTGTTGCACCTCCTCCTCCTCCTACAAACTTGACTGCCACAAACTTTGTAACTCACTTCACTGAGAAGATTTCTACAATCAGGGAAGAGATCTCTCATCTCTCTCCATCACCTACCTATTTTTACCGCAACACTCCCTCCGCTGTCTTTTGCTCATTTGCAAAAAATGTTCTGTATTTTGTTCACATCTGACTTTGTTTGTCCTGGTTAAAGTCCCAGAGAAGACTGAAAGCTTGATTTAATATTGTTAATTAATTTTTTCTAATGTACAATAAAGAGGCACTGAGAAATGTGGCACTTAATCAGGTTTGGTAAACAGTCAAAAATGTATGCAATGAGATTGGAAACCATAAGTTGGATGTTTTTAAATACAAGGTACATTAGCATCAATGTACATTAGTGATGTCCCGAACGGTTCGCTGGCGAATAGTTCCTGGCGAACATAGCTTGTTCGCGTTCGCCACAGACGGGTGAACATATGCAATGTTCGGTCCGCCCCCTATTCGTCATCATTGAGGAAACTTTGACCCTGTACCTCACAGTCAGCAGACACATAACAGCCAATCAGCAGCAGACCCTCCCTTCCAGACCCTCCCACCTCCTGGACAGCATCCATTTTAGATTCATTCTAAAGCTGCATTCTTAGATAGAGGAGGGAAAGTGTAGCTGCTGCTCATTAGATAGGGAAATTGATAGCTATGCTAGGGTATTCAGTGGTCACTACAGTCCTGAAGGACTAATCTGATCTCTGCTGTAAGAACAGCACCCCAAAAAGCCCTTTTTAGGGCTAGAACATCAGTCTGCTTTTTTTTTCCTGTTTAATCTAATTGCAGTTGCCTGCCTGCCAGCTTCTGTGTCAGGCTCACAGTGGATACTGTGCCCACTTGCCCAGTGCCACCACTCATATCTGGTGTCACAATAGCTTAAGGTTGACAATTAAAAAGAAAAAATATGTTTTCACTGTAATAGATTGAATAGCAGTTAGTTGTCTGCCAGCTTCTGTGTCAGGCTCACAGTGGATACTGTGCCCACTTGCCCAGTGCCACCACTCATATCTGGTGTCACAATAGCTTAAGCTTGACATTTAAAAACAAAAAAAATTGTCACTGTTATAGATTGAATAGCAGTTAGTTGTCTTCAAGCGGGTGTCAGGCCTTCAGCGTGTACTCTGCCAACCTCAGCAAGTGCACTTTGCCACTAATATCTGGTGTCACAATAGCGTGCATTTAAAAACAAAAAAACTTTTTTCACTGTTATAGATTGAATAGCAGTTAGTTGTCTTCAAGCGGGTGTCAGGCCTTCAGCGTGTACTCTGACAACCTCTGCAAGTGTACTTTGCAACTCATATCTGGTGTCTCTGTAGCGTGCCTTTACAAAGAAAAAAGTTTTTCACTGTAAGCTAATAGCAGTTAGTTGTCTGCAAGCGTCTGGGTGTCAGGCCTTCAGCATGTACTCTGCCAACCTCTGCAAGTGTACTTTGCCACTCATATCTGGTGTCACAATAGCGTGCCTTTACAAAAAAAAAACTTTTTTCACTGTTATAGATTGAATAGCAGTTAGTTGTCTTCAAGCGGGTGTGTCAGGCCTACAGCGTGTACTCTGCCAACCTCTGCCAGTGCACAGTGCCACTCATATCTGGTCTCACAGTAGCTTGCACGCATAGTACCACTAATCCAAAAAAAAATGACATGCAGAGGCAGGCCATCCCGCAGGGGCCATCGTGGTCGTGGTGCTGTGATTCCCTTTGGCCCTAGAATGATGCCCAGTTTTCAGAGGCCACGTACCCTGAATTTGAAAAGTTCTGAGGACATAGTTGACTGGCTAACATAGGACACCCAATCTTCAACAGCTTCCGCTCGGAACCTTGATGCACCATCCTCCTCCAGCTTAGCTTCAGGCACCTCTCAAGATACCACTCACCCGCCTGCCGCCACCACCAAAACTAGCACCACAGCCGCTTCACTTGGTGTGTCCGAGGAGTTATTCACACATCCATTTGAAGAAATGAGTGATGCGCAACCATTATTGCCAGAGGATGTAGATAACAGGGATATGTCTCAGTCAGGCAGCATTAAACACATGGACGTACGGTGTGATGATGATGATGTTGTACCCGCTGCTGCTTCTCCTTTGCTGAGTTGTCAGATACAAGTGAAGCGGTTGATGATGACGATGCGTCCATGGATGTCACGTGGGTGCCCGCTCGGCAAGAAGAAGAACAGGACGAAAGTTCAGATGGGGAGACAGAGAGGAGGAGGAGGAGACGAGTTGGAAGCAGGGGGAGGTCGTCGCAAGGAGCTAGTGGCACAGTCAGACAGCATGCATCGGCACCCGGGGTCAGCCCGACAGCACGCCAATCAACACATGCTGTGTCCACCACCAGAATGCCGTCATTGCAGAGCTCAGCAGTGTGGAATTTTTTTTGTGTGTCTGCCTCTGACAACAGCGATGCCATTTGCAACCTGTGCCAAAAGAAACTGAGTCATGGGAAGTCCAACACCCACCTAGGTACAACTGCTTTGCGTAGGCACATGATCGCACATCACAAACGCCTATGGGATCAACACATGAGTACAAGCAGCACGGAAACTCAAAGCCGCCATCCTCTTCCTGGTCCAGCATCTTCAGCCACGTCAACCACTGCTGTCCTCCTTGCCCCCTCTCAACCATCCGCCACTCCGTCTCCCGCCTTGAGCAGTTCCCGCTCATCTGCTGACAGTCAGGTGTCTGTCAAGGACATGTTTGAGCGTAAGAAGCCAATGTCAGAAAGTCACCCCATTGCCCAGCGTCTGACAGCTGGCTTGTCCGAATTGTTAGCCCGCCAGCTTTTACCATAAAAGCTGGTGGAGTCTGAGGCGTTCAAAAATTTTTTAGCTATTGGGACACTGCAGTGGAAGGTACCCGGACTAAATTTCTTTTCACAAAAGGCAATCCCCAACCTGTACTCGATTGTGCAAAAGGAAGTAATGGCATGTCTGGCACACAGTGTTGGGGCAAGGGTCCATCTGACCACTGATACCTGGTCTGCAAAGCATGGTCAGGGCAGGTATATCACCTACACTGCGCATTGGGTAAACCTGCTGACGGCTGCCAAGCATGGAATGCGTGGCTCTGCAGAGGAGTTGGTGACACCGCCACGACTTGCAGGCAGGCCTGCTGCCACCTCCTCTACTCCTCCTACTCCATCCTCTTCCATAACCTCCACGGCTGAGTCCTCTTATGCTGCTGCGTCCTGCTCCACATCAACGGCACCCCCCCAGCTCCCCAGGTACTATTCCACATCCCGGATTCGGCAGTGACACGCTGTGTTGGGTTTGACTTGCTTGAAAGCAGAGAGTCACACCGGACAAGCACTCCTGTCTGCCCTAAACGCACAGGTGGAAAAGTGGCTGACTCCGCAGCAACTAGATATCGGCAAAGTGGTTTGTGACAACGGAAAAAATTTGTTGGCGGCATTGAAGTTTGGCAAGTTGACACATGTGCCGTGCATGGCACATGTGTGTAATCTGATCGTACAACGCTTTGTGCATAAGTACACAGGCTTACAGGACGTCCTGAAGCAGGCCAGGAAGGTGTGTGGCCATTTCAGGCATTCCTACACGGCCATGGCGCACTTTGCCGATATCCAGTGGCGAAACAACATGCCAGTGAGGCGCTTGATTTGCGACAGCCCGACACATTGGAATTCAACACTCCTAATGTTCGACCGCCTGCTCCAACAAGAAAAAGCTGTTAATGAATATTTGCATGACCGGGGTGCTAGGACAGCCTCTGGGGAGCTGTAAATTTGTTTGCCACGTTACTGGACGCTCATGCGCAATGCCTGTAGGCTCATGCGTCCTTTTGAGGAGGTGACAAACCTAGTCAGTCACACCGAAGGCACCATCAGCGACATCATACCATTTGTTTTCTTCCTGGAGCGTGCCCTGCGAAGAGTGCTGGATCAGGCCGTAGATGAGCGTGAAGAGGAAGAGTTGTGGTCACCATCACCACTAGAAACAGCCTTATCAGCATCACTTGATGGACCTGCGGCAACGCTGGAAGAGGTTGGTGAGGAAGAGGAGTCAGAGGAGGAATGTGGCTTTGAGGAGGAGGAGGAAGACCAACCACAACAGGCATCCCAGGGTGCTCGTTGTCACCTATCTGGTACCCGTGGTGTTGTACGTGGCTGGGGGAAAGAACATACCTTCATTGACATCACTGAGGAAAAGGAACGGGAAATGAGTAGCTCGGCATCCAACCTTGTGCAAATGGGGTCTTTCATGCTGTCGTGCCTGTTGAGGGACCCTCGTATAAAAAGGCTGAAGGGGAACGACCTGTACTGGGTGTCCACGCTACTAGACCCCTGGTATAAGCAGAAAGTGGCGGAAATGTTACCGAATTACAACAAGTCGGAAAGGATGCAGCATTTGCAAAATAAATTAAAAAGTATGCTTTACACAGCGTATAAGGGTGATGTCACAGCACAATGGGAATCTAACAGGGGAAGAGGTGGAAGTCATCCTCCTCCTCCCACGACCACGCCGGCAAGGACAGGATGCTTTAAAGACGTGTTGTTGATGGAGGACATGCGGAGCTTTTTAAGTCCTACGCTTCGCCACAGCCCTTCGGGATACACCCTCAGAGAACGACTCGACCGACAGGTAGCAGACTACCTCGTCTTAACTGCAGATAGCGACACTCTGAGGAGCGATGAACCCCTTGACTACTGGGTGTGCAGGCTTGACCTGTGGCCTGAGCTATCCCAATTTGCGATAGAACTTCTGGCCTGCCCCGCTTCAAGTGTCCTGTCAGAAAGAACCTTCAGTGCAGCAGGAGGTATTGTCACTGAGAAGAGAAGTCGCCTAGGTCAAAAAAGTCTAGATTACCTCACCTTTATTAAGATGAATGAGGGATGGATCCCGAAGGGACTGACAGTGGGCAATACATTAACACACCACTCCTATCTGGTGGCACATTAGATTACACGCGCAGTGCCCCAAATTTGAAGTAGGAGGACCAACTGATAGGTAGTACAACTTAACACAACGCAGAGAGAGGAGTCTGAAGAAGAGAAGTCAGAGGAGGAAGGTGGCTTTGAGGAGGTGGAAGACCAAACACAGCAGGCGTCCCAAGGGGCTTGTTGTCACCTTTCGGGGACCCTTGGTGTTGTACGTGGCTGGGTGGAGGAAGAGACCTTCAATGACATCCGCTAGCTTGGTATCCGGAACATGGCTAGCTTGGTATCCAACCTTGTGCAAATGGACTGTTTGCGGTTGTTTGCGGTGCGTTAAACGGGGAGTTTGGTCTGTCACTGTGAAGCTGGCGTAACCCTTACACTACCTGATCGATACAACATCATACCTGAAGTTTTAAAGCATGTTATTCCAAACAATTTAGGAATGTTAGGTGAGTTATGCCCTTTATGGATTAAAACCAGACTCTGCATCAACTATGTAATTTTCCATTGTGAGTTTTGCCATGGATCCCCCTCCGTCATGCCACAGTCCAGGTGTTAGTCCCCTTGAAACAACTTTTCCATCACTATTGTTGCCAGAAAGAGTCCCTGTGGGTTTTAAAATTTGCCTGCCCATTGAAGTCTATGGCGGTTCGCCCGGTTCGCCCGTTCACGAACATTTGCGGAAATTCGCGTTCGTCGTTCGCGAACGGAAAATTTTATGTTCGCGACATCACTAATGTACATATGTATATCTTGCTAAGGCTTACGCTCAACTCCCTTAAAGTTACTTTCTCAAGTGAGTTCTCTAGCCATGATATGCCAAAGAGGACAGTGCATGTCTTTAAATTGTAGGTTGTAGTAATTTAATTTTTCAGTACAGTAATACAAATAAATCCAAAGAAGGTGACCAAGAAGTATACCACTGTATAATAGTGTAATAAAATAAATACATCATGAAGTATCCATTACATGATGGGAGAAACATGTACAAATGATTATTCTACATTAATAATGTTACATACTAGAATAAATTATTAATCTGGATCAGTAACGATCTTATTGGTATTGGTATTTATTACAAATATAAAAAATACATACCACAGTTTCACTATTATAACATCAAAACAGGTACCTTATTAACAATTTAAAACTCACCAAAAGCTAATCACACATTTTGCCTATTCTGGCAAGCTTCCATAGTCTGTTCTATCTAATATGAGGATAGCAATGTAGCAAGTGCCTTTTCTGATTGGTTGCTGAGACCATTTTCAGATTGGTTAGCGAGCCCCTTCTCCAAGATAGTAACTGAGACTGTCTAATACTACTAAGTTCATCTGCTGGACAGTATGTCAGCCCAACCGCAACACCAAAAAAGGTGAAAAATATCAATATCTGCATAGTGTGTTTAACTTGTGTTTAACTTGAATTCCTTGATATCAATGGTCCTTTAATAACTTTCTGGTTATATGTTTTTTGTCTACAACTATGGGGCATGAACCTGCCTGCTCTGATCTTAATTATTCCATTTCATGTTTTGCCCATTACCTTTTTAATGCAATGCTCTGAACAGCCCCAACACTGCTATTCACTGTCTGAGAGGCTTGTGTCCACCTCCATCACATTCAGAAAGTCTCTTAACGGACAGGTATGCTAGCAGCAGAACTATGGCAGCACCTCACACTTGGGGCCACCCGATGGGCATTTCTGATCTGGGGCTCAGTCAGACCCCTGTCAGATTGGCAGTACTGAGAGGAAGTGAGCACAGGTCACTTCCTCCAAGGTCACAAAAATAAAGGGTTATAGGCGCTCACTATATTATAAGAGAGACAGTGGGCGGCTATGAATCTCACAAGGATTGCCAAACCTAGTATATATTGTTTTTTTTCTCCACTTCCTCCAAGCTTACAATGAGAGCAGAGAGGAAGTGAGATGAAACAGAGCCTGCACTAGCCACAGCCATCAGTCCCACTGGTCAAATTTGATAAAACTATTGAAATTATAACTTCTATGTGTGCAGGTGTGTCAGTGTGCACATGTATGTCAGTGTGTACCTGTATGTGTATATATGTTTGTGTATGTGTGTGTCAATATGCGTGGCAGTGTATATACTGTGTGTCAGTATGTTTGTGTATTTGTGTTTAAGGGGCACTGTATGTGTGTCAGTATATGTGTGTGTATCTGTGTTTGTGTGGCAGTGTGTTTGTATCTGTGTGTGTATCTCGCACTACGGGGGAGCTGCAAAAATTCCTATCTCTAGGAAAGCCTTGCATTAGCTCTGCCACTTAAGAGTTCAGATCTATACAACTAGATTTATGCTACAAAGACCTTACAACATTAAATGTGTTTTCTTTTATTACATGTTCAAGAATCTCCTAGTTTTTGGTATATTTGTTAATCATAATCATATTGTATTACAGGGGGTATATATTTCATTACAAAGGCATACCTTAACCACACAGAATTCTAAGTACAAATGTAATACAAGTAAGCAGACTGAGTAAATTCTCAGAATAATTAATTGAACTAAAATAATTAATTGAACTAATGTAAGAGTATAGAAAATGCAACATAATTAGTTGATTAGCTCAATGCTTTGCAGTGATCGTAACACTGTTACGCAGAAGGAAAGTACAGTGCCCAACTTTTTCACCTCTCTTGCACTTTGCAGAAAGTAATTTTACGTTTGCAGTTCATAAAGAAGAAAAATATACTTGATTTTTCTGACATTCTGGGAATAAAATAAAAACATCACAACACAAATAAATATCAAGTTAAGGTTATAGTATGAAACAATGAATTTCATGACAGCATTACAAGTAAAGAATTCTGGTAAAAATATTAGTTTATTAAAAAGTGATATATTGTATAATTACATCACTTTTCATTAATTTATAAGTAACAGTGTGAATTAGCTCACAGTCAACATATTCTCATTTTTTTAAATAAAAATTCTAAACAAGTTTGATTTATCTGATTTGCTGCACAAGTGTGATTACATCATTATTAGTTATGTTGTTATTTTGCATGATTGGAAGCGTACAAAGACATAAATGGACAGTAGTATTTTCAAAAACAATTGATTCAATTTGCATTTGCACCAGAATATTTTTTTTATTTTTTATGATTTACAGTGGATAATTCAGCTATACATCACAAAATACACTTTTTTGCAAGAAGCAAAAAAAAAAACACAAAAAAACATAAAACCACCAACTATCAAAATAGACTTTCATTAGAGACCTTCTAACTATTTACTTGACGATTACAAGTTCAGTGAGAGTTTCAGAATGTAACCGTTTAATTCAATTTTAATTACATAGAAAATGACTAGTGTTTTCCTTAACAAAAGGCACTGTGAAAAATGAAATCTGAGGTTTGCTTTATAAATGGTGTCAAATAGGTAGATAAAAAGACAGAGTGGTTTGTACGTATTCTGAAATTCTGTAGGTTTTATTTTTAAAGAGCATTCATGTACAAACCTCTGGAAGTGAAGCAATTGGCAGAAAATTGCTCTATTTTTCTGAGTGATTGTTCAACTTTTAATATGTTACTGTGCAACGACTCCTTTATTCATTTTAGCAGCTTCATTACCAAAAATGTTAATACTTCTTTTACTAATATTGCAAAGGGAAATTTAGTACATAACTCCTTGAACATTGAATCTCTGCAATTTGCTAAAAAACGATGACCTATCCCCTTACACAGTAAAGGAAGCTGTAAAACACAAAACGTTGCTGCTGTATTCTTCTACATTTTGTCTGAGGTCACAATTTATTTAGCTGCACTTACTGTACATGGGCATTATGCTAAAAAAATAAATATATATATATATATATACACAGAACAAAATTATAAACGCAACACTTTTGTTTTTGCCCCCATTTTTATGAGCTAAACTCAAAGATCTAAGACTTTTTCTACGTACACAAAAGGCCTATTTCTCTCAAATATTGTTCCTAAATCTGTCTAAATCTGTGTTAGTGAGCACTTCTCCTTTGTCGAGATAATCCATCCAGCTCACAGGTGTGGCATATCAAGATGCTGATTAGACAGCATGATTATTGCACAGGTGTGCCTTAGGCGAAGCAGACATTAGGTTGCTAGAGTAGGACCTGCCAAGAATGGGATACATTGACATTGTGGCAGACTTATGCAATGTATAATCGTATACTGTAACTAAACCACCATTATTTTTGCCCAGGTCCAGGTGTTTTTAAATAAAATTACTACATTCTTTGAGCCTTGAAATTGCTATTTAGTTAATGAGTGCATGCACCAGATCTAAACGTACATACTTATAAGGGGCACTCTCTTGTTTTTTTTATTTTATTTTAATTTACATTTTTACATTATTTATTTTACATCTTATTATTATTTTTTTTTTTTTTATCTGTTTTATTGCCATTGTTAAGAAAGTGTGTTGCTAATAATGCCATGAGGGCCTATACAACATACCATGAACAGAGTATTTGACAATTTTATTTATTTTTGTCATACCTGCTGTGTATGGAAAAATTGCATTATTGCTCTTGGCTACTATTTAAGACCCAGGATGATAAAATACTGTAAAGTGTCTAAAACAGAATATTGTATAAATATCAGCAACAAATAATAATAATAATAATGATAATAATAATATAACTAACAATTTTAATTTGATCATGAACGAGAAAATATGCTTGTTTCCCGTATCTATTTTTATTTTTCTCCAAATAAACATTTTGACTGCATTTATTTTAAAGTAGCTGTTATATGTGATATCATTAATGGGAACAAGAACAGCAGATAACAATCCTGCTTACTTCTATCTTTAGAGAAGCATGCAAAATGGCAAAGCAATAACAATATCTGCTCTAGGGGTTTTTAAGATATAGCTGACTAAATTTGACATTTAGGATAGAATTGTTCAAGCTATCCAATTGAGAAGTGAGAACATATCAAATTTACAACATTACAAGTGTTGCAAAAGATAACATGACATCCTTCTCCAGGTCATTTTACAAAACATTCTGGCATACACATCAAGTCACAAAATGTATGTCCTCTGTAGCAGGATAGCTGATTGGAATGCATAATTATAATTTTAAATGACAAAACTTTAGAACATAAAGTTAGGTAATAAAATATATGATAAAGAAGTTAAATAACAAAGGGGACTGGAATACACATATGGTGGACCTGCCCACAGATAGCAACTTTCTGGAAAATGGTGCACACCACCATTCACGAGATTGTAGACTCGGATCTCCCCCTCAATGCTCCTGAACCACACAAACATGAAAACAGTCAGGAGTGCCCACCTTCTAGCAGAGGGGTTCACGAAGAGAGGAAATTTACCGTGAAGAAATGACAATTGTGACCCTGAGGGGCCATGCAGACAAATGTGCCCCAACTTGGTTCCCATGGACAGACTACATCTCAAGGAGGAATGAACCTCACTGAATGACACACTACCGGCACCTCACACGACTGAGATGACGCACTTAAGGGGTTGCCTGCCTTTTCTCTCTCTCTCTGTCTTAATACCCCTCACTTCTTCTCACATCCTCTTTCCTTCCTATCCCTCCCCTCTGCTGCTCCCCGCTTCCCAGCTCCCCTCCTCTCCCGTCCCTTAATTCAGCACCCGCAAACACTAATCTGGCAGGCAGAACATAACCGGCAGTGGCCCACAGGTGGACACCGCCAGCTTCCTTCAATATATCCAACTCTGCCATACACACATGACGCCAAGATCGCATGAGTGAAACCCTGACCACAGAAAAACACGGTACATAGACACGACTGACAATGGTCTGCACACCTATGTCCCACCACCGGGAAGTTCTGTTAATGTTTATTCACATAGTACTTCATTCCATACGTGTATCATTACCTCCTTTTCTTTTTGGTCCCATTATAAGACATGTATGCCCTCTATCTATTGGAGGCTGTGCCCTAGACAACTCACCACAAACTGCTAAACTAACACGATCCTGTACGGGGATAGGTTCTCAGACCACCACCACTTTCCCCAAATATAAGCTGATAAATATTGCTGTTCGAATAGCTACCCTTCATGGGAAGGGGATTGGGTAGGGTTGACCACCTTGTTCCAATGTAAACACCACACATTATATTGTACAATTTTATGGCATGTTATGTAAAACATTTATTTGAAAAATAAACTTAAATAAAGATTGTCAAAAAATAAGTTAAATAATTTAGAGCAGGAGTGCCTAAAAGGTAGATCCCCAGATGTTGTAGAACTACAGCTTCCATGATGCTTTGTTATTCTAAAGCATTCTAAAAGCATGCAAAGCATCTGGTGATCTACCTTTTGGGCACCGCTGATTCAGAACATGTTGAATGGAATAGCTACTGTTCCAGCATGTCGTACATGGTTTGTCAAAATAAATGTTTGTCTTGTTTACCTATCATACAGAGATGCAGAATATCTTGGCGCCCTATAAGTAAATTTTAAATTTTATTGCAAGTGTATATTCAGACTCAGATATCTTTGATAGACATTCTAGCGGCAAAATATGATTTTGGATCTGTATTACAGTACAGAAAGGGATCTATTCACTGAAGTGCAAGTTAAGGTAGCCTAAAAATTCAGCTTACGAAATCTAGACAAGAAAAGCAGAATTGTAATAAAATGCTTAGTTGGAGTTTTGGCAAATTGGCTGTTTTAAATTTTATTTTTTATTATTTTATTATTTTATTTATTCTGTAAATATTATTTACAGAATGCACCTGTCATGGTTGAATATATTTATCACCTGTTACGTGCTAGATCTATATATATTTATAAATACTCTCTCTATATATATATTGTATTTTGTAATATTGTATCCTATAGTAACAATGCAATGTTTTGTGGACCAGGACAATTCTCAATGTATTCATCCTGGTAAAATATTTTATAAATAAATAAGTGAAATCAAAACATGTGTTCTATGAGCTGAATTCTGATCATTAAAATAATCAGTAGGAAAGTGTATCACTTTGTTAATGCTATTTATGTTTTCTGCATAGTCAATATACTTTTATTGTCATCCTCAGGGTTTTCACGGCTACTTTAGTTTTGAATTAATAGATAGGCTATTCACCTCCCCTCCACATTAGCTTATGTATCCTGTTATCCTTTTCACTATTAAACTTGGGAATACATGACTTTTCAGTTCATTTCTTATTGCAAAGTAATGCAGAGTAATATTTACTAAAATAAATCCTCAACGTTTTACTCAAATTCAGAAAACAAATAAACAAGAGGAACTACAAAAGTTTAAATCTGATCATATCCATAAGTACAAAATATATTGAAACAGAAATGCTGGCGGGCCAAATGCTTTTACCAATTTATGAAGCACCTTTATAGTATCCTCTTCCTTGGCTATGTGTACAGTTTACAAAGATTATCTTTTAAAATCGAGCCAGAGGTGGTAAGTCCTTGCAATCCGTTACATAGATCAGATCCTATGATCTTTAGGGGCTGATCCCCCAAGGCTGAATCGTTTTGAGTGGTACTTTATCCATTCTATACTTATCTAGAATTGTGAGAGATTTTTTTTTATAGCAAGTATTTTTAAAAACACTTCATAAGGATGAGTACACTATTTACAGTCACTATTGGTATTTAAAATTAGTATTATGTTATAAGAGTGTGCACACTAATAACAGTCACTACTAGTATCTAAAATTACTTTTAATTTTACACTATTATATATATATATGGTTGTACTGTGTTGAGGCACATAATATGCATATTTGAGTTATGTTTTTAGATTTGATTTAGATAATACTAATTACTTTCGCTCACCATTTTTTTTTTATTTGTGTGTGCTGTTTAACATTCTTCTGGGATTTCCTTGAGTGAGAGACATGTTTAGTTCTGATTATGTTGTTATAAGCTGTATATTAATGACAAATTGCACTTTCCTCCCTCTGGTAGCAAAAGAAAGACTATGTATTCTCTTATGTACAAGCTTCCCCCTCACTTTCTTCTTCTACACCCCCTTCCCTTTTTTTTTTCTTTTAATTAGAAATTGAAAATGGGACTGTTTTTCTATGATTTCGTACACAATCATCTGGGATGGTTTTATTAGTTTGCTTGTTGACCTCAGACGGTATCGCTGTACTATGTTTTCAAACATTCTCAATAAAACAGTTTGAAAATAAAAAAGAAGTGGCAGAAATGACTCATCCTACAATGGTAGAAACTTTCTAATTACGAACTTTGTACATCTAATACCTCAGTTAGAAGAGGTAATATATCTGAAATCCATTGTATATTTATATTAGCATATGTTTTATTTTCATATCTTTACTAAACAGTGCTGAATTTCTTTTTAATTCTTTATTTTTGATGTGCAAATATGTTAACATAGAAAAACAGTGATATAGCAACAGTAATTAATACACTGTTAATACTTCCTTTGCATCAGTTGATGCTTCTAGAGTTCCCGATTGAGACCACGGACCATCGGAGGAAGTTCCTGAGCAAACCGGACAGACTCTGTCTTGACAAGTTTGGAGTTAAACAGTTATAAAGGCCCTGCTTGTGGTAAGGAATCTGTACAACTTTGGCTAACTTCAGTCAAAACCTCCCTAGGTGATTGTGGAATGCAAGGTGCCACGTGGAGTGCTCTTTTCTGATGGTTGTGAATGACCAATCTTGATTGCAGGTATGGCTTTAACATCCACAATGGCTCAACAGTGATTCCTCAAAAGAACACTTGCAAAAGATCTTATCTAGGGCCTACCTAGGTGTAGGTAAAAACGTCCTTGTTTTACAATTCAGTCGCTATCTTGTATCTGGAACCCCAGTAAACTCGAAATTCTCTCCAAGCAAGTAAAAGAAAACCCATAAAACATCTGAATAAAAATAATCTTTATTCAAACATTTTAATAATGAAAGATGGTAGAATAGAACGTGAAGTATTATTTTTCAAGTGATTATTGCTTATATTGTGTATTCTAATGAAGCAATATAGCTATTGTAATAAATAAAATATCTGTACACTAATCCCTATACAGATATTATTTTTGGAACTTAACAGAAATTCTAAATAGATAATATAAAATTGGGATTATTTGCAGATGCACATTCTGAGGCTATTTAAAATAGCCATTGTCATTTGCGTCAACTAAATTAGACATTTAGATTATGCCATTTCTATTGCTAATGCAGATTATTTGTAGAACAAAATATAGTTTGAGTAAACAAAAAGTTTGAACTTTTTTTTCCCTTTAATGGATTTTTGGTTGGTTTCATTGGGAGTGAATTAATGTAGCTTTCCTTAACTCTGACACATTTCTAGTTAACGTGCTGTCTTGGTAAGCCACAACAGCCATAATAATGTCTGCAAGAGAGAAGCTAAACAGATAGGGATGAAGTCTATAATCAAAATAGGACACAAAACTCCAAACTAAGCTCACTGAAGCATTTCGAATCCTATAGATTTGAGGTTGTGAAGGAACCTGTGGGAATGGTAGATATCTGAAGCATGTCTGTGTAAACACGTGTTGTTAAGCTATAAATATAAAAAACAAACTTTCATTAACAACTGTTATCCCAGAGGTATACATTATATGGAGAGAAATATTTTTATTGCTCTGAATTATATGGAATTTCCATTCATTAATAATGAAAAATAGCATCAATGCAAGTAAATAGGTCATATGATTTTGATATTATTTTTAGCCCAAGGAGAAATTTATATTTATTGCATTATTTGTGCAACTAACGGATACTACCAAAAACAGGATCAATTTTATGTAAGAAATCTATTTCAACCAAATTATTATAAGATCTCTAAAAATACATAGTGGTGTGCCTAACATCTGACTTGTTAACTAATGCCTGAAGGGGAACCCTAAATAGTATTGGTAAAAATATATTATTATAGGTGTGGTTTAACCCAATAAGTGTATATGACAAAGCAGGGTAGTCATGTACTACATTATCTGTTGGTGTATGGAGAACCCGGGTACAATTGTCCTCATTTATCTTTAAAAAAGACTGCCACACTAGCCCTACTTGTTCTTCATCGAGTCCAGCTCTCTGCTAGACCCGCTTCAGTCTGGTTTCCGCGCTAAGCACTCTGTGGAAACAGCACTGACCAAAGTATCCAATGATCTACTTGCTGCAAAATCTCATGGTCACTACTCTATCCTAATTCTCCTTGACCTGTCTGTGACGTTTGACACTGTTGATCATCAACAGCTTCTTCTCATCCTCCACAATATCGGTCTAAGAGATATTGCTCTCTCCTGGTGCTCCCCCTACCTCTCCTAGCGCTCTTTCAGTGTTTCTTTCTCTGTCTCTGCTTCTTCTCCCCAACTTCTCTCTCTTGGTGTCCCCCAAGGTTCAATTCTTGGCCCTCTATTGTTCTCTATCTATACTGCCTCCCTTGGTAAACTCATTAGCTCCTTTGGCTTCCAATATCACTTCTATGCTGATGACGCACAGTTCTACCTGTCCTCTCCAGATCTCTCCCCATCCCTCTTGACTAGTGTCTCTCTGCTATTTCTAACTGGAGGGCTGCCCACTTCCTTAAACTCAACTTGACCAAAACTGAAATTCTAGTCTTTCCTCCCTCAAGTGTTGCTACTCCTGTGTCTGTCTCCCTCCAAGTCAACGGTGCTACCATCAGCTCCACCATGTAGGCTTGCTGCCTAGGTGTTCTCTTTGACTCTGACCTCTACTTCCCATTTCATGTTCAGTCTATCGCCAAATCCTGTCGCTTCCATTTCAAAAACATTGCGCGTATACGACCCTACTTAATTCCAGATGCGACTAAGGTGCTGGTCCATTCCACTGTCCTTTCTCACCTTGACTACTGTAATTCGCTTCTCGGTGGTCTTACGTGCTCCCCACTTGCACCATTACAGTCCATAATGAATGCGGCGGTGAGGCTCATCTTCCTGTCCCCCCGCACCTCCCAAGCCTCACCCTTAGGTCAGTCCCATTGGCTTTCTGTTAGATATTGGACCTAATTTAAAATTCTGGTTCTTACTTTCAAATCTCTACATAATGCTGCTCCCACCTATCTATTCTCCCTAATACACAAGTATGTCCCGTCTAGGCCATTACGCTCTGCTGAAGACTTACATCTATCTTCTGTCCATACTCCCACCTCTGATGCTCGCCTTCAAGACTTCTCGAGGGCTGCACCGTTCCTGTGGAACTCACTTCCCTCCTCCGTTAGATGCTCACTCAGTCTTCACTCCTTCAAAAAATTGTTAAAAACCCACTTCTTCATAAAAGCGTATCAATTAAACTGTTAATAGCTCCTAACTGATTCCTCTCTTGCAACTGTCACTAGTCTAATACTATCCTTACCTTTTGTGTCACTTCTCTCACTTGTGTCCCTCTAGCATGTAAGCTCATTGAGCAGGACCCTCAACCCCTCTGTTCCTGTGTGTCCAACTTGTCTGGTTACAACTACATGTGTGTTCGTCCACCTACTGTAAAGCGCTGCGGAATTTGTTGGCGCTATATAAATAATAACATCATAATAATAATAGTAATAATAATAATAATAATAATAATAACAATAATAATAATAATAATAATAATAATAATAATGTATGTATGTATCTATCTACATACATAAATTGTTTGCGGAAAATGTCCGGTCTGAATATAGACTACAGGCTTGCTTAGTCTGTTCTTGATCTGAACTGATTATTGACAGCACCCATTTAGTTTAAATTCCAGTCTTGACATACAGGCCCTGGGGAGATAGCGCACCTAAGCGGACAAGGGCACATGTAAGAGTGTGGGGATAGATGCATGGGATTGGTTGGGAAAGAGTGTGTGGGTGGGATTATGTTCTGTGTAAGTTATTGTGGGGGAGGTCTTACCTCAGTGCCACTTGGGATTCGGGCCAGCAAACAGCTTCCCTCCCGCCCACCCTATTGGTATATTTAGTCACAGCTAGCCGGGGGTATGTCCTTGCCAATTGAGTTTGAGGGGTTACGTTTAAGTATATGGAATGAGATGAACAAGTTTTTAAGGTCTCAACCTCCCCTGCTTTAAAAGGTTAACATTAGGTTGCCTGAGGTGTCGTGCCCATCGAGCGTGGATAAAGTCGGCTGATGGCGGGCATTGGAAAGATATGATTTTCATGACGAGGGGGGAGGTGAGAGGAAGGAAATGGTGATTAGGATCCACTGTATGTTTATTGGCACGGACAGTTGGGTCACTGTATAACACTATGTGTGGAGTTATATATGTATATATGTTAATTTATGCTTATTTATGTCTAATGTTTTGGATACAGAAAAATAAGAGCTTTAATAAATAAAGTTATGGATGTGTTATGCAGTAATTTAGTTTGTGATAATAAATGTTGTGGCCTGTTTCATCCATACTAAGTGGTCTGTCGTTATTGGGGGGTTGAATGGGGTTAGATTTTGATCTAGGCTGCATCGCGATTCCCCACTACGTACATACAAGGAAGAAAGACTTTTATAGCCCAATACTCTCCTGAGCATGCCATAGATATGGCATATTCTCATATATAAAGTGTGTGTCTTGTAATGCAACAGTTGTAGTTAAATGAATACATGGTACACAGACATTTTACTTCTCATCAATGCTTCTAAATGTATTTTTTTTCAGTAATCTCATGATTGCAATAGTCGATTTATATTGCAATGCATTATATGTATATTAATATTTTATTTTTTACTGAACGTTCTTAAAGAAATTTGAACAAACTACAATTATTTCACTTATTGCGTTTGTAGGAGGTGAGCATGGCATTTTTGACAATAATAGGTTGAATACATTTATGTATTTACAGGTTATTTAAAATAAAATATATTCACTGCATGCAACATTTCAAACGTGTATTCCCATGGACACAAGAGAAAGAAACACATGACCAAACTTTACCATAGGACAGCTGTATAACCATACCTTTCAAAAAGATAGAAGCAGGTTTTTAGTTCTAAGAGAAAATGTCACACTGTGTATTTTTTGCTAAATATGTGCACCCCTAACACTAGCACTGAATGTCTGTCGAGGCATGTTTGCCAGACTACCTGAGATTTCCTGGAACAGTTAATATCACTGTTGTCTTGTCCTATTTCCTTAAATTGCAATTTTGTAGGTGTTTAAACATTGTGTAAACATCTATGCTGCCAGTTATATTAATTCCATATTTTAGCATATTTATTAAATTTGTGCAGGAATAGTGCAACTCATTAGACTAAGCAGATTACTGCAAACTGAGTAATAAATAATTCAATATGTTTTAATCCTTTGAGTGTCAGATGTGTGCCACACATGTTGCTTTGTAAAATGCTGGCCACGACTTGTGAAAGCCTTTTGACTTTTCTCAAACCTTAGAGGTCAAGAGGTGGGATTTGCAACGAGAAGGCTGAGTCAAGTTTTAGAGATTCTAGCTCTCCACCATTTTCAAATGCCTCCAGTTGTCCCTGATCTTCTGAGGAGTAAACCCAACTCTGCAACAGGCTAATGTACAGTTCTTCAGCCTGCACTTTTAGTGTCTAGAAAAGGGGATTTAATCACAAAGGGACTCCAGAATTGTCATTAGATTTAGGTATTTCTTTTGACCTGACTCTGAATTCTCTACTGATTATTCACTAAACTGAGTATTATTGGGGATTCAAAGTTAGTTTCAAGTTTAATCCCATAGTAGGCAAACTGAAATTATAAAATTTGGCACAAGTTGTATTTTACAGCGGCTGACAATGAAAAATCGTGCAATCAAGAAAATTAAAAATCGTATTTGTGCTGTTTTGGTTTTTTAGTTATAACTGGTTTTTGACAGGAAAAATAATGTAATCCCCCCATCCATTTATACTCAGCTGTGTAAAGTTGGCACCCCATATTTTTAAAATGTGAATAAAACTATACGATTCATTTGTAATGCAAAAATTCACATTTGTGCCAGTTTTGTTTTTAGAGATATTAACCCCTTAAGGACTGAGCCAAATGTACAAGTTGTGAACAAAACAAAACGTGAACAAAACCTGGCATTTGTGCTATATGTCTGTCCAACCGGAATTCACCTCTTTCATATTAAATGCACCCCCCCTTATTATATATCATTTTATTCAGGGGAAACAGGGCTTTCATTTAATATCAAATATTTAGCTATAAAACATAATTTAATATGAAAAGAATGGGAGAAAATAAGAAATATTATGTTTTTAGTTCTTCATGACATTTTAACTGTAAATGTCATAATACTGTTTGCTTTTACTGCAATAAAATACACATATTTGTATTCAGCAAAGTCTCACGTGTAAAACAGTACCCCCTATGTACAGGTTTTATGGTGTTTTAGGAAGTTACAGGGTCAAATATAGCATGTTACATTTGAAATAGAAATTCGCCAGATTGGTTACGTTGCCTTTGAGACTGTATAGTAGCCCAGGAATTCAATTTACACCCATAATGGCATACCATTTGTAATAGTAGACAACCCAAGGTATTGCAAATGGGGTATGTCCAGTCTTTTTTAGTAGCCATTTGGTCACAAACACTGGCCAAAGTTAGCGTTAGTATTTGTTTGTGTGTGAAAAAATGCAAAAAACGCCAATTTTGGCCAGTGTTTGTGACTAAGTGGCTACTAAAAAAGACTGGACATACCCCATTTGCAATATCTTGGGTTGTCTACTATTGCAAATGGTATGCCATCATAGGGGTCATTTTCATTCTTGGGCTACCATAGGGTCACAAAGGCAACGTAAGCAATCTGGCAAATTTTAATGTGTAAAAAATGAAACACAAGCCTTATATTTGACGCTGTAACTTTTGAAAACACCATAAATCCTGTACATGAGGGGTACTGTTGTACCCGGGAGACTTCGCTGAACACAAATATTTGTGTTTCAAAACAGTAAAAAGTATTACAGCAATAATATCGTCCGTGTAAGTGCTGTTTGTGTGTGAAAAATGCAAAAAACGTCAATTTTACTGTCGATATCATCGTTGTAATACATTTTACTGTTTTGAAACACTAATATTTGTGTTCAGCAAAGTCTCCCGAGTAAAACAGTACCCCCCATGTACAGGTTTTATGGTGTCTTGGAAAGTTATAGGGTTAAATATAGTGCTAGCAAATTAAATTCCCTATTCTTTCGGCATGGGTTGTCAGGCAGGTCCCGCTAATTGTAATTAATTAGGATACCTAATTATGTAAAAAATTACATAAATATATGTGTAGAATTAATATATGTATATATTTACATATGTGTATATATACGTATATATATAATTTTTTTAATATTTTTATTTATATATACCGTATTTTTCGCTCCATAAGACGCACCTCACCATAAGACGCACCTAGTTTTTAGAGGAAGAAACCCAGAAAAAAAATATTCTGAACAAACTGTCCCATAGTGTTTCTTACTATGGGACAGTTTGTACAGAATATTTTTTTTCTCCCCTGTCCCATAGTGTCCCCCCCTTCCATAGTCTTCTCCTCTCTCCCATAGACTTCATCTCCCCCCCTCCCCATAGACTTCATCTCCCCCCCTCCCCACAGACTTCATCTCCCCCCCTCCCCACAGACTTCATCTCCCCCCTCCCCACAGACTTCATCTCCCCCCCTCCCCACAGACTTCATCTCCCCCCCTCCCCACAGACTTCCACCCCCCCCCTCCCCACAGACTTCCACCCCCCCTCCCCACAGACTTCCACCCCCCCCTCCCCACAGACTTCCACCCCCCCCCTCCCCATAGACTTCATCCCCCCCCCTCCCCATAGACTTCATCCCCCTCCCTCCCCATAGACTTTATCCCCCTCCCATACTGTCCCCCTCCCATACTGTCCCCCTCCCCTTGTCCTATAATTACTTACCTGTCTTGCAGCGTTGGCCGGCAACACAGGGCGCACCGCGGTAGTGGAACTTGAATTTCATGTTCCGGTTTCCGGCGGGACTGAAAGGAAGTGCGCACACTGAGCTGAGTGCGCACTTCCTTTCAGTCCCGCCGGAAACCGGAACATGAAATTCAAGTTCCACTACCGCGGTGCGCCCTGTGCTGCCGGCCAACGCTGCAAGACAGGTAAGTAAAGCTTCATATTCGCTCCATAAGACGCACAGACATTTCCCCTCACTTTTGAGGGGAAAAAAAGTGCGTCTTATGGAGCGAAAAATACGGTAGGTATATATATATAGTGTTATATACATATATAATTATGTATATAGATATATATATATTATTTTGCTCTACATGTATTTTTATATAAATATATAAAATATATTAATATCACAATACAGTTAGAACGAAATAAAACACATCTATATATTTATTAATTATTTATTTTAATTATTTTTTTAATTTTTTTTTTACGTATTTACATATTTTTTTATTATATATATAAATATATATATTTATATATATATATATATATATATATATATATATATATATATATATAGGAAACATGGGGGGATGGTTGCACTCACCTAAACATGCTTAAATGGGGTGCTGCTGGGGGCCATATTATACAATAAACAATACACAAGATCCAGCGCACTCTCCTATCCACTAAACAGCAACTTCAATGTTGACAGATTTTATTAGTTTGTAGAAGTTTTTTTTAAAAACACCTAATCTAGGCAAAAAAATGGGGATTTAGTTACATTATATGATCATACATTGCATAAGCCTGCCACAACGTCAATGTACCCCATCTTTGGCAGGTCCTACTCTCACAGTCTAATGTCTGCTCTTATGAGATTAACCACTTACTTGGGAAAAATTCCATCTGAGGCTCTCTGCAGTACAAGGCTAAATAGGGACCTGAGATGAGGCACCTGTAACAGGGAGGGGTGCAAAACCAAGGAGTTGCCTAGACTCCCAAATATATATAGGAAACATGGGGGGATGGTTGCACTCACCTAAACATGCTTAAATGGGGTGCTGCTGGGGGCCATATTATACAATAAACAATACACAAGATCCAGCGCACTCTCCTATCCACTAAACAGCAACTTCAATGTTGACAGATTTTATTAGTTTGTAGAAGTTATATATATATAACAATAATTATATATATATATATATTTAATCAGGATCAGTCTACGTGTAATTTGAAATTAATATATATATTTATAATTATATATATATTAATAGTAAAATACACCTAGACAGTGTATGTGTGTGTATGTATATGTGTATATATATACTTAGATCATATATATATATATATGATCTAAGTATATATTTTGTTTATTTTTTACACTTATTTAACATTTTTTTATTTTATTTCCAGCCAGCAGGGGGACTAACTGTCATTACAGTTAGTCCCCCTGCTGGCATTGCTGCAGCCAGCTATCCCGGCCATGTGATTGTGAGGTCCTCGCAAGGACCTCACTCTCACATGGCCCGGGGGGGCTGAAGAGGGCAGACGTGCCGCGGGGGGCTCCCTGGGAGTCCCCCCCAACCGCGAACGCTGGCGTGGGATCGCCGGCGACCGGGTAAGTAAAAAAGAAAATGGAGGGCGTACAATTACGCCCGGCGGCATTTAGAGCCGCTTAAAAAAGGACGTAATTGTACGCCCTACAGTCTTAAGGGGTTAAGCAATACATATGATCAATACCCGCCCACTTTGCAATTCATGTTATTAAATTTGTGCCATTAGTTTTCTGCTGCAAAATTAACATGTGTGCCAGTTCTGTTGATATCAAGAATCATATATAATCAAACTCTGCTCACGTTGTGCCCCACGTTATTCAATTTTTTTTTTTTTTTTTTATTCTTTATTTTTGTTGTGCATAAGTTGATAACATTCGCTTGTGAGGTACCCCAAAGGCAGTCCTCTAGCGCTTATGACAATTAAACATAGAGGTACGTAGTATAACAAGCACAATTTTTGTGGCTATAAACGGTTTGGTTTTACATTGCTGATGCATTTTCATGATATAACATAACATTGTCTTGCGGTAGACTACCAGGGTCGACAACTTGGTGATGTTGGGCCAGGTGTAAACAATTTGAGTATAAAGTTAAAATTAAACATGCTTAAGCTAGCTTCACGTGAGGTTTGTCATACTAAACAATAAGGTATTATGCCATGTGCTTTAAGCGGTGTATTGGAAGTAGCTGGGTGTATGCTTTTTGTGCAGTAGATTTTATGCAATGCTAATGCCTATGGTGTTGCAACCTCGACTGGGCTTAATGTCGGGCATGTTAAGCGTTGTATAGTAGCGTAGTGCTTGAGGTTAGATACCACTGGGTCCTGGCAATTCAGGTTGCTACTGGCTACCAACAGGTTGGTTTAAGATATGCATGAGGGTTAACATTAGGTAGGTATGCTAGCAGGGGCACTGCAGATATCGTTATTCCTATATAGAGAATCATAAGCAGAGTGTAAAAGCAGAGTGTAAATGTCCAATGCCGGGTTAGGCAAGACAAACTTCTCTGATCTTGTCTCTGGGTGTCTGTTTGGCTCCATGTAGCGTGTGTACCGCCATTGGCATTTGCGTGCCGTGAGCGGTCTTGTAGATTGCTCAGCCGATGCCCTGTACTGGTAGGCTGTCGGTGTACAATTGCCTTTCTCCTCTGGTTGTCAGCATTCCAGGTGTCGAAGCCTTCGCTTGTTCCTCTCTCCGGACCCTTTTCTATCTGATGCAATTATGTCTGCCAATTATGTCTGCCACGGGGACTATGTCTTCTACCATTTCCCAATCGATTGCCCAGGCATTGCTGCAGGTACACCCTATCCCCTCTGAGGACCCACCCTGTCGGCTGGCCCTTTTGGCCCCTAGCCCATGTCCCCTAAAGTTACAGGCAAGAAGGTGATTGCTAAGACACACCACTTGCTGGCGCCTGCCTCCAGAATCTCATTGACTGATGGTCATAAAGCCATCTATAATAGCATTAATACCAAATGCAAATGAGCCTTACCATGTCAGGCAGAACAGACACGTAAATGGAAAAGTGCCAGAGCATTACCTAAGAGGGATTCCAAATATGATTTCAGGTCTCATAAAGAGGCTTTGATGGCATAAGCTTTGGAGTCTGCTGACAGACCTGTGCAACTTTCTCCTCACTGGAGACTGGATGGTGATACTGGATTTCAAAGATGTGTAATTCAAGGTCCTGATTGCTAAAGAGTCACAGAGCATATTGCAGTTTCTTTGGAGATTAGAGAGATGGATATTTTCCTGTCTGCCCTTTGGGCTCTCATTGGCATCTTGGTGTTTCACCAAGCTGTTGAGACCAGTTATGGTGTAACTATTGGCCAGAGAGGTCAGGCTTATAGTGTACCTGGAGGGCATTCTCATCTTGTTGCAGGATGGAATTTCTGGGATTCCTGGTAGACTCTGTAGAAACACTGACTCTGCCCACCTCCAAGGTTCTCTCCATCCGGGAAGAGATCCATCAGATTCTGTCTAACCACTGAATTTCCCTGTCACAGTTGGCATTAGTGATTGTACTACTGTCCAGGCGATCTTTCCGGAACTCCTGCACAACTGTGCTCTTCAGCGCCTTCAAATTTTCCACCTGCGCAGGAGCCTATCATACAAGTATTGTATTAAGCTGGATGCAGAGACGAGGGACAAGCTTCGTTGGCGGCTCCTGACCTTGGCCATTTGGAACTGCAGAGCCATCTTTGGCTGCAGCCAGAACTATCCATAGATCTTCATGGGCAGTAGATGCTCCCTTGAGGAGTCTGTTTGGAGTTGCTGGCAGGTTCCCTTACACTTCAGAGTTATTCAGGAGATTGTGTCAGTGTTTGTGTCAGACTCAGTATGGACACCATCTAGGTGGGACACAATCAGCACTCTTGGCAACACTGGGAAGATATTTCTGGGATTTCTCTTTGGCATGGAACATCATGGTGCATGTACATCCCTAGCCTTTCCAACGTCACAGTCAATTGGAAGTTTTATTTCCTGTTGGATCCCAGAGATTGAAGACTTGACCCTTCTGTCTTTCAATCCCTTCTCTGCCTGCTCCATCTGGACTTGTTTGCCTCATATCTCAGTTAGCAACTAACCCTCTTCTCAGCAGGTGGCCACATCCGGACTCTCTGGCTGTGGACACAATCCTTCAGGACTGGGGTGGGACTCGCAATTATGCCTTCCCTCCATTCTTCATGCTTCCCTGGATGCTCTGCAGGTCCAAGACAGCGGGCGACAAATCTCATTGCTCAATTTTGGTTGGTGCAGCCCTGGAATTAATCAATGTTCCTAGGCTACTCTGGCCGGATCCTCTTTCTTCAACATTCAGATTATCGCCCTCATTCCCTGATGGTCAAGGAGCAGCTACTCCTGTTGGCATGGCGTAGGACCTTGGGATGTCCCGGGACTTTCTGACTAAGCTAGATGCCTTCTGACAGGGTAATGGACTCCCAGAAAATAGAACTCATCCTGATGCATCTGGGCTGGCTGGTGCATATTTGGGTTAGCTGGTATTTCTTCCCCGGGCGCACTCTTACCGTAAATGGTTAAACTGTTTTTGAACAGTTTAACCACAAATGTCGCTTCCAGCAACAATCCCCAGGTCCCCCCGGGTGGCATCTCGCTTCTGAATCTGAAGTGTGGGGTGTAGCCGGGCAGAGCCGCTGATTGGCTTGAGCGGTAGGCTGACAGGCTGACAGATCGTCTGAACAAATTATATCTGAAAAAAAAAAAAAACGCATGTCTTACCACCAGCTCCATTGCAACAGTTGACTGTTAACGCTATATAAGAGGGAGAATAAAGTGACACTTTTTCTCAACCAGTTCATCTGAAAACAACATTTTGTGACAGATACTTGAACAAAGTTACAATGCCGGTAACACAAATAACATTTCTAAAAAAATAACACCTTATATACCAGTATACACAGGGCCGATCTAGGGTCACAGACTCACTGACGGACACACACACTCACTGACAGACACACTTACACATTCTTACACACACTCACAAATTAATTTTATATATTGTAGGTGAAGTGGGTGAAGTTTGACCATATATAATGCTTAATATCTCTAAAACCAAAGCACCACAAATGCATCATAAACGAATGTTATATTTTTATTCACATTTTAAAAACATGGGTTGTCAACTTTACACAGTTGAGTCGAATTGGAATGGCGGGTTACATAGTTTTCCCTGTCAAAAAAACAAACAGTTATAACTAAAAAAAAAACAACGCACTACAATAAAAAAAGATATGGGTATATGGTGTGACTAAATTCACATTTGTATTTGCTTCTGATTTTTTTGTATAGGCATTAAAAGTAAACATATTCACTGCAAAGTACAAGGTGACATATGTAAAGAAGACAATCAGCTAATTAAAGCAGGTCAAATCACAACTCACTCTGCTAGAAAGGAGAGACTATGTCTACAGTGTCAAACATAGCAAAAGATGATCAGTATAATCATTGCAATCAAAGCATGAAAACATTGTTTCAAATGAAGACCTTAACTCCGAACCGCCATATGGACCAATCACAAAACAAGCAAAACAGACAATGGATGAAATTTCTGACTGTGATTAATAATGAGAAAAAGATGAATGATGGTTAGGGGACAGCCAATATAATGTTATTTTTTATTTTTTGTTAATAGATCAAGTGAGTTTGACCAATAGAGGGAAAAAATAGAGCATTGAAAATCTATATTTGTATATTATAGATTTAATAAATAGAAAAAATATAAATATATTAATATTGTTTTTTTTTACTGCCCCTCATTTTTTTCCGTTCATTATTTATCACTTGATCTGTGAACCAAATGGCAGGAAAATGAGTGTACTGCAATATATATAATATTCATATTCATATTCTGTATATGTTTTGCAAAACACTGATTGGTCCATTTTCATGCCATTTGGGTTTGTACAAATTGTTTTTCCTGACACAATTACATAGACAAAATTTTGCCACATTGACAAACCCCAAATCGAACAAACCAAATTTTGTTTAGCTGTGTGCAAGTCTAACATAGGCCTGAAATCCAGAACTTTGCTGTAAATCCTGAGAACCAAAATGCCAGTGCCAAAGAACCAACTAAGAATTTTAGCCTATTTATTAATGTAGAATACAGGTAGTCACAGAACTGGTGGCCAGTCCATTGCACCATTTTAATGAGGGTGCATGGAAGCATGCAGGAATGTGGGCTACTTTTGGTGTGGATTGTTGAGCTGAGTGGTTTGCCAGAGAAAAAAATGCAACTATCATAACCTATCTTTCTTGTCATCTTTCTTGTATCTATGGAACCTGAATGGAGTTTATTGGTATTTGAAGTGCCACACGGAGGCGGCTCTGTCTCACATCCAGTAAAAGTATGAGTTGTGTTGTAGCTAATGGTAGCATCAAATCTGTGGAAGAAGTTTGAATAGAGCTCATTGATTTATTAAATGAGGTAGAGTTATTTCTATTTTACAGCATTTTGGGTTCCAGCTGATATGTTCAGTTTAAATCTACAAATTGCAGAATGAGTAAGGACAGAGACGTAGACAATCACCAAATATCAGGCCAGGAGAACTTCTATGTCTCCTGCCTGACGTCTTCTGCAAGGACGCAGAATGTGTTGAGCTCACTCATTAGTTATAACTTATGAAGGATCAATACCCTCTCAAGGTTGTGACCTGTAACAAACCGGTGTAGTGTCATGATAGAAACTTACATGTGGTTGCAGAATAGAGCTAAAGTTGCTGATTCAGGTGGCCAGTGAGCATGGCAGCACATCCACCAAGATAGGCAAGATATTTAAGTGGCCACCTTGCAAAATGTGCAACTGTATTTCTTTGACTGTGTGCTATTCCGTTAAAGCAGCACTGTCACTACCTTCTGAAAGATCCGAAGAGAACCCACGGTATCAAGATGGCCACGCCTGCGAGGGATAAGCTCCGGTAAGTAAATCCTTCCTTTACCTGCCCCCTGGGCCACCGGGTCCCCAGCGGCGATGTCACCGTTGAAGAACATTGCGAATTCAGCAAAGTCCCCAAACGATGACAGTGCTGCTTTAATGTATATCTTTTTATTTTTGTCATTGTAAAATTATTTATGTATTGCATTCCTGAAGCATAAATACCAAACTCATTAGCACACCGCAAAAATGCTATTTATTCACCTATTGCTGATTGCGTCTTAACATAAATTTTATTTAACAGCAAATCATGTTAGAAATGCAAACAGTGATAGCTATTACTCAAATTACACCAAGGGATAGATAAAAAAAAAAAACGAACAACGACTGAAACTCCATGTAAAACGGTCTGAGCTTTTTAGCAGCAATACTTAATGTCATATAGTCCATAAATTGCTTTAACCCCTTAAGGACCAAACATCTGGAATAAAAGGGAATCATGACATGTCACACATGTCATGGGTCCTTAAGGGGTTAAGTATAACTTCGAAATGGGACCAATTTATGCCCCCAAAAAGCATAATGGCAATATAGTTGTAAATGATAAATGTTATTGTTAAATAAAGCTACACAAACCAGGTCAGCTTTTAAAATTTTCATGCCGTGAACAAACTTTAAATAGCTAAAATTGCGAATGCTGCTTTTTCAGCAAGATATGGAAATTGATTTTTTTTTTTTTAACATCTATTTTTTTTTCTTCTATGTCTTACAGAATCCACTAACTATGTGTTTGAATATTTGATGTTGTTTGTGAGTAGATATATACGTTTTCCATCACTATACCCATGTTTGTAACTAGGACTTAATTAAAGAAACACTCCAAGTTGCATTTGAGCACTACATAAACTTTAAAATATGAGTGCTTATTACCCCTTCACACCATAAATCATGTATACACGATTGCCAGGGTATGGAGCTATACTCCGCAATCCTGTGTACCAGATTTTAACCATTGCAAAATAAATGTGATTATGGCAAATTAATTATGCAATTATTGCAATGGCTGTCCGGACATCAGAGCTGATGCTACTGAGTGCCTACTCTGCTTGGCCCCTATGAGGCTGTGCAGGCAGGTGGGGAGATCTATAGATCCCTTTACAAAGCCCTGTGATGCTCAGTGGCAGGCTGCACCTCTGGGAGCAGCTCTTTGTAGAGGATCCTTCCTGGTCAGAGACTGGAAGGGGGAATTCACTTCACTACCAGGGAATGAAGATGAGAGCCCGCTCACTGCAAAAAAGCTGAGCAGGAGGGGGTCAGCTAAATATATATTTAAAAAATAGCCAGCTGAACAGAGAAATACAGCCTTTACACACATATTTCCATCTCCCAACTCACCCGATTATCACACCCTCCCCCACACAGTCACATTGTCACCCCACTCACATTCGCCCATCACACACAGTCGCCTTGCGACAGTTATGCCCTAGTTACTCACAGTCACATTGTCACAGTCCCCCACAGACAGTGACTCACACAGTCACCCCTCACACACACACAATGCAGCCTTGCCATAAACACAACACACATCAAGAGCACATGCAGCCCCACCACTACAAACAACACACTGCAAGCAGATCTCTAACACATACACTCCCAAACACAGAGATAAACAAACACACACAGATGTGCATTACAGGCACAGTCACAGAATCACATACACACAGATATACACTCCAATATGCATAGGGATACTCACTGACAAACACTCTCAGGTACATACACCCTACCAGACATGCATACACAGGTATCAATACACACACTGTGATTGTTTATCTGTATCTGACAATGTCTGTTTGTGTATGTGTGTGCGTGTGTATCAAAAGTGTGCATATATGTGCTTGTGTTGTAGTGTATATATGTGTGTGTATGTGTGTGCATCTGTGTGTGTGTCCTAAGTGGTAAATTGTCTTCAATGTGATATGGTATGGGAAATGTCATGGTAATGTGGAAACATATACAATATACATATGTAAATTCTAATTAGATATTCCAGTTTGCTGGTTGTAGATATTATCCCAGTTTTACCAACAGCCCCTGCAGAGGGAGAACATCTACAAAATACTGCTTCCAAAACCCGGTGTTATGATTGCAGTGGGATATTGAAGCACGTTTTAGGAGAGGTATTTCGACACAGAATGTTTATATAAAAATAGTTTTTTGTAGACTGTACACCGGTTTGAGCAGAGGCTTCTTCACCTTCTCTGTTACTACTCGTCAGTTATCCCCATTCTGTAATTGTAAAGCACTGCAGAATATGTTGGCGCTATAGAAATACTAATAATATTTTATAGATATTTTGTGTCTGTAGTTTTTTATCAGTTATAAGGGACGGAAGAAGGTGGCTTCTTGGACATGCATAGATTAGCGGAGCACTATTAGCCAGTCCATTGTACATTCCTCAACCCTGCACAAGAGAACAATGTGATTTACCGTTACAGCCGGCAAACTGAAATGCCAATAACTAGACAAAGCATGATGTTCTCCTGGGCTAGAAGCACATGGTTAAAAAACATTGTAACTAATTATATCTAAATGCCTTTCGTGTCCTAAAAGAAGCAGAATGATAACAAGTTAATGCTCACTCAGATGAACTTTTGACTTCAACATGTCAGACCCTCTAGGAAAAAACAAACCATACGAAGATCAGAGTCCAGATCACAGTCTGCTCCAGGAGGTAGGGGGGTGGGGGGGGGGGGGTGGAGAAGACTGGGTGAATTTTGATGGCAGGCATTTCTGTGTGAAATTTCTACTGAAATGACAGTGATGGTTATTATTATAAATCTTGTTTGTTTTTCTACTGGGCAACAGTATCTCTACTAGTAAACACAGGAAAAGAAGAAAGAGCAGTACAACCCTTTTAAATCTGCTAAAAAAATTGAAGGTCAATACTTTATTAATGTCAAAGCTTTAAAAATTACTTAGACTCCAACTTATCCATTTGGAGCAGGTAGGTCAAGCTATCAAAGGCAAAATTGCCGGTAGGTGCACAGGTAGCAAAAGTGCGGAGAGTTAAAGAGTCAATATGGACCCACTGGATGTGTGTAGAAAACTACACCCTATATATGTCCACTATATTAACCAAATAACCTGTTAAATAACTCCGTTAACCAGCAAATGCTAGAAGGGGGAAATCCCTGCTGCCTGCAGTCTCTATATAGGTAGTCCAAAGTACGGACCGAAAAGAGTGAATATAAACCTAGTTCAAATGGTATAGATAAGCGGTAAACTCTATCCCTATGTAGAAATCCTTCTTAATAAGTCTAATTGCAACTCTCTTCAAGGCTCCATACTGACACAACAACACGTTGTCTGGACTAAATACCCTATTACCTCGGCAATAGCCACAATGCTAATGCCTACCAACACTCTCAAATTAATAAACGACTAAAGTCCAAGCTCTACCACCCTTAACCCCAGTGTAAAACAAAGAAATCAAATTAAATTAGAAAGAACAGCCCGACGCGCGTTTCAGCGTCTCTAGACGCCGTCGTCAGGGGCAAATAAAACATGCTATCGCTACTTGCAGCCTTTAAATAGCCGGTATGCAATTAGACATACCGGACAGCTGACTCCCATCTAGCATTCTCACCAATCGGTGAACTGGACTGAGAGGCAGTATCTCTACTAAATGGTGCTTCTATAGCCTGGTACACACAAAACAATAGACTGCAACAAACAGGGCAAAGACAGACAAATGTATAAACATACTTATTGCATGACTGGATGCAGTCTGTTTCTCATTTACTGACTGATGCTCTTCCTGCAGTTAAGCTCACTGACCTTTACTATTGGTGGCAAGAGTTTGAAAGCAAATGTGTTATAGGAGAGTGTCATACATACTAAGTGTCCCTTTTTAGGAAGGACAGTTCCTATTTTGAGCCCAAATCAATCTGTACCTCTTTTCTTTGCTAATGTCCCACTTTTCTTGGATACTCTATATTATTGGTGTGTCTTTAATTTTTTACTACAATAATGCTCACGGTAATGTGTTTAGAAATAATTCTATGTTAATAAGATACATTGATCTTAAATCTTAGTTAGTTATTAGTCACTTAAATGTATCAGAACAGCCTAACCTCTGGCCACACCCCCAGCCACACCCTAAAATTAAAGTTGTCCTCTTTGTCCATTTCAAATGTTGAGAGGTAGGGGGTTTGGCTAAGGGGGCAGGTGTATAGCACCCAATGCTGCAAACATGTGTTGTTGTTAAAAACTATTCATATTTTAGCTTGCAAAAAAAATATTATTGAGGTAAAAAGCTACCAAATGCATTAAAGTTTTTGTGGTGCACAAAGTGACCATTAAAATCTGATATTTCATCCTCACTGGAATTTTTCATTATTCCTATATATTTTTACACTTTTGAGAACAATTATCATAAAATGTTACTAAGCAAACTTGGCCCATTTGACTCTTAGGATGTGAAAATGTGTTGTCTTTTTGTGATAAATATTAATATTCACCATCTGCCATATGGTGCACTTGAAGACTCATGGAATAATATTTTCTGCATGGTGTATAATGTTTTTGGTAATTTATGCAGAATTACGTGATTCATGTTTAGCATGTTGCTTCAATTTTTAATTTCTCATCTTCAGTATAAAGGGGCAAAGTAATCCACTTTTAATGCTTCATTTTTTTTTTCTTTGCCTTATAGAAATTTGTGGTTCGGATAATGTGTTGGATCTCCCAAAAAATATAAATGAAAAGGAATTACTTGATTAAAGGATAAATTTAACTCAGAATAGTTGATGCCAGGGCCAGATGTACATCTCCTGTGCCTATAGGCACATAATTCATAATTCTTTAGTTCCAAAAAAAAAAAAAAAAAAATTGTCTCATCCATTGTCCGTTTCAGCTATTTTGTGATTCAATCATATGGCAATTTGGAGTCAGGGGATTTGGACGACTGGGTGATCACCCATAATTAAGGCAAATTGCAATTCAGTCAAAACAGCACAAGTGTAGTGAAAGATGAAATCAAATGGATAAAGCCACACTTCTTGTAACTTGGCACATCCATCTTAGCTCCTAACAGTCATTGGGTAAGATTTATCAAGGCAAAACAGATGCAATTGAGGGTGCAAAGAGCTTAATATGTTTCTCTTTGCCCCAGAATAGCACCTGTTTTAGTCTTGATAAATGTACCGGCAACTACAGCCTGGGGAACAGATCTGGATTAAGGCTACCCAGGAACCTAAGCAAGGTTGTAGATTGGGCTCCCCTTCTAAAGCTTTGAGCTATGTTTCGTTTAGTGTTGTGTGTTGTATGTGTGAGAGTGTGTGTGTTTGCTTCACTCCTGCATACCTTTCCATGGTGGTCCAGTTGAGAACCTTCCCTAGTTGTCCACTGTGGAGCATTGTGATCTGCACCAATATCGGATGCAGCTTACTTTAACAGTTTCTTCTCAGTTCTGTCACTCTGAGTCATTGAGAAGTGCAGGGGGACCCCATGGGTGCTCTTAATATTATCTACATCTGATAATATTGTGTACCACAATGCTCCTCCATTGAGTGAGGGGGGCTCATGGCCAAGCATGGAGATATTAGAGTAGAGGCTTGTTTTACTCTATTCGTTACAACTCACTTAAAAATATCAGCAAATGTTCTACAGGAAATTACTTTTTTTTTTTAAAATGACAGTCTGATTGAAATAGGAGAAACATTATATTTTTAAAAAATGTATCCATAAGCGTTTTGAAATGATGTGCTGTCCACCTTAACAAAGATATAAACAAAAGTACACATTTCACTTCCCCCCCCCCCATTTTCCTGGTATGAACAGTAGCACATTAAATGTGCATCTTTAAGTAGATGTGGATCTGTAAATTCTCTTTCTTAAACAGTGATGTTTTAGCAATAGCTCCTCACAAACATTCTGATGAATACTAATGAATTGTTGCTGCGCCTACAATATATTATTTTCTTTTTTTAATTAATCATTCCTCTCTTCTAGTTAATCATTTCTCAAAGCCAATTATTTTTTTTAAATTAAATAATTTGAATTTCTAACTTTACTTCCTACACTAGTTGTCAGTATAAGTGCACCATTAGCCTATAAAGTAATATGTTACCCGAAGGGGGTTAAGCACAGCACATGCGATCACTTAACCCCTTCATGTCTGAGTATTAAATAAATAAAACAGAAAAAGAAAACATTGCAAAAATTGCCATGATTGCCCCAATCTTTTACGAATATGTTGATAATTGAATGGAACTCAAACTGTCATGTTTATCCACTGGTAATTGCAAACTGCTCAATATATTAACATTACTTAAATCAATAAAAGACACAATAGAACTGGAGACATTCTCTAAGACAGCGATGGTTCCAGGTAAGCTACGCTGGCCTTAAATTTTAAATTTACTTTGAATTCACTTTGAATTCTTACTTTATTGAATAACCCCGTAAGGAACATCTAATTGACATTTCTGATGATGACCGAGCTTAGAACACGAGAGAGACAACATTTTAGAAAAAAACTAAATTGCCAAAAAAAGGGAATTCTGTAAAATCTGTAAAATATCTATTGTTAATTCATTGTATATGTATGGTAGTGTTTTAAAAAAATATGTAAAACCTGAATAAAAAAAAAAAAGAATAAATATGTTAGGAAAAGTTTAAACACTGAGGTAGCTAAGACTAAATGGAACAGCTTCAAGGGACAATACACGTAGACATGCAGCGATCCACACAAATACAAACCACAAATAGGAAGGGAGGATAAACCTTAAAACCTCACGGTGGGGGGCATGCTTGATCCATTGATCAAACAAGGCACACTCTGCACACAAACAAACTTAGAGAGCCCATGCAGGACAATGTTTCATTACAGTTTAAGATATTACTTGGCATATATATGCAAAAACAACTCATCAAGATTAATAAAATATAAAAAAAAGATACTCACTTTTACATTTCATTCTGTTTGAGTAAATAACTACACTTTACTTAAGCCGTGAGCTGAGACGTCTGAACATTTGGACAAGTTTAAAGAGACATTCTAAGCACTAAAATCACTAGAGGCTATTGTAGTGGTCTTGGTGCCTAGACCTCATCCGTGCTGTCTGATAAATGTAAGCATTGCCGTTTCAGAGAAATGCTTACATTTGCTAGTCAATATGCCTCTATCAATCAAACAGCCACTAGAGACACTTACTTCTTGAGCTTTCTGACAAAGTGAAGCTCAGATAAAGCACAGTACAGCACATGCGCAGTAGGCCCTTCATCTGTCATTCTGTCTGTCTCTTTCACTCCGTCTGTCTATCTGTTTGCTTGCATCAGACAAGTTTTATCAGGAAGGTTAATTTTAGGTAAGTTATTGAACTCAGCTATTGAGCTTTAATTTGATACAAAGTTGGCCAGATGCATGGAGTTCTTCTTTAAGAAGTTAAACAAAATGCTAAAAATGCAGTGTTTATACATTGTTTTATTTTACACCATGAGCCACGCATATGCAAAGTGTGTAGAGTAATTACCTTGGCGAATGTCAACTGAATAATGTTAAAGTACTCACAACAATTATCTCTGAATAACATCTATTTAAATATAAATAATAATAACCAGTTTATTTTATGATTTATGGCTCCTGTCTCAGAATACTTTTTTTTTTTTTTTTACATTTTCTATAGCTATATAAACAAACACAAATTAATATTTGCTGGACATAATAAACAAATTAGAAATTTTCCAATAAAAGCAATAAAACTTGTTCCCATTATGAGCAAGATTATCATTTTATAAATGTACTTTATCCCTGCATTACGTAACCTGAATATACACTTCAGATTATATATGTGTGCATTTTTATTTTAAAGAAGAATTTTGTGAAATCATTCAATCTTTTAAGGGGACACTATAGTCAGCAGAACAACTTCAGCTTTAAGGAACTGTATAGGTAAAAACAAATATTCCCCCCCTCCCAAAACTAAACCTAGTGTCACTAAATAGAGTAATAATTAGCTTTAAAAGTACCTGTCGGGGCCTGATCATCACGGCAGACAGACATGTTTAGTGTGTGCTCCTTATACAACTTAGGAAACCCTCTTTTATTTAGTGTGTAAACATCCTCAGAAATCACCCAAGTGACTAGCCATCTGATCCTGACTACTTAGGAGATAATTTAAGCAATCTTGGAGCCACACTTCATAGCATGCGGCCCGAAATCGGTATTGCGGCCTAACTGCCTGGAGCTACAGGTCCATGGGAGATCTTAAGCTGTTACCCCATCTCCCCCCTCTACCGGTGGGGGATATCCCAGGCCCCACCAGGGAAAGAAAACTTGAGAAATCACAGCAGTAACTGGGCTATTTGGGCGATTCTCCGTCAATCTTTCACAAGTAGCGGTCAGCGCGCAGTGAACAAAATAGCGGATGCCAAGTGCAACTCTACACCTCAGGACCTGCAATCCACTCTCTTGGAGAGATTGTATAAGCTATTTGGCAAATTCTGGCTTAAACGTACCTGTTGCCTGAGCACAACTGCTGAGGTCCCACTAGAATCTCTGTTGCATCAGAGATCTCCACAGCCCGCAGATCCTGGTCGTAGCTCTAGCACTGCACAGACAGTGAAGAAGAGGAGGCAAGTGCATCAGAAGGCACATCGGCACCAAAGACTTAGTCCCGCCGTGGCCCGCTATCTTCCTGTTTCACGGTCCGGACTGGGACAGTTCACGAAACACTCACTCCCTCGGAAGTCCATCATTTTTCATGTAAGAGAGCTGTGTGCTGGCCAGCCTCTAGAACTGGTCATGTATCAAAAAGAGACTTGTAGGTTTGGTGCTCAGGACTCTTTATGGGGCTGGAGAAGGGTGGATATGCGGGATTCAAGCCCTCAATATTGCTGGAGCGGTATCCATCTGTTGACTGTTGTCGGCTGAGTCTCCAGATCATTACCACCATTAGATGCAAGGCCTTCTAAATTTATGTTTGTTATGCAAGTTTTACAGGGTCTGTAACCCTTACGCTGCCATGGACTTATGCAGTTAACACATCCTGCTTTCCTTAATCTTTTTGTACGTTTACTGCAGAGAACAATTAATACAGACTAGTCATGATGAAGTTTATGAAAAATAGTGGCTTTTTTAATGCGTGTTCATTGTATATATGAAACACATTTTTCATAGGGGTGTATCCAACATAAGACAACGTTAACCAATCATAGACGTTCAGTGCAAAAAGTATAATTTTCTCATAAAACATTACGTATTACAGTAAATCTACTGCGCATGTCTAGCATGTCTTCTCTAAACCATACAAAGGTTATCTTCTCTGTGTCAGCTTGTCCTGAGAAAAAAGGGGAGTAACGATTGCAGCCAAGAGAGAAAATTCTTGCTTGTAACCCCTGCAGATGTGGAAAGACTTAACTAAGAAAAGAGGAAAAGAGAAACCCGTTATTTACCTTTATCTATAACAATATCCATATATTTATAGCTCTGTATGTCTAGGGGACTATTCACTAAGCATTGCATAAGCAAAACAATTAATTTCCCATTAATGTTATTTGGATTGATACTATTGTTTTACAGCAGATAACAGCTTTGTATTTTGTTAAGTGTCGGGTACATCACCCTCTACCTACTTAGGAGGTATTTAGCCTTTAGCCGTACCACATTTCCTCTACCTTTCTTTAGCTAAGCTGCTACTGTTAAGGTGACCTTGATTTATACCTGGTGGATCCCATCATAATGCTTATCTCAGCATAGTTTATTAAGTGTGTGTTTTCTAGGTGGGCATCTTGGATAACCCTCTTTTGGCAGTTCTTTGGCAGGAGATCGTTCAATACAATGCCATATGTTTGTTCCCATAGCAGAACATGTTAAGTCTAGTTACCACACCTGCCTATTCTTTAATGATATATAATGCAATGTCTAGAGTTGTGGTCCTTCTTGTATTATTATGTTTTACTCTTAAATAACAAAAAAAAAGTGCAGCATATCTTGATTTCTCCAACCTACATCCTGTTATCAAACCTCAAGCAATTTCATCCTGCACTTCAAAAATAACGAATTATAAAAAAAAAAAGTACCTGTTTTATTTTGATCATATTTTCTGCTCCTCCACTAGATGCTCCTAGGTGCAGTGGCGTCTCTAGGATTCATTTTTAGGGGGGGCACATGGTGGGCCAGGGACAAAAGTAGGGGGGCACATTTAACCCCACCCTCGCCGCAGTTTGACCCGCCCCTGCCGCATGTTAAGCCCCGCCCCCGACACAATGTTTTTTTTTGTTTTTTTTTAATTATCCCTGGTGGAGGATTCATTATTTTCCACCAGGGATTATTAAAAAAACAAACATTTCCCTTGATATAGTGCCATTGTTGCCAACATTTGAGAAATTGGGACATTCAGCTCTCCCTGTACAGTGCTGCTCTCTGTATAATACATGGTTGTGTGTATAATATCCTGGGACAGTCAGTGCTCCCTGTATAGTGTTGCTCTCTGTATAATACATGGCTGTGTGTATAATATCCTGGGACAGTCAGTGCTCCCTGTATAGTGCTGCTCTCTGTAAATACAGATCTGTTTGTGTATAATATCCCAAGACAGAGAGCAGCACTATACAGGGAACACTGATTGTCCCAGGATATTATACAGACACAGACCTGTATTATACAGAGAACAGCACTATAGTATTATACAGATAGCTGAGCATATACCCCATGTCCCAATCTCTAGACTACAAGTACCTGTCAACAGCAGCTCTCAGATGCGTGTAACAGGGCTAAAGTGTGCTGCAGCTCACACAGATGATTCAGCGGTAAAGCGCACTCTCTGGCAAAGCCAAACTGGAAAGCAGCACTGGAAAAAAAATGTATGCCATTCCTACAGGTGTATATATATATATATATAGTACAGTGAGCACACAAGCTCACTGACATGCACAAATAGGCTCACTGACAGACAAAAAACTCTCTGACTCACACACAGGCTTACTACAGACAAACTCACTTGTATAAACACAAGGCTCACTACAAAGAAGTTCAGGGACACACACATGCTCAATAAATAGAAGCTCACTGACACACACAAGCAGTACCATCTTAACAGTGTTAAGGGCCCCCGGGCAAAGCAGTGCACTGGGGCTCTTCCTACACAACAACTCACAGGAATAAAAATTTTAATTATTGATAAACTGCTGAGTACATACACACAGTACACCAATACGAACACCGAGAAACTTCTGAATGCACATACACAGACGTTGCTGAATGCACACAGGCTGATTTTGACACTTACACAAAGACTGCTGAATCCAACACACACACAGCTGAGTCCATGCACACACACACACACACACAGACATACAGACTGCTGAGTCCATACACACACAGACTGCTGAGTCCATACACACACACACAGAGTGCTGAGTCCATACACACACAGACTGCTGAGTCCTAGATACAGACACACACAGACTGCTGAGTCCATACACACACACACACACACAGACTGCTGAGTCCATACACGCATACAGATTGCTGAGTCCATACACACAGACACACACACTGCTGAGTCCATACACACACAGATACACAGACTGCTAAGTCCATACACACACACAGACTGCTGAGCCCATACACACACACAGACTGCTGAGTCCATACACACACACAGACTGCTGAGTCCATACACACACACAGACTGCTGAGTCCATACACACACACAGACTGCTGAGTCCATACACACACACAGACTGCTGAGTCCATACACACACACAGACTGCTGAGTCCATACACACACACAGACTGCTGAGTCCATACACACACACACAGACTGCTGAGTCCATACACACACACAGACTGCTGAGTCCATACACACACACAGACTGCTGAGTCCATACACACACACAGACTGCTGAGTCCATACACACACAGAGACTGCTGAGTCCATACACACACACAGACTGCTGAGTCCATACACACACAGACACAGACTGCTGAGTCCATACACACAGACTGCTGAGCAGAGGCGGCTCTAGACTTTATGAGGCCTTAGGCGTAACTCAAACATGAGGCCCCACTAACAAAAAAGTGTCACATATACACATTGATGCACAGTACCTGTGTATGTGCCTGAGAGTGTGTCTGACAGAGAGTATCCTTGTGTGTGAGAATGTATGTCTCTGTGAGCATGTTTGCGTTTTTGTCTGAATTGTGTTGTGTGTATGGCGGGTGATGGTGTTAGGGGGGTGATGGTGAGAGGGAAAGGGGGGTGATGGTGAGAGGGAGAGCGGGGGTGATGTGAGAAGGAGGGGGGGTGATGTGAGAAGGAGGGGGGGTGATGTGAGAAGGAGGGGGGTTGATGTGAGAAGGGGGGGATGATGTGAGAAGGAGGGGGTGATGTGAGAGTGAGGGGGGGTTGATGTGAGAGTGAGGGGGGGTTGATGTGAGAGTGAGGGGGGTTGATGTGAGAGTGAGGGGGGGTTGATGTGAGAGTGAGGGGGGGTTGATGTGAGAGTGAGGGGGGATTAATGTGAGAGTGAGGGGGGATTAATGTGAGAGTGAGGGGGGATTAATGTGAGAGTGAGGGGGGGTGATGTGAGAGTGAGGGGGGTGATGTGATGTGATGTGAGAAGGAGGGGGTGAGAAGGAGGGGGGTCATGTGAGAAGGAGGGGGGTTGATGGTGAGGGGGTGAGGCTGAGGGTGGTGAGGGGGTGAGGCTGAGGGGGTGAGGCTGAGGGGGGTGAGGCTGAGGGGGGTGAGGCTGAGGGGGGTGAGGGGCTGGGGGGTGAGGCTGAGGGGGGTGGGGGGTGATGCGGGTGGTTGGGGTGGGTGATGCTGAGGATGGTGAGGTGGTGATGCTGAGGGTGGTGGGGTGGTGAGGCTGATGGTGCTGAGGCTGAGGGGGGTGCTGAGGCTGAGGGTGGTGGGGGGTGCTGAGGCTGGTGGGGTGGTGAGGCTGAGGAGGGTGAGGCTGAGGGTGGTGGGGAGGGTGGTGGGGCTGAGGGTATTGGGGAGGGTGGGGAGGCTGAGGGTGGTGGGGGTGCTGAGGCTGAGGGTGGTGTGCGGTGCTGAGGCTGAGGGTGGTGTGCGGTGCTGAGGCTGTGGGTATTGGGGAGGGTGGGGAGGCTGATGTTATTGGGGAGGCTGAGGGTGGTGGGGGTGCTGAGGCTGAGGGTGGTGGGGAGGGTGGTGGGGCTGAGGGTATTGGGAAGGGTGGGGAGGCTGATGTTATTGGGGAGGGTGGGGAGGCTGAGGGTGGTGGGGGGTGGTGGGGAGGGTGGTGGGGCTGAGGGTATTGGGGAGGGTGGGGAGGCTGAGGGTGGTGGGGGGTGCTGAGGCTGAGCATGGTGGGGAGGGTGGTGGGGCTGAGGGTATTGGGGATGGTGGGGAGGCTGAGGTTATTGGGGAGGGTGAGGAGGCTGAGGGTGGTGGGGGGTGCTGAGGCTGATGGTGGTGGGGAGGGTGGTGGGGCTGAGGGTATTGGGGAGGGTGGGGAGTCTGAGGGTGGTGGGGGGTGCTGAGGCTGAGGGTGGTGGGGGGTGCTGAGGCTGAGGGTGGTGGGGAGGGTGGTGGGGCTGAGGGTATTGGGGAGGCTGAGGTTATTGGGGAGGGTGGGGGGGCTGAGGGTGGTGGGGGTGCTGAGGCTGAGGGTGGTGGGGCTGAGGGTATTGGGGAGGGTGGGGAGGCTGAGGTTATTGGGGAGGGTGGTGGGGCTGAGGTTATTGGGGAGGGTGGGGAGGCTGAGGGTGGTGGGGCTTTGGTTATTGGGGAGGGTGGGGAGGCTGAGGGTGGTGTGGGGTGCTGAGGCTGGTGGGGGTGGTGAGGCTGAGGGTGGTGGGGAGGGTGGTAGGGAGGCTGAGTCCAGACACACAGACACACAGACACAGACACTCACACTCACTAAGCCTACCTGTCACTGGAGGCTGTTGCTGGGGGTCAGGCAGCCATCTTGCATCCTTTCCAGCAGCAGCAAGTGGCCTGCTGCTTAACGGCGGGGGCGGGGCTTGTGTGCGGGAGGCGGGGCTCCGTTTGGGGGCGGGGCCTGTGCCGGGGAGCCTGTCAGTGCTCCCTCCAGCCCCAGACAGCACCTGACCCAGTGTTACAGCTGCTCTGCCCTGCATTCCCTCGAGCTGTAACAGGCTGCTACAGCCCGAGGGAATATAATTTAAACACATAGCCAGCAGGTTGCTGGCATTTGGGGGGGCACAAGGGGGGGCACAGCATAATGTGGGGGGGCCATGGCCCCCTCTGCCCCCCCCTAGTGACGCCACTGCCTAGGTGCTTCCTGGATCAGTGCTGATGTTCAGCGTCTTCACATTCTGCATGAAGACACTAAATTCTCTACGTAGAGATGCACTGATTTACCAATTGGCGCAGAGCTGCATTTTGCTGTGCATGCTTAATAGCCTCAAATTTGATGACCCCAGTCACGAAGGTGAGTTGGGGCTGGAAAATAACCAAGGGGGCCCAGGAGTCCGAAAAGGGGATTTTATCACTACGGTGTCACAAATACATGTTTGTATTCCTGACACTATAGTGTTCCTATAACTTTTGTGTAAGAACTATATTTTGCTAAGCATGAATAATGGAAATGTATTTTAATTGTATTTATTCTTATGATATGATATCTCCAGACGAGTATGAGAGAACAGTTTTAAAGGAAAACACCCGGCAACGTAAAGCACTAAATCTTGCTGAAGGATTTTATTTGTCTGAAGTCTGTCATATTTGTGACAGTATATAGAAGACTGATTTCAATGGAAATTGGCACTTTTATAAGCTGAATCAGAAATACCTCCTTGGCTGTCAGTAAGACAGCCTGGAAGGTTTTCTTTACAATTCGTTAGCTCCGCAAAGCTAACAAAAGTGGCAGGCATGCTGGTCTAGTGCATGTCTTCCTTAATCCTTTCTCAATGAGCTGTACTACAACTCATTAGACGCACAGGAGAGCCGCAGTTATGTGGCACCAGCATAGAGGCTTTTCAGCCTTAGATTGGTGAATTCATCAGCATCTGAGGTGGGCAAAGAGAGGAGAGTTTGCAAAGGCTACAGACAGCAGCTATTTTTTTCTATGCTCCCAAAGAAAACATGCAGAAAAAAATAGATGTGTTTTGGGGTAATATCTAGTAAAATGGTAAACAAATAAAATGTTTTCGGTGGAGTGTTCGTTTAAAATGCAAGTGCTATGTGTTCCGAAATGAAAGAAACAAACATTTCTTGTAAAATTATGATGTAATTTCTAAAAACTATTATGCAATAAAATTCAAAGCCACCAGAGAGAGACCATAACATACAGTATACACAAACATTTTTTTCATTTGGCAGGTTGAACCAAGTAGAAACCAACCAGATTGACATTTTCTTGGTCGAGAAAGGATTATTTTCTCTTTTTTGAGGCACAAAAAAATCAAAAGCAGAAACATATGTTTGAAAAGTTGAACTTGATGCACTTCAGTATATTACAATCTAAAGTAGTCAAAATTTATATTTTTAAGTTATGAAAATATGAGATGTACATACAAAGAATACAATTTGGAGTTAAAATAAATACAAGTTAAAATATAACACTTTCATAAAGCTCATTGAAGTGGTCTGGGTGACAACTCCCATCACCCTGAATCCTGCAAGTGTAATTATTGCAGTTTTTATAAACTGCAATAATTACACTTGCAGGGTTAAGTCCTCCTCTAGTGGCTGTTTGCCAACATTGCCATGCATGTGCATTAGGTCTCCCCGCCGGCAGACATCGGCAGAGGAGGATCATTGGCGGAGCCTGACCCAGCGTCGAGGGACTTTGGCACTGGGTTCAGGTAAGTGTCTGGAAGGGTTTAAGCCCCTTCAGCAGTGTAGGATGGGGGGCGGAAGGGAGGGGGGAGCTCGGTTCACCTTTAATCATGGGAGACGCTGAGCAAGGAAGCTCCAAACTTAGGATCCACAGGAAAACAAGAACTGCGTAAATCATGTTAGGACAAGTGCTCACCAAAGGATTCAAACAACTTTTTGTTGCCACCACTGGGAGGATAAGGAATCACGTGACTAAGGGCCAAGAAATCTGAAACACAGAAGGATTTTTTTATTTTATTTTTATTTTAGGATATTAGTTCAAATATCAATTTTTTTTTTAGCAAAGTAAGTTACGTGTAGCTAAGTTTAT
The DNA here is from genome assembly GCF_036172605.1 of Pelobates fuscus. NCBI lineage: Eukaryota > Metazoa > Chordata > Amphibia > Anura > Pelobatidae > Pelobates > Pelobates fuscus. The sequence continues at coordinate 412,081,475 of NC_086318.1, forward strand.
ATATCAACTTTTTTTTAAAGGACCATGATGACTGAATTCATCCCCAATTTAGAGTCAATTCTGAGAGGCTTTAGCTTTGAGCTTCTCGTGGACGCTTGATGGTGTAATATATTTTTCTGCTTATGTAAGTTAATAGTAGCAAATTGAAAACCAATAGCAAACTTAAGTCAAAACAATAGCTTTGGATAAATCGTATAGCTTAGCTACACTCAGATCACTGTTTTTGCAATTTGGTCAAAAAGTCCCTTTAAAAAAATCACTTCATTTAATGAATTTCACCTAAATTGGAGCCTGTTTTAAAGAATGTTTACAACCATGAATTTGGCATTTGGTATAGAATCATCGTGATACTGTGCAATCTATCTCATGACATTTTCTTTTCCAATATATCTTTGTTGGAGTTGGATGCACTGACCCCTGTTTTGGCAGTATATTCCATAAGCATCTTCATCTTTGTCATTATGTTTCATTGATTGCTCATTCTATCCTCATCATCTATTGGGATTTCAATCAGATACACTGAATCATTTATCACCTCGGGAATATATTCTGATGGATTTTTTTACCAATTATCTCATTATTCACTCATTCATCTGTTTGTCATTCATCACTTTCATCTACTCCACTATATATATTTTTCAAGAAAGATGACACCCACAGGTCTTTGAAGCGAAATGACAACTGTCCTTTATTCACAACAGATGGGATACAGCAGTAACAGTTCAACATTTCAGTCCTCTCCCTTGGACTCAAAACAAGACAAATAACAAGCATTCAGAACTGAGGTCCACACAGGTGAAAGAGGATGTAATAGTGATAAACTGAAAATATATGCAGGAGACACAACATAAAGTGCTAAATTCAACCAGATTTCAATGCAAACTCCAACGCAATGTAGGAGTAGTGTTTACCCATAAACAAACAGTGTAACTATGGACATGAAATTGGCTTGGAATACATGTTGCAAGAATGTATCAGCAAAGCATAAATGTATCAATCTTTCCATCACATTTTCCCAAGAAAAAGTATTCAGTTTCAGTTGTCATTCTGTAAACAGCTATATCTAAAAGGATTCCTGAATAATTGTGGTAAATACATGGGTCTCATTTTGTTCATGTTAAAGAGATACTATAGGCACTGAAACAACTTTAACTTAATGAAGCAGTCTTAGTGTATAGATCAGAAATATATGGTCTCCTTACACAGCTCACAATCTTAGCCAGGGCCGGCGCTACCTGTTAGGCGGACAAGGCAGACGCCTAGGGCGCCCCTTGGGAAGCCTCAGGCGGCTGCAGCCTCAGGCGGCTGCAGCTTTGCCCGGGCTGGTGCGTACATGACGGCGCACCGCCCGGGCGCAGCATGAGGAGAGGGACTAACAGGAGGGAAGCGCTCAGCGCTCCCTCCTGTCACTCCCTCACTGTAGCGTGGCCGAGCGCTGTATGGTCCGTGGGTACAGGTAGCATCTGTCTCCTGTACCCGGCCGGACTAACAGGAAGTGCACACTGAGTGTTCACTTCCTTTTAGTCCGGCCGGGTACAGGATACAAAAGCTCCCTGTACCCGCGGACCATACAGGGCTCGGCCACGCTACAATAGAGGTAGGGGAGGGTGGGGGGATAAATTGTAAGGGGGGGGGGATTAATTGACAGGGAAGGGGAATTGAAAGGGGGGGAAATAAAGTGACAAGGAGGAGGGGGGGATAAATTTAAGGGAGGGGGGGATTAATTGACAGGGAGGGGGGAATTGAAAGGGGGGGAATAAAGTGACAGTGAGGAGGGGGGGATAAATTGTAAGGGGGGGGATTAATTGACAGGGATGGGGGAATTGAAAGGGGGGGATAAATTGTAAGGGGGGATTAATTGTGAAGGAGGGGGGTAAATTGGCAGGGAGGGGGGAATTGAAGGGGGGAATAAAGTGACAGGGAGGGTGGGGTGATAAATTGAAAGGGAGGGGGAGATAAATTAAAAGGGTGGGGGAATAAATTGACAGGGAAGGTGGGGGGATAAATTGAAAGGGAGGGTGGGGGTTAAATTGAAATGGAGGGGGATACATTGAAAGGGAGGGGGGATTGAAAGGGAGGGGGGAATTGAAAGGGAGGGGGGAATAAATTGACAGGGATGGTGGGGGGATAAATTGAAAGGAAGGGGGGATAAATTGAAAGGGGGGAATTGAAAGGGAGGGGGGAATAAATTGACAGGGAGGGTGGGGGATAAATTGAAAGGGATGGGGGATAAACTGAAAGGGAGGGGGAATGAAATTAAAAGGGGGGGAAATAAATTGACAGGGAGGGGAATTGATGGGGAGGAAGGGAGAATAAGAGTGGGGAGGCCCTGCAGGCCTTTTAATGTAAACACGGTGGCACTGCAGCACTGGCATTAGTTAACATGGCAGATCATATGGGTGGGGCATTGTGATGTCACATGGGGGGGGGGGGCGGCAAACTTTACTTTTGCCTAGGGCGGCAAAAATCCTTGCACCGGCCCTGATCTTAGCTCATGGGGCCTGCCACCATGTCCACCCACAGGGCCCACCCTGAGTCTGACAACAAGGATGCAGTGTGTATAAAATGGATGCACTGTGCGTAGAGTCAATGCAGAGTGTTTATAGTTGATTTAGAGTGTGTTGTCACAACCTGATGGTGGCCATAGTATAGAGCAAGGCCCTGTTCTTTCACTGCTCATTTCTCTGCCAGTTAGAAGTTAAATCACTTTTGTTTCTGTCTACGCAGTCTTAGTCACACCTCCACTGACTGTGACTCACACACCCAGCATGAAAAATATCTCAATCTAATTTTCAATCAGATGTTAAGTTGCTTTAGTTCTTATCTCCTGCTCTGTGAATTGTCCTTTAATCACACACAGGAGGCTCCTGCAGGCTCTAGCAAGCAATTACCATAAAATATAAGAATTTCTAAATTAAACTGAATGTACATTAGATCTTTTTACAGAAAGAGTTTAGAAAGGCTGTACAAGTTACATGCAGGCAGAGGAGGTGTGATTAGGGCTGCATAATCAAAGTGATTTATCTCCTAAATGGCAGAGAATTGAGCAATGAGACTGCTGGGCATGATCTATACACCAAAACTGATTTGTTGAGATTAGGTTATTTTGGTGTGCATAGTATTTCATTAATTTTAGATATTGCTTACATAACTTAGTGATTAATGTAGTGATTCATTTTCTAAACTTTGTTAAAAGTTGCATATAAGCCAGAATTTACATTTTGCTTGTACGTTTTTAATTATTCTTTCACAGTAATACATTATTTTTTGTTCTTTTATGCTTTTTTATGTAATTGTTATTCATATGTAATTTATATTCATATGAATATTTTTTAAATACTTAAGCCAAAAAAAAAACATAGAAAAAAAAAAACACAGCAGTAAATGGCAAAAATTCAGAAGAGAAACAAAATACCAAAACGACACTTCGTAGACAATTTCTAGAGCACTTTCAAAAGTACAAACACATTAAAGACCACTTTAAAGAACACTTTGAGAAATCCTCCCCTATGAGTCATATATAGCAAATGAATTGCTACTTTTCGGCAAAAGTGTGTAAGAGATACAGTAGTTAACTGTAGGACAAATTTAAAAAAAACAGAAGTTTGTGCAAATTAATAGAAAACCTAAAAAAGAATATATTGTGACATAAGTTAAAATTTATTTTTTGTTTGTTTGTTCTTGTAAAGAAACATATTCAAAGAGACAAAATGTGTTGTGGGATACCCAGAAATGTCCGTGGTATTGCCAGACATCTTTAGCACCTTAGGTTCTTCCTATGTTTCTCAGTTTCAGATAAATGTATTGACTTTTTTTTGTTTGTTTTTTTCTTTCTGTTATTTGTCTTTTCAGTGTGACCACTTCGTATGTGCTCCTAGACTAATATTGTTTAAAGGGACACTGTAGGCACCCAGAACACTTCAGCTCATTGAAGTGGTCTGGGTGCTGTGTCCCTTTTGCACTTAGTTCTGCAATGTAAAACATTGCAGTTCCAGAGAAATGCAATGTTTACATTGCATCTCTAAGTCTGCCTTCTAAGTCTACCAGACAGCCACTAGAAGGCTTCCAGAATCGAAACGGACCTTTTCAGGGGGCGCAAGGGAGGGGTTTCCTTAGAAACCTAGAGTGCCAGGAAACATCTTTGTTTTCTTGGCACTTTAGGATCATTTTAAGGATGAACCCTCCAAATGTAGTAAGGATAGGTAAAACTCCTTATTATATATATTTTTTTTTTGGACTGGTTTTGCATGCCAGCAATTCCTGATAATGCATTGAAGGCTAGGGTTGAATTTTGGGACTTTATTTGCCTTTGTATTTGCTGTTATCAAATAGAAATACCTTGTTATGGGCCATGTTTGTGATTTCACATCTCACTGTGAAAATGCTATACCTTCTGGAATATATTTGGTTAATTGCAAGAATTTAATATAGATGCATAATTGTATTCTTGTTTGAAGTGGTCCTCTGCTGATGCACAGCCTTTTTTTATGATATATTTCAGCGTTATTTTTAATTCTTGATTTTGAAAGATTTAGCTGAACATTGGGCAAGAAGACACCATTGGGACAGTACTGGAAGCATCACCTCCACCACCTGTAAATCACAGATATTTACCAACGTGAGAATCCAAGGTGAATTCCAATTGAATTTTAAATAAAAGGCCAACTTAGCTAAATGGAAAGTATACCTGACTTAGAAAATTTCAGCTTTTTTAATTTAAATTTGAAATTCACTTTGAAATCACCCTCTATGTGTAGGAGCCTAGTGTGCTTGTTTCTGTGATCACAGGACTATTCCCTATGCTTCATGCATGTTTAAAGCCAAAAATATTAACTGGAAATATATGATTGACTGATCAATCTACGCTACTTTGTATAGCATAGAGCACAGGTGGAGAAATACTGTTACAATTAATTTATCATATAAGTATAAATTAATTAACAAATACATATTTTATACAGCCATTAAACATGTAACATTGAAACTTCTCTAGGAGAGATATTTTAGGAAGAACTTTTGTTTATAAATAATTTTCTTCATTATATGTACACGTTTTATTTATAAACTTTAAATATATGTAATAATCTCTAAAAAAAGATACAAATATAAATAATTCCAAACATTGCTCATGTATGTCTTAAAACTAATTTAACCTGTTTTCCATTATTAAAGTCCATAGTTTAATCATTGTAAGCTGGTATTACACACTAGACTAGATTATGTACCTATTTTTCTGACATGTTATAATATTAAATAAAGTGCATAATGTTTACCTTGAAAATTGTTTGTTTCTTTTTTTTTTTTTACACTTTTTTTTTTTTATGCAGCATAATGTAACCATCAAACTGAATACTAAGGACTCCATATCATTCCCCAATGAATACATATTTGATTTTCTTGATTAAGTACATGCTGGCTGGAGATGAATCATCTTCAAGTTGTATATTCGAAAATGGGCAATCATAATGAAAGAATGCAGATCATATTAGCTTTAATTGCTTATACAGACTAAATAAACAACCCTTAAAAGAATAAGAAAGGGGTGTCTTGAGGATTTCAATGAGAGTAAAAATGCTCCTATAATGGAAAAATATGATTAGATTTTAACATCTTAGCAAAGGTTAAAGAGATACTTCAAGCTTCAGTTGATTCCCCTATGTTAATAGATCATATATGAAAAAATACCTTGCAAAATTTTTCCTTGCAGGTTTTCTTGCTATTGCTTAGTAAGCCAATTTCCCAAGGGCAATCTGACTGAACCTACTTGTTTTTGTACAAGCACAGAAAAAACACTGTAGACAGCAATTTAAGTAAGCAAACAGAATATTGCTGCTAGCATTTACGCTGAATCCAGTGCAAGTGAGTGCATTGTCCTAGTGAACATTGCACAATGTGAACACATCCCAAATCTTGTGACACCAGGGAAGTGCAGAGGGACGGCAGGACAGTCCCATTTTTGCAGATGGTTGGAAGACCTGCTATTTCCTGTTGGAAACAGAAGATGAATGGGAAACGTAATTCTTCAGGTTTTTACAGGCAACACTTCTCTTTTGTAAAAATTGGACAACATGCATGTAAAATAAAATAAACTCAAGTCTGAATATGAATTAAAGGACCACTAAAGGCACCCAGACCACTTCAGCTCACTTAAGTGGTCTGGGTGCTAGGTACCCCTAGTTTTAACTCTGCAGTTGAAAGCATATACGTTTCAGAGAAAGGGTTAATCCAGCCTCAAGTGGCTGTCTCCCTAGAGGCGCTTCCATGATTTACACTGAGTAAATCACACTTATTTGACGCTGGACGTCCTCACAGACCTCCAGTGAAAGCATTGAGTAATGCTTTACTATGGGCGGGTTTGCATGTGCGCGCACCTCTAGCCACGCATGCACATTCGGCTCCACTCGGGAGCTGACGTGGATGGAGGAGGAGAGGTCATCAGTGTCGAGGGAATCTGGCGCTGGAGTAAGGTAAGCAAATAAATGGTTAATTAACCATTTTTATTGCCGCGGAATGGGGCCCTAGTCACCGTTCAGGTGACTAGGGCTCTATAGCGTTAGGAATACATATTTGTATTCCTAACACTATAGTGTTCCTTTAAGTCTTATCATTTGCTCTCGTGTACCCCCTCACCCAACAACCTCAGCCTAACCCCCCTCAACTCAGGAGGGACCTTAATTCTCTTGATCTCCAGCAGTTGTCAGCTGACATTGATTCATGACTGCTGTCCATCCCTTCCCTCTCCTGCCCTTCACTGGCCATCTCCACATATAATTCTACTCTTACATCTGCCTCGAACGCTGCAGCACCACTCCAAACAAGTACCTCGAGGAGGACCCGCCCCCAACCATGGCATACTAAATCAACGCGCTACCTGCAAAGATGCTCCCATTGTGCTGAACGCTCCTGGAGGAAGTCTCGTACCCAATAAGACTTTCTCCATTATAGATTCACATTGTGTTCATACAGTGCAGCCCTTGCCCTTGCCAAACAGTCCTATTTTTCCTCTCTCATTAGTTCATGTTCCCACAATACCAGGCGTCTCTTTGACACCTTTAATTCTCTTCTTTGCCCTGCTGTGGCCACCCCCCAAGCTAACCTTACTGCTGATAACTTTGCATGTTACTTCACTGACAAGATTGAACAACTAAGGAAAGAATTCTCCCCTCCTTGTCTTTCTGTTTCTCAACCACACATAGATCATGCCTTTTCTACCCTTCAGACATTCTCCCCAGCTACTGACCAAGAGGTGGCTGCTCTTCTTTGCTCCTCTCGCCCCACCACTTGCCCACTCGATCCTGTCCCATCTCACCTTATCAGATCTCTCTCCACTTGTCTTGTGCCTTCTTTAACACACATCTTCAACTGCTCGCTCTCTTCTGGCATCGTCCCTGCTGACCTTAAACATGCCACTGTAGTACCTATACTAAAACAACCATCCCTCGACCCATCCACCCCCTCTAACTACCGTCCCATATCCCTGCTCCCTTTTTCCTCAAAGCTGCTGGAAAGACTTGTCTTTACTCGTGTGTCTCATTTCCTCAATTCCAACTCTCTCCTTGATCCCCTTCAATCTGGCTTCCGCCCTCTCCACTCTACAGAGACCGCCCTTATTAAAGTTACTAACGACCTAATCGCAGCTAAATCCAAAGGCCACTACTCCATACTAATTCTTCTTGACCTCTCAGCGGCCTTTGACACCGTTGATCATGCTCTCCTTCTTCAAACTCTTCAATCTCTTGGTCTCTGTGACTCTGTCCTCTCGTGATTTTCCTCTTATCTCTCCCAACGCTCATTCAGTGTCTCTTTTTCTAATGATACCTCCTCCCCTCGTCCTGTCTCGGTTGGAGTCCCCCAAGGCTCCGTCCTTGGTCCCCTTCTATTTTCTCTTTATACTGCCTCTCTTGGCAAACGTATTACCTCTTTTGGATTCCACTACCACCTGTACACCGATGACACCCAGCTATATCTCTCCTCCCCGGACCTCTCCCCTGCCGTCCTGCAACGTGTCACTGCTTGCCTTTCTTCCATCTCTGACTGGATGTCCTCCCGCTTTCTGAAAGTAAATCTATCAAAAACTGAGCTCCTTGTCTTTCCTCCTCCTAATACTGATCCTCCTCTTTCGCTCTCCCTTCAACTTTGTGGTACCAACATCAGTCTATCCTTGCAAGCGCGCTGTCTTGGCGTCATACTTGACTCTGGTCTCACCTTTGAGCCTCACATCCAGCATGTTGCCAAATCCTGTAGATTCCATCTTAAAAACATAGCCCGCATCTGCCCCTTTCTTGCACCAGATACTACCAAGGAGCTTGTCCATGCTCTAATAATTTCCTGCATGGATTATTGTAACCCTCTCCTGATTGGTCTTCCCAATAGCCGTACTGCACCCCTACAGTCCGTAATGAACGCTGCTGCTAGAGTGATTTTCCTCTCTAGTCGTTTCTCTCACACCTCACCCCTCTGCCAGTCCTTACATTGGCTTCCTGTATGCTATAGGAGTCAATTCACGGTACTAACTCACACCTATAAAGCACTGAACAACTCTAGCCCCTCTTATATCTCCTCACAGATCCATAGGTATGTCCCTTCTCGGTCTCTCCGCTCTGCCCGTGACCACCTCCTGTCCGTTGTCCGCACCCGTACGGCCAACTCGCGCTTGCAGGACTTCTCGCGGGCGGCTCCCTTCCTATGGAATAGCCTGCCTACCACCATCAGACTCTCCCCTAGTCTTGCATCTTTTAAGAAGTGCCTTAAAACCCATCTCTTAAGGAAAGCTTATGGCCTCCAAGACTAACCCCTACCTCATATACCTGTCTCTTGCCCTCTCCTAAAGGGCAGCCACCCTTATTTGATTGCAAATTCCTGTCCTAATGTGTTTTACACCCCACCTCCTATAGAATGTATGCTCGATTGAGCAGGGTCCTCTTCAACCTATTGTTCCTGTAAGTTTATTTGTAATTGTCCTATTTATAGTTAAATCCCCTCTCATAATATTGTAAAGCGCTACGGAATCGTTGGCGCTATATAAATGGCAATAATAATAATAATAATAAGTCTGCATATGAATTTGTTAATATGATTTAAGGTGAAAACGTGGAATGTCCTTTTTTATTGTACCTATAAATGTCCATGGTTTGTGCTGTGTAGGAAGGGAGAAAGGGAAAGACTGAGAAAATGAAGGAAGGAAATGATGAAGAAAAGGATGGAAGGAAGGAATGGAGAAAAGGAAGGAAAGAAAGGAAGGGATGGATGGATGGAGAAGAGGAAGGACGGAAGGGATTGAAGGAAGGAAGGGACAGCGAAAAGGAAGGAAGGGACAGAGGAAGAGATGAATGGAAGGGACAGAGAAAAGGAAAGGAAAGAAGATACAGAGCAAAGGAAGGAAGTAAAGGACAGAGGAAGGGATGGAAGGAAGGGACATTGGAAAGAATGGAAAGGAATGAAAGGGAGGAAGTAAAGGAAGAGAAGGGCACAGAGGGAACAGAAGGAAGGGAGGGAAGGTAAAAAAATATATATTTTCTTTTCATACTCCACTTCTAGACAACATGTATTGCATGGTAGATGGGGTAGGGAGTAAAAATGAGTAAGGTTTGCCAGTGTCAATATTAATCATGGCTACTCCACACATTATTGTACCCTGTGTATTTTCCTTGTCCATTGCCATGGGCTGCATTGCATCATTGAGATTGCTCAGAAAGGGACCTAATAATCACCTTTTACCTCAACACATATGTGGGAGGGGAGAGGAAACAGTAATATGTACAAATATGATTCCAAAAAGTATCTTAATTATGAGTTTATGACAGAGACATTTGCAACAACGTGCTCTCTTTGGGTGAAGTTCCTCGGGCCACTGGGAGATGTAGGATTGTGACAAGATACTGTCTTCACATATTAGATGAAAATCTGTATATGTTACAGAGTGCCTACATAATAAATGTCTATTTGAGAGTATGGTAATGTTGTTTTGGTAAACATTGTCATTTTTTGTAAATTGTACTAAACAGTACAATAGATTTAATAGTTTCAATTTGTTTTCAAGGGAAATATTTATAAGCCTGTTTTACATATAAACTTCTGAAATAAAAGAAGAAAATGGAAGTTGACTTGTGCGTGATAATATTTGTAATGCAAATCATTTGATGCTTTGAATGAGCTCAAACATGCTTCCTTGGAAACTAAAACATCGGTTGATTCTTAAATCCAGGTGTGTTGGAAATACTAACAGCGCCTGTTGCCAACATTTTTCCTATCAACTTCTGCCTGAAGAAATGCCAGAATTCCACTGTCATATAAAATCAGTTTAAAGTCAAACAGAGTCTCAACAGAACAAAGATCAGTATCGGATTTACTCTATGATAAGTGAAAATTCTAAATGTGTTTTTTAATGGTAAGAACTTTCTAATTCAAGCTATTTTGTCATGTGTTTCCCCCTATTATAGGCAATGCAAAAAACAAATATAGAGGAATGCTTTGAATAACTCTCCTCTCCGCTGTAGCCATGAAGAAAGTATGAAGAAAACTAACCCATTTGATACCCTGCACAAAGCACAATGGAAAAATATTCAGCTTGTGTCCAAGAATAGGTAAAGGGATTTACTAAACACCAAATAAACGTCTGTTTCTTGCATAGTTTATGTTATATTAAGATATTAGATACATGTTTTTCAGCAAGAATGTGCTTCTAACTGCAATAATTTGCAAAAATGTTATTGCACACCCCATAACCGGTTTTTGTCTCGTGAGAACTCACGTCAGTAGTTGTGAATTCAGTGGGCTTCCAGAAACTCAAAGCTTAATGGTTGATATTTTTTAAATTATTTTAATTAATGTTTTTCTTTTTATACTTTTTCTATAAAACATATTAAAACAGGAGTCTCCTTCACCATGGAGCAGAGCCAGATGCAGGTTGCCCTGGGTCCTAGGCAAGGTGCCAGATTGGGACCCCCTCCTAGAGTTCTGGGCTCTGCTTCTGTGAGTGTTGTGTGTGGTGACTGAGTGTTATGTGTGAAAGTGTATGTAGTAACTGAGTGTTGTGTGAGGAGGGTGAGAGCTGTATGGGTGAGACTGAGTGTGTATGTGTGGAGAGTGAATTGTGTATGTGTATTTATACACCCCTCTACCTCCTGCTTACCTTCCCTGGTAGTCCAGTGAATCCTAGGTGGTCCTTTAGGGGAGAGCTCCACTGTCTGTACCAATATTAGGTACAGACCACTTTTAAACCACCCTTGTGGTTTCTGTGCTTACTTTATGACTAAGAGCACCAGCTGTGGTGCTCTGAGTCACTCAAAGTTCCAGATTACCATAAAGGTCTTAATGTGGTCTGTACCTAATATTGGCACAAAGTGAGGGAGCACGGAGTCTAGCAAAGAGATCTTTTAATTTTCCTGTGGTATGAAGCGTGACAACTCAGAGCCTAGACAGGGATCACCCTTTCTGAACCTGGGCTCTAGATGACCGCCTTGGACACTTGACTAGTAATCCGGTTCTGGCATGGAGTGTTACTGACTTTACATGAAGGTAAAATAATTCAGAAATACTATGCTAGAATGTGAACCTTTGAAGGAACCAACATAAATCTTTGAAAAAGATCTGGGTGTGCTGCCATGTCGATTGATAGTGAAACAACTTAGCTTTTGTGGTCACAAATCCTCCCACACATAAGCTAAGGTGATGACTTGTTCCTCACCTGGTGTGTGGTAAAAAGTAGAACCAAAAGAAGACCTGTAGGTGAAAAATTAAGCATTCTACTGGATGGAACAACCGTTACCATTCAATATCAATATTAGAGGAGGACGGCCACATCGGTTTCTCTATGGTTACTTAGACTGATGGACAATTTCGACCAGGTGAATTTGCTGGCCACATGTTAGATGGGGATGAAGAGGATGCTTAACAGCAAAAATAAAAAAGATAAATAAGCAAATAAAAGCACAGAATAAAACATGGTAACAGAACAGGAATGTCCTAAAACAGTGGTTCCAAAACCAGTACTCAAGGCACTCCTACCAGTCCAGGGTTTAGGGATTACCCAGTTGTGTCTAAGGTGTTTTTTTTCTGTTGGTTTTTTTTTTTTCTATAAACATTTTAGACACAACTGGATAATCCCTAAATCCTGAACTGGTAGCAGTGTCTATAGGACCAGTTTGGGAACCACTGTTCTAAACCATTAATAAATAAACATTGTTCTAACTCAAACTATCTCAACTCATTTTACAGGGAAAGATAATGGCTAAATAAAATAGAACTTTCTTGCTAGTAATTTTTGCTTCAGAAATCAAAATTATACAGAAGGTCATGTAACCTCTATATTATATAAAAAAAAATACCAGTGTGTATTCTAGCAACATCTAATTGCTTGCAAAAGCAGAATGTGTCTTGGATAAATAATAATCTCGCAACAGAATATATCAGATAAAAACATCATGGAGCATACTTTCCAATATCACAGTTATGATGTATATTACATAAGGGGAATTACCTTTAAAAACTGGAAATAGTTTGCCATAAAGCCAATGATGCAGTGACAATAATGTAAACAGGCAATTAATGTTCACTTTACGAACACTTTATGATGTTTATAATTTTAAGATTTCAAAAATAGCGCTTTTATATTCTTACAAAAAAAACATGTTTTTTTAATTATTAAATTACTGTTACTAAAACTTGTATTAATCATGCCTATACCCAAGAGGTAAAGTCTTTTCATAACTCACTAATTAAAATAGAAATGACACTTGGGAGGTTTTTTTTTTTTTTTACAAAGATACATTTTTATTCAAAATAACCTTGGTTATAGAAATTTTTTTTACTCCTCTTTGTTTAACTCTTGCTTTCAAGCATAACTAGACCTTCAGATATGCACAGCCAGATTCATATAATACAATGTCAAAGCAGGGATCCAACCAGCTCAAACACTAATCTGCAAGAATATTTTTACTAAAATGACCAAATAAATGGGTCCATGTGTTGACTTCCTCAGTGCCGTTTGTGGCTGGCGGTAAACGGCAGGTTAATTGCCGACCTCTGGGTGGCCGCCGTTCGTACAGTCGAACACGTGGCGTCGGTCATCTTTATTTAGTCGAATGCAGTCAGCGGTGTGTGCCGTCAGATCCATGGAACTGAAATCGGGTACACATTTGCACGAACACACCCTTACCTTCTCCTCCACTTCAACGCTTTGGCTAAAATCAAAGTGCGTTCGACGATTCGAACACACAGTTATACTAAGTCATGTGCATGAACGGTACCCCGTTCGTGCATTTGAATGGGACTTAGTAATTTTTCAGTGTAAAATAGGTCAAAAAGGACTTCCATCTAACTTTTAACCACTGGAGGGCATTGTCTGGTTTTTGGGTATGTTTGTATTGGAAGTATGCTGATTAATAATATGTATTATTAATATCTTTCATGGAGATTGGATGTATATTTTAGGAGTTATAAGAATTGTATATAAACTGTATTTTCCTGCCTGTGATAATTATATTAACCCATTGTGTACATTAATTCTATCACAGGCAGAGGGGAAGATTTTGCTGGAATGAATGGGAGTGTTTAACTGTATTGTACGTGTTTGATTTGCTGTTCCACAAGACCATGGGGGTGGTACTTTGTGTGTAAAACTTGCATAAAAGAAAGCCCTTTGGTGCTTAAAGGGACACTCCAGGCACCCAGACCACTTCTGCTCATTGGAGTGGTCTGGGTGCCAATTCCCACTACTCTTAACCCTGCAAGTGTAATTATTGCAGTTTTTTATAAACTGCAATAATTACCTTGCAGGGTTAACTCCACCTCTAGTAGCTGTCTACTAGACAGCCACTAGAGGTCACTTCCTGACACATAGCAAAGATTACCTGTGCTAGAGCATCACTGGACGTCCTCACGCTGTGTGCGGACCTCCAGCGTCATTCATTTCCTCATAGGAAAGCATTGAAAATCTTTTTCAATGCTTTCCTATGGGGAGCGCTAATGCGCATGCGCGACATTGCCGCGCATGCACATTAGGTCTCCTCGCCCGGTGGGCGGGATCAGTCTCGTCCACCGGCCGACGGAGACAGTAGGAGGAGCAGCGCGGAGGAGGAGACAGCGGCGAGGTACATCTTCGCTGCCTCAGGTAAGTGACTGAAGGGGTTTTCACCTCTTCAGCAACTGGGGATTGGGGGGTGGGAGGGAGAGGGTACCTCCAGTGCCAGGAAAACTGATTGTTTTCCTGGCACTGGAGTTTTCCTTTAATAAACAGACCTGCTTGACACTTTCTTGAAGCCTTGGCTCATGCTTGGGGGATGGGATAACTACACTCTGGGGATTACTATAATCACACTATACTACCCAGGGTAAGCTCTTGTAAGAGCTGTTCTTGTTCCTATTATGCGCTCTGGAGGAAGAGAGGTCTGCCCACTGGAAGCTGGATCCTGGCCTGGCGAGCAGGGTGGGTGAAGGACGGCGAGACCCCGGCGCAGCTGTATCGCTGGAAGTGTGGTCTGCAGTGCTGATGGTGTCGGTTGGAGTGCTTGGAGTCCTCAGCAAGCACTAGGAGCATCAATTGGCGGAGGTACTCAGTCGGAGTGCCAGCGGTCCGTCACAGATTGTATCCAGCATTTTTCTCACTACATGAACTACTTTTTCCTATGGTCTCTGAACCAACTGGATATCCTGGCTCATACTTAGACACTCTAAACACGATACCAACCTTTGCTCATTGGATAGGTTATGGTGCAACTGTCTATGTTTTCCCATAATAGGTCCTTATTAGTGCAGCAATATGTTCCTTATCACTCACAAAGGAGGGACCTATATTTCCAGGTCACAAAGAGGAATCTCTAAGCACTGTCAATAGACTGATAGCAACTGATGCATTGCTGCTATTTACCAAATGCAGCTATCTTATACGATGAGTGGAACTTCAGGTGGGTGCTGAAATTGCATATACCATAAACCACTGCTAAATGATGAAAAAATATTGCTAAGCACAAATTAACATTTACAAATCAAGATGCAAAAATAATATATAGCTTTTCATGTACTGAAATGCTTACGTTTCAAATATAAAAATGCATCCCTACTTCCGTTAAAATAGCAGCGTACTAATGTTCCAATATAATACATATAATATACTTAAAAGAAGGAACTGCTGGTCGCATTTGTGGGGATTTATTATAAATAATTATTAATGTTAATTTAAAAGGTACTGCTATGTTTTCAAAAATATTTAAAACATGTTATATGTTCACCAATTCATCTTTTATGTGTCGTGTTAATTTTGTTAAAGAGTTTCTCAACATTTTCAATTGTCTCCAAGTGATAATACTTCAGCTGATCTTGTAAAGTATCCAAAAAAGATTGTTAATCATAAAAATATGCACTTGTGGGATATATTAAGATCCAGTAAATTTTGCCATGGCAGACTCTTTCGGCTGTGAAAAGCTACAACACACCTTTCATTGTGATCCAGGATTCTCCCTAAAATAAAAATAATGAAAACTATTATGTTCTTATTTTTGAAAAATCTTTCATGTAAATTATCTAAATTGGAGAACCAGCATATCACGAAGGAAGGGTTGTAATTTGTATTATGCATCTATAATGGATTCATAATCCTGTTAATCTTGCATTTACAAAAATGTTGTATAAAATAAGTGCTTCTAAGATATCGAATGCTATGTTAGTAGAATGTATTTTAACAATGACCGGATTGCTACGGTTTCAACTAGCCTGCACTGTAAACATCATTACTTTAATAGTCTACTAATGTATCCCCTTTGAACACAATGAATATAAATTGAAAGTATTGTTCTGTCTTATTTAACCCATTTTTAAAAATGATCTGGTAATGGAGTTTTTTCAGCTGTAGGCAAAATTGCTCCTGCAATCAGTTGTGACTGTAGTCAACCCTTGTATTCAAAGCCAACATAATTTCTACAAATATTACTACCAAACAACAGAATGTCTATCTAGGAATCTCAGCAGTCAAAAGGTTTTTGTTTTTTTAAATATATTCTAAGTTCATATAACAATTTATAACAATAAACAAGTTAAGACAAGTATAACAATTTAGTTTGTATGTCCCCCAAAAAACATGTATGTAATATTTTGTGTGTTTTCTTTGGGGGTATATGAAAAAATAGTTTGCAATAGTTGCAGATCTTGTAAGCTATTGCAAGCCTGTCCCTTGTTCCCTGGCAAGAACACTCTGTCTGTGCTGCGAACTGACCAAATGGTTTGACTACTTACAATCACTCCTGGCCCCATAGCCAATACAGCTCTGCAAGCATATGAGAGGAAAATGGGAGATATATTTAATCATTAGAAGAGCTGTGGGCAATTTTGAAAGGAAAAATTATTTTAATTGATTACTTAAAATGTCATCTTGGGGCATGGCAATCTGTTGAATTGAAAAGTGCATAGTGCTCTTTTGTCTAAGCCGTTTCAACCATTCAATACAGCTGTAATTTTGTGTTCGAGAGGATGCTAATATTGTGCTCCAAAAACATTAAGAAAAAGCAGTTAAACCTTATCCATTAGAAGGGATCCATTTTAAAAAAGGGCCTGCTGGTTGGTGGCAAAGAGAAAGAAAAAGAATGTGGTGGCATTCCAGAGACTGGAGACAGTCAGAACAGGGGACATATCGCCTGAAGCCATGTTTGATTAATTGTTAATAAAATGCAAACTTCAAAAGAAGATATGCACAAAGACCTACTTGAGTTTAGTTCTGAGGGAGTTTGCAGATGCACACAACAACTAAGCTGATACAATTCAACAACTGGAAATGCAGCTGGCATCCTATGAAATGACAATTATTATATCCACAAATATTGAAATAGCAGAGGGGGGAGCCTGACTGCTAAGCAGAGCAGACGTGGGCGGAGTGAGATCCCGCACTCAACACAATAAATTCCAGATTTCCAGCAGTTAGATCAACATTTTAGCACAAAAACAAAATAATCAAAGAGAGGACACCTTATTGGTCCACTGTATTGCTTGGAATCTCACCCGATTCATTAGCCTGGGTACTTTTGTGGCATATGGCCTCAGAAGGCGTGGGAGAGGCGGACGCTCTCCAAACGCTATACCTGATTGATTTACACCGACTATTCTACTCCCCCACTTTGGACTGGTGGGGTTTATCCCAGTCCCAGGAGACCACATTGTGCTACTCACCACAGTCCCCATGAGATGTGTCTGGAACCTATTTTCTAATGAGGGAGGATATATAAGCAATGGCAGAGTTATGGAGAAATGTGTAAGTAAGCATGAGAACTTTGAAACAAATCCTAAATGAATCAGGAAGCCAGTGTAGAGACTGACAGACGGGCGAGGTTTAGAGTTGGTAAATAAGGTTGGAAGATGTGTGTTTATAGACTTATTAGGTGCTAAATATACACTGCAGAGTGGCAACCTGGAAACTTTTCAGGCCAATAAACAGCGGATTATAATAATCAAGGTCGGAAACAACAAGAGCATGAACAAGAATTTTTGTTATGACCAGAGTGAGAAAGGGGTCAAATGGGAGAAATTTTTTTAAGGTTCTAGATGTTTTGTAAATGGGCGAATGAAAGGTCAAAGTTAAATAAGAAGAAGCAAATGCACTAAATTTAGATGCATGAAAGTTGAACCACAATTACCCAGATATGAATGCAGTACAAACCATATATTCTACATGTTGTACAAAATTGGTACTCACAAACATTTGGCATAAATCCTGGGCAACATACTGCTGAACTGAATATCCACTTCACTTCATATAACAGTCTGCATGACGCTTCAATGCAGTGTGTCTTTGTTAGACTGTACAGTAATTCATTGTATTCCCCTGAAAACCTCCCTCAGCCTCCAGTTCTATTATCTTACTATTTTATCTTAACCCCTCCCCCCCAAAAACTGTAATGATAGTAAAAAAAAAAAACATAAAAGAAGATATTGATTTACTAATCTCCACTTTTTATTTATGCTGAGAAATGTTGCTTTTAGATTAATAGTCTGTTAAGTACTGCTGGAATTATTTATCTCAATTACTGCCTTTATGGGTATAAGGTTTAATACTCAATGTGCCATGTTCTCCTACAACCTATAATTAATCTATTAACAACCATTAACTCATATTGGTTGCTGATAACTTGTTGAAAATGTTCAACACAACCCAGGCAATGATGCTTCCACTGGTTGTCTCACTTGTGTGCCTTGACCACACTTGCATTTCCTAACTATTGCACCATTTCCCCCCAAGGTGTGACACTATGGTACCAAATGGACAATTTTCTATACTGTTTATTTTTTATTTCCCCCCTACATTGGTTACATTCCCTTATACTGACACTACAATAGCAGTATTGTCTCAGATTGCATTTATAGGATCTCACAGAGATTCATGGGAGCGCCTGCCTCCCATTGTTCTAACTTGTTCTCCCGTACTTTTAGATCTCAGATCCACAAGTAAAACCATCATGCACATCATCTGGGCCTCCCTCTATCATTCAACACATGTCTGTTGGTCAAGTCTATACCAACCAATTTTTAAATGCATCACCTCACTGTTGATAGCAGTTAAGATTTTCCACTTTTGGCTATTGTGTAAATTCAATGCCAAAATTAGGTCAATGCACATGAATACTTGGTGTTCTAGCAACTTGTTCGTACAGTTGCTTCAGAGTAGGGTTTGAGGAGTCAATTACTTTTTAATAATGAACCAATTTTAATGATATTAAAATAAAATTAATCTTGGCATTTGGAGATTTATTTATTTATTTTCTCAAACTTTAGTGTATTGATCAAAGTTGAACATCACTAATCAATGTAACAGTTTGTACGAGAAAGCATATCATGCAGTACTCAACATGCTAGTACAAGATTGTATAACATTTTCAATAAAATCAGAGTTAAAAAGAAATGTACAATGTCTACTTGAAGTTGGTCGAGGAGAACCTGTTCTACAGTGCTGATGAAAAGAGGTAAACCACATAAACAGTGATCCAAATGTCATCTTAACTAGTATTCTTAAACAAACACAATTAATCCAAGGGACCAATCCTCCTCCCCAGATAACAAAGAGTCTCAGGTTTGAATAGGGGACCAAAAGTGTCTTAAGTCCATCCAAGGACCGAAAGAAGGGAGGAGGTGCCTGGGAAGGGGGAGGTGGTCACCAGTTTGTGCACTCATCTTGACTGTGTTACCTTATAACGACACCTATCTCATGTGTCCTGGTCGTGGGACATGAAAACAAAATCAGTATCGATTATGATAAAATGTATGAGGAATTCTCTGAGTTGGTATGTGTTTTTATAAGTGAGAAATGATTGTTGAAGGCTTTTATATATTGTGGTTATGTCTTAGAAATTTTACCCAGGGCTCCCAAATGTTGATGTATTGAGTGTATTTACGATTTAAGGAATAGTCAATTTCTTCCATCTGTCTCAAGGAATCTACCTTCTGAATCTATTCTTGTATCGATGGTGCTAGGAGATTTTTCCAATAGGTAGTAAAAAGTAATTTGGCAGCAGTTATTAAATGGTTTAGAAGCACATCCTTTGGTTTAGAAATTGGAAAGGGATACCATAGAAATATTATAATCTCATGAGTGTTAGGGAGTTGGATTGCTAAAATGTCTAATATCAGTGCTAGTATTCTCTTCCAATAGTTTTGAATAACAGGGCATGACCACCAAATATGTGCTGATGTTCCTTTAAATTGGTTGCATCTCCAGCTGGTTTCTGAGGAAGTTAAGAAGAATGTGTGCAGTTGTGCTGGAGAGTAATGCCATCTTGAAATTCTCTTATAATTACCCTTGTGTATAGCGTTACTGATGGGTGTTAAGGAGAGATTGAGGTCTTGTGCCCAGGGATTTGTAAATATGGGAAGCTTGTCTGTTTGGTACTGTTGAAAGAGTTTGTAAAATATAGTGAGTTGTTTGTTCTTAGTATTGTGTGTAGCACAGTGCTCTTTGAAAATAGTGAGTTTGTGGGAGCCCTCAAGACTAAATGGTTCATATGAATAACGTGGGAGAGTTGTGAGAATCTGAATGCTTGTAGAGTAGTGGAATTCTAAGCGGGTGTTAGGGTTGTTAGTGGTTTTATACCTCTTTCATCCAAAACTGGTGCTAGTGTTAGATAGTTTGAGTTAATGTATGGAGATTTGTTTGACAAGTTAGGAAGATGACATCTTTTAAACAAGCTCCGTTTGCTGCCTCGCATACTTAGTGCACTCATAACTATTAAAATATGCTCATATAATATTAGTGGGCTACATATCCATTATAAATAAAAGATGTTGCTAAAAGATATGATAAAAGCAGGAGTTGATATTGTTTGCCTCAAAGGGGAACCTTGCTTGAGAACTAAAGTTTCCAAATTTGGGTGCGATATTATCCTATTCTGTAGCATTCCACCTGCCATACTGGTATCCATATTTATTCACAGATTTGTGATGTTTAAACTTCTTCATAAGATCTCTGACAGTAATGGTAAGTAGCTAATATTGGTATGCTCCATAAGTGGAGCATTTTATATGATAATCAACATTTACACACCAAATACATGTCAATGAACATTTTGCACAATGTTATCACTGTTATGTTTGGTCCTTTCGGCAAGCTAAAGTGCTTTAGTAGTCTGGAGTGTCCCATAAACCTTTTGTGTCTTCCTTCTTTTGAATGTTACCTATGATTATTTTGTCTTCTAGATCTTGCACCACTATTACTGCCATTAATCTGCAATGCTTCTATACCCTAAATGTGACTAGTTTGCAATGTGATGCTTGCTGAACTCAAATGCTTGTTATATTCTCCTGAAAATAACCTGTTATTTAGAGATGTCCCGAATAGTTCGCTGGCGAATAGTTCCTGGCGAACATAGCTTGTTCGCGTTCGCCACGGCGGTCGAACATATGCGCCCCCTATTCGTCATCATTGAATAAACTTTGACCCTGTACCTCAAAGTCAGCAGACACATTCCAGCCAATCAGCAGCAGACCCTCCCTCCCAAACCCTCAGACCTCCTGGACAGCATCCATTTTAGATTCATTTGGAAGCTGCATTCTTTTTTTTTTTTCTTTTTTTTGACAGAAGTGTGTTATATTTGAGCATGCTAGGCTGAACGTGCATATATCATGGCTAGTTGCACTGAGGGTATGAGTATATAGCAGTACATTGTTGTGAAAGATGGCTGTCATGTTTAGGGTGTAGCTTGCACGTTATCAACTGTGTATTTATATCAGCAGCTCCACCATTAGTTATAAATCAAGTGTGAGTCGCCCCATGAGATGAGACTAGTGAATAACATAATACAAGAACGGTTAAGGTAAAGGCATGTAAGGAACTACGACAATAAACTCTTTAGGAGGTGAAATAATGACATGTTTAAACGCTTGATAATTTACGATTAGTTAATGTGCAGAGAGCAGTTCATGTGATCAAAGGCATGGTGTGGAGGATCGGCATTAGTGGGACATGCTTGGCAGGCTGCTGTTTACTGCTTGTGCTCATCCGATCCCTTCTGGGCACCATTTGCAGACACCGGGAGTCCCTGATACCTGGAACAACAAAGGCAAGTCTCTGGCTGAGTGCCAGGTTCACGGCTTGAGGTGGTGGAAGCTTGTTTTGTCGGGTGGTCGGATCTGTCCCGGTGGTGCTTCACATCCGGTGCGGGATTGTGGTGGCTTAAGGTGGAGGCGAGTGCTTGACGTGGGGCAGGCTCTGCATTTCTGTTTGTGCCTCCAGTCCCGTCTCCGACGCCTTTTGCGTTGCTGGCTTTTAATGGGGACTGCTTCGCTTAGCTGTGGTGGAGCTTGCTGGGGCTGTGGGGGAGCTTGTTGGGGCTTCCTGCTTGTTTTTTGCTTCCAAAATTGATTAAAGAGTCTGTGCAGCTTAGACTCAATATCCTGCCATGCTTTGCTGGTACCAGGAGGACACGTGGCTGCCGCCATATTGGGAGAGTCGCAGATGATTATGTCAGCCTGGGCAGCTGTGCTCTGTGCGTCCATTAGCTCCAGACAGCCACTCAGGGGTGGACCGGGATAACCCCCACCAGTCCGAGGGGGGGGGGGGTAACGGAGCTCCTGACGGGAAGTAGCTGCTCCTGGGCATCCCAGGATTGGGAGATCGTCCGCCTCACCTGCCCGGTGAGCACCAGGGCACACTTGCCAGGCAGAGGTAAGTAAGACTCTGTCGAGTTGCTGACCACTATTAAGCATGTTGGGTCGGTCAGGTAGGAAAAACATTGCTGGGTCATCCCCTTCTGGGGTGAAATTCGCTTGTTGATTGCTGCTTAAAGTGAGATATTGAGGGAGCTCACACGAAGTATGACTTTCCTCCATGACAGCTAGGCCCCGCCCCCCGGAAGCTGCATTCTTAGTGAGAGGAGGGACAGTGTAGCTGCTGCTGATTTAATAGGGAAATCGATAGCTAGGCTAGTG
Organism: Pelobates fuscus; assembly: GCF_036172605.1. Taxonomy (NCBI): domain Eukaryota; kingdom Metazoa; phylum Chordata; class Amphibia; order Anura; family Pelobatidae; genus Pelobates; species Pelobates fuscus. The sequence goes on from NC_086318.1 coordinate 412,103,873, forward strand.
TATTCAGTGTCCAATACAGTCCTGAAGGACTCATCTGATCTCTGCTGTAAGGACAGCACCCCAAAAAGCCCCTTTTTAGGGCTAGAACATCAGTCTGCTTTTTTTCTGTCTAATTGCAGTTGCCTGCCTGCCAGCGTGTGTGTCAGGCTCACAGCGTATACTGTGCCCACTTGCCTAGTGCCACCACTCATATCTGGTGTCACAATAGCTTGCATTTAAAAAAACAAAAAACTTTTTTGGCTGTAATATAATAGCAGTCAGTTTCCTTCTGGTGTAACAGTAGTGTACATTAAAAAAAAACTAGAAATTTGACTGTGAAATAATAGCAGTAAGTTTCCTTCACACGTGTGCGTTTTGGGGCCTGCCAGGGCACAGTGTCACACCAGTGCAACTCATGATGTAACAGTAGTGTACATTTAAAAAAAAAATACAATTTTGACTGTAATAGATTGAATAGCAGTTAGTTGTCTTCAAGCGGGTGTGTCAGGCCTACAGCATCTACTCTGCCAACTTCTGCCAGTGCACAGTGCCACTCATATCTGTTGTCACAGTAGCTTGCATGCATAGTACCACTAATCGAGAAAAAAAATGACAGGCAGAGGCAGGCCACCCCGCAGGGGCTGTCGTGGTCATGGTGCTGTGATTCCCTTCGGCCCTAGAATAATGCCCAGTGTCCAGAGGCCACGTACCCTGAACTCGAAAAAATTCTGAGGACATAGTTGACTGGCTAACACAGGACACCCAATCTTCTACAGCTTCCGCTCGGAACCTTGATGCACCATCCTCCTCCAGCTTAGCTTCGGGCACCTCTCAAGTTACCACTCACCCGCCTGCCGCCACCACCAACACTAGCACCACAGCCGCTTCACTTGATCTGTCAGAGGAGTTATTTACACATCAGTTGGAAGAAATGAGTGATGCGCAACCATTATTGCCAGAGGATGTAGATAACAGGGATATGTCTCAGTCAGGATGCATTACACACATGGATGTACGGTGTGATGATGATGATGTTGTACCCGCTGCTGCTTCCTTTGCTGAGTTGTCAGATACAAGTGAAGCGGTTGATGATGACGATGCATCCGTGGAAGCCACGTGGGTGCCCGCTAGAAGAGAAGAAGAACAGGGGGAAAGTTCAGATGGGGAGACAGAGAGGAGGAGGAGATGAGTTGGAAGCAGGGGGAGGTCGTCGCAAGGAGCTAGTGGCACAGTCAGACAGCATGCATGGGCACCCGGGGTCAGCCAGACAGCACGCCAATCAACGCATGCTGTTGCCACCACCAGAATGCCGTCATTGCAGAGCTCAGAAGTGTGGCATTTTTTTGTGTGTCTGCCTCTGACAACAGCGATGCAATTTGCAAACTGTGCCAATAGAAACTGAGTCGTGGGAAGTCAAACACCCACCTAGGTACAACTGCTTTGCGAAGGCACATGATCGCACATCACAAACACCTATGGGATCAACACATGAGTACAAACAGCACACAAACTCAAAGCCGCCATCCTCCTCCTGGTACAGCATCTTCAGCCACGTCAACCACTGCTGTCCTCCTTGCCCCCTCTCAACCATCCGCCACTCCGTCTCTCGCCTTGAGCAGTTCCTGCTCATCTGCCCACAGTCAGGTGTCTGTCAAGGACATGTTTGAGTGTAAGAAGCCAATGTCACAAAGTCACTCCCTTGCCCGGCATCTGACAGCTGGCTTGTCTGAACTCTTAGCCCGACAGCTTTTACCATACAAGCTGGTGGAGTCTGAGGCGTTCCAAAATGTTTTAGCTATTGGGACACCACAGTGGAAGGTACCCGGTCAAATTTCTTTGCACAAAATGCAATCCCCAACCTGTACTCGATTGTGCAAAAGGAAGTAATGGCATGTCTGGCACACAGTGATGGGGCAAGGGTCCACCTGACCACTGATACCTGGTCTGCAAAGCATGGTCAGGGCAGGTATATCACCTACACTGCGCATTGGGTAATCCTGCTGACGGCTGCCAAGCATGGAATGCGTGGCTCTGCAGAGGAGTTGTTGACACCGCCACGACTTGCAGGCAGGCCTGCTGCCACCTCCTCTACTCCTCCTACTCCATCCTCTTCCATAACCTCCTCGGCTGAGTCCTCTTCTGCTGCTGCGTCTTGCTCCACATCAACGGCACCCCCCCAGCTCCCCAGGTACTATTCCACATCCCGGATACGGCAGTGTCACGCCGTCTTGGGGTTGACTTGCCTGAAAGCAGAGAGTCACACCGGACCAGCACTCCTGTCTGCCCTGAACGCACAGGTGGATCAGTGGCTGACTCCGCACCAACTGGAGATCGGTAAATTGGTTTGTGACAACGGAAGAAATTTGTTGGCGGCATTGAATTTGGGCAAGTTGACACATGTGCCGTGCATGTCACATGTGTGTAATCTGATCGTACAATGCTTTTTGCATAAGTACCCAGGCTTACAGGATGTCCTGAAGCAGGCCAGGAAGGTGTGTGGCCATTTCAGGTGTTCGTACACGGCCATGGCGCACTTTTCAGATATCCAGCGGCGAAACAACATGCCAGTGACGCGATTGATTTGCGACAGCCCGACACGTTGGAATTCACCCTCCTAATGTTCGACCGCCTGCTCCAACAAGAAAAAGCCGTTAACGACTATTTGTATGACCGGGGTGCTAGGACAGCCTCTGCGGAGCTGGGAATTTTTTTGCTGCATTACTGGACGCTCATGCGCAATGCCTGTAGGCTCATGCGTCCTTTTGAGGAGGTGACAAACCTAGTCAGTCGCAACGAAGGCACCATCATTGACATCATACCATTTGTTTTCTTCCTGGAGCGTGCCCTGCAAAGAGTGCTCAATCAGGCCGTAGATGAATGTGAAGAGGAAATAGCCTTATCAGCATCACTTGCTGGACCTACGGCAACCCTGGAAGAGGTTTGTGAGGAAGAGGAGTCAGAGGAGGAATGTGGCTTTGAGGAGGAGGAGGAAGACCAACCACAACAGGCATCCCAAGGTGCTTGTTGTCCCCTATCTGGTACCCGTGGTGTTGTACGTGGCTGGGGGGAAGAACATACCTTCAGTGAGATCACTGAGGACGAGGAACGGGACATGAGTAGCTCGGCATCCAGCCTTGTGCAAATGGGGTCTTTCATGCTATCATGCCTGTTGAGGTACCCTCATATAAAAAGGCTGAAGGACAATGACCTGTACTGGGTGTCCACGCTACTAGACCCCCGGTATAAGCAGAAAGTGCCTGAAATGTTACGGAATTACTGCAAGTCGGAAAGGATGCAGCAGTTCCAAAATAAATTAAAAAGTATGCTTTACACAGCGTATAAGGGTGATGTCACAGCACAATGGGAATCTAACAGGGGAAGAGGTGAAAGTAATCCTCCTCCTCCCACGACCACGCCGGCAAGGACAGGACGCTTTACAGACGTGTTGTTGCTGGAGGACATGCGGAGCTTTTTAAGTCCTACGCATACCCCACAGCCCTTCGGGGTCCACCCTCAGAGAACGACTCGACCGACAGGTAGCAGACTACCTCACCTTAACTGCAGATGTCGACACTCTGAGGAGCGATGAACCCCTTGACTACTGGGTGTGCAGGCTTGACCTGTGGCCTGAGCTATCCCAATTTGCGATAGAACTTCTTGCCTGCCCCACTTCAAGTGTCCTGTCAGAAAGGACCTTCAGTGCAGCAGGAGGTATTGTCACTGAGAGGAGAAGTCGCCTAGGTCAAAAAAAGTCTAGATTACCTCACCTTTATTAAGATGAATGAGGGATGGATCCTGAAGGGACTGACAGTGGGTGATACATTCGACTAAAAAAAGGCCTGATGAGGGGGATGTAACAGGGATTAAACTGATAAGAATAGTACTACTTAACACACCACTCCTATCTGGTGGCACATTAGATTACACGCGCAGTGCCCCAAATTTTAAGTAGGAGGACCAACCAAGCATCTTTTTCAATCTCCCGGTTCCTAAAATCGATGCCATAAACACGCCCCCTGATAGGGGACGTAACAGGGATTAAACTGATAAGAATAGTACTACTTAAAACACCACTCCTATCTGGTGGCACATTAGATTACACGCGCAGTGCCCCAAATTTGAAGTAGGAGGACCGACCATGCATCATTTTCCATCTCCCGGTTCCTAAAATCGATGCCATATACACGTCCCCTGATAGGGGACGTAACAGGGATTAAACTGATAGGAATAGGACTATTTAACACACCTTATAATAATGCAGAGAGAGGCAATGCAGAGAGAGGAGTCTGAAGAAGAGGAGTCAGAGGAGGAAGGTGGCTTTGAGGAGGTGGAAGACCAAACACAGCAGGCGTCCCAGGGGGCTTGTTGTTACCTTTCGGGGACCCTTGGTGTTGTACGTGGCTGGATATAGGAAGAGACCTTCAATGACATCAGTGAGGACAAGGAACGGGACATGGCTAGCTTGGTATCCAACCTTGTGCAAATGGGGAGTTTGCGGTTGTGCAAATGGACTGTTTGTGGTTGTTTGCGGTGCGTTAAATGGGGAGTTTCGTCTGTCACTGTGAAGCGGGCGTAACCCTTACACTACCTGATCGATACAACATCATACCTGATGTTTTAAAGCACGTTATTCCAAACAATTTAGGAATGTTAGGTGATTTATGCCCTTTATGGATTAAAACCAGACTCTGCATTAACTATGTAATTTTCCATGGGAGTTTTGCCATGGATCCCCCTCCGGCATGCCACAGTCCAGGTGTTAGTCCCCTTGAAACAACTTTTCCATCACTATTGTGGCCAGAAAGAGTCCCTGTGGGTTTTAAAATTCGCCTGCCTATTAAAGTCTATGGCGGTTCGCCCAGATCGCCCGTTCGCGAACATTTGCGGAAATTCGCATTCGCCATTCGCAAACGGAAAATTTCATGTTCGCGACATCTCTTCTGTTATTTTACAGGTGAAATGCATTGATGAGGCACTGCATATTTCTTATAACCAGGCACTGAACTTCACCCAGCGGTGTTTCACACCAGTATCCTGCGTCCTGCATTAGTGCTTGCTACCATTTCGGCTTCAACAGCATTGGGTTACCACAAAAGTTTAGGAGAGCAGTAACTATGGCTGATTGATATTACTGTACATGTCTGCTTTGTGGATCGTGAAAACATGACCCACATTTAAACCATGTACGAGTTTTTAACCTAGTTTCTTTTAAAATAAATGTATTACACTATATGGTCCTTGTATCTTTTTAAAGTGTCTGGATATATCTGTATCTGTATCTACCAGACACATTGTTGTAGGAATGGACACTTATATTTTTAATTTAAAAATTCTACTGTATGTTATTGCACAATTACCTGTTTGCTTAAAGTGCTTGCATTTCAAAACTTTTTGGCCATGTAATTTATACATTAGCGCTTACATAACTATTTGTTTTTTTTCTTTGTTTTTTTAAACTGATTTTTTTTCCTATGTAGAGCAGATATTAGATCTACTTGATTAAGTATTAAACACATTTTTTGTCCATTATCTTAAATATCACTTATATTTTCCAACTTGTCTTGAATAAAAATATGTAATAATAATAATAATAAAAACTTGATTAAACATATAACTTTAGGGGGAAAATAAAGCAAAAATAATGCAAACACAATATTTTCTGACTTTTCTGTTAAAGCTTATGATCTTCAAATATGAGCTTGAATATGTATATATAGCTTATCAGCTTTGTTACATGCATACAGATTTCAATATTGAAAGAATAGATTGGCTATATATTCTCTTTATTTGAGATGCTCAATTTCTATGCCAATGATATATTATAAATTATGAACTTCATATCACAGACACTGTAGACAAAATACATTAGCTTGTACGCTTGCAATGAAGAGTGTGCCAACAATTTAGTGGTCAGTGAAACGTGAAATAGAAACATAGAATAATAGATTTTGATGTTAGATATTGACCATTCCAACTGTCCATTCTATCCTGGCCATTCGTAATAAAAAAAAAAAAAAAAAACGGAAAAAAAAACCACAACCTTCATGACTGATTTTATTTCCTATATTGAATTTCAGTATGTCTATCCCTAGTGTTTTTGAACAATGATGGTGGATGTTATATCCTCCAAGGGTTGAGTAGCACCAATTTTGAAAACAGTTTTAAAGAGAAAAATGTATAACTAAACTATTAGCCAAAGGCAAATTGTAAAATTGTGTATTGCAACCAGCCTAGTAAAAAGCACTCACATAAATTGATACATATTCCAGAAATGGCTATTTTAGTTTTATGTTGAAGGGCTATATGGTAAACTGTGCTTTAAGAAAAAATGTGAATTGTGGCACACTAGGAACCTGCATTTCTAAGTAGTGGTTCTGCTGTAAAGACCAAAATATATATAAAATACAAAATAAGCAACAGTGCACACACAAAAAATACATGGTAATGTTATTTGTATTTATTTTTTTATGCTGAAGAGCTATATGATAAACTGTGCTTTAACCTGCACTTGACTTGAGTAAAATATTTAATATTAAGGAAGATCGGGTACCAATAAAAAAAAAAATAGCTTTTGTACTACTGACAAAAAATTCTAACACCATCACTCTCACAATCCTGTCAACATCATACAGTAACTGATTAATTGGTCTTCTTTAAGCAGGGGCCTAAATACACAAAACCCAAACTAAAGAACCATATAAAATATAGTTTAGCAGGAGAGTCCATATTAACAGTCCTTAGAGTGTGTCATGTATCTCACTTGAATTATTATAAAAAGGACAAATACAATTTAGAGTTGATTTTTTTTAATTGTTCCTGTTTCCACAAGAAAAAGCACCATTTAGTAGTTAAAGAAAAAAGTTTTCTAAATTTGATGTTTCAATGAGAACAAAAAATGAATAATTTTCAAAACAAACTATGACATTAAAACATATATTACAAAATTGTGAAAATATGGTTACATTTCTTCTTTGCATTTACCAACAGGTTCAGTCCAACAAGAGAGAAGTGTCTAAATCCGGACCAAATCAGAGCCGTGTAAGGGTGAGATTTGCTTGAGACAGTTTAAGGAGTTTCCTTTTTCGTTTGTCATCATAACCAGTCTGTAATTAGTTTTCCTTTTATTTCACAGGTTTGCGAGTGAGGTACATGTATGTAGTATCCAAGAATAAAAGTCAAGTTTCCCTAGTTGATGACTGAGGGGAGTAGATTTACAGAAGGGAAGAAGCCAGTATAAGTAATGTTCTCCAGAAGGAACACAGGAATCGCGAATGATGTGTGGCAAGTGGAGCTGCAGGTGAGAACAAATAAATCAAACACACAAGATTCAATAACTAAGCACTGCTCTGCTTAAATAGGAACTAAGGGCCGATAATTGTTAAACGTTAACTGTCACATCATTAGTAAAAACATGGCAGAGTGCCTGGGTTGCCTATAGTAGGCAATATAATGGTCAGACACAGACATAGAGGAAATTAGCATAAATGAGAAGACTGGCCAGATGTCAAGGGATGGAGAAATCAGAAATATGGAAAAAGAAGGCAAAGTCAAAATAAAAAAATCAGGAGAAAGCAAGTAACATGTTATTGGGTAACGTAGTACCACAACAGAATGACTGTCTACTCGGGATAGAGGTTCAACTACCCTAAGGTAAGTTTAAATTGTTTTGTATCATTCCTGTGCGCCAAATGGGTGTGAAGAGTGAAGCATGAGAGTCGCACCAATTTGGATGCTGGAATGATACGACCACTCAGTAGTCTATGGTTCCGAATAAACGTATCATGCAGCATCAAAAATTACTCCTGTATTGTACATGACACTACCTTGCTCACAGTATGACTAGCTAGTAGATTCATAAGATTGCCATTTAATTTTACATTACCCATTCAATCAACACAATAATATAACTGCTCCTTGGTTCAAAAGGATCACAGAGAATTGCCCCTTGTTTTGTTTTTTTTGTTTTAATTTTTTTTGTAACTGTTTATATTTTTTTATCAACTTGATAGTTGATTCTTGATAGCCAACTTTGAGAATTCAAATGTCGAGGATGATGATTAGATCAGAATTAAAAGAGTTAATTGCAGCAGTAAAAGATTACTTATTTGTTTGTAGTCTGCAAGTCTTACACCCGATTATTAACGAATAGAGTGAGTATGAAGAGTCAACAAGCTTTTTATTCCAACCTATAAAGACCTTTTATAATGTATGTTAAAGATAAAGAAAAAAAATAGAATCTGGTGGATATTGAAAAATTTCTCAAACACTAACCAACAAAACTCCTCTTCTTGTTTCCAAATAAGCAACCTCTAAAAATAAATAAAAGAGGCCCGTAAAGGAATAAAGCAAACAATACGTGAACACAATACTTTGCTATAGGCTTGCAACACACAAAGAAAACCCTCTCTATCTGCTAAATTGAAAAGGTAATTCAATTTCAGTAGGCAACCAATACAATCTGAAAGAATTTCTCTGAGGAGGGATTTAGAAAAACTGAGAGATTTATAGTTAAGTGAACTGGGAGTGCAATAAGATTACTACATAATGGGTTTACAATAATTTGAATCAAGTAGGATTTGGGACCAATTGTGCATAATAAACATAGTAATAGTGTGCAATGTCTGTTAGTAGCCATAAAGGCCATAAAGGCAAAAAATCTATTATCATGCAGACAGTTTTTTTTTTTATAAAACATTGGTAATGTGTATCTTTGAATGTACAAATTGCATTGTAGAACTGAAAATGGTTCTGAAGTAAAAGTAATAAAAAACCTGCTCACGACTTTTTGACAATTGTGGTGACATGTCCATTAAGAAAATTGTGCAAAGAACATAACACTGAGATTTTACCTACAGCTATGTAATAAGTTCTTTACAGGAAAAAAAAATATGAAGTTATTATTTTTACAATAAAAATTATTAATAGTACGTTTGTTGTTCTACAGACATATCTGATTGTTATTTGGAGGTCAAGAAGTAATGCATTTCTGATATACAATTGGAATTTGATTAACAACCACAAAAAAGGTATGGGAACAATTGATAAAGTCAAGATTTGTTTTCATACTAACATGAGTTTAATTAATCTAGTAATCTATTTAGTCCACGAACAATTGAATCCTATAGAATAGAGCAAAGTCTAGGGTGATACGGTAGTGAGAGGTTCTTACAGATCTTGTGGAGAACTGTAGGATACAGCTAGAATTCAGCGAATCTGAAGAAAGGAGTTTCCACAAGTCAGGGTTAATGACACGTCAAAATTGTTAAAGCCAAACTTTTTATATCTGTTGACTACACACAACTTGCAGTATTTAGTGATTTAAAAAGTTAAATTAGTCTCTTACAGGGTTATTCACTTAAGTGAGCATTTAATGTGAATTTAAAGTAAATTTCAAATATACGATCAAAACAGCCAAACTGTAAAAAAATCTCTTTAGCTATGCTTTTAGTCCAGCTGCTTAGCCCTTAAATTTTAAATTGACTTTGAATTCACCTTGAATTTTCACTTTGGTAAATAACTCCTGTTTGTGTTATACTCATGCAAAGTGGCCCTGTGTGCTCTTTAAAAATGTTCTTAGAAGAAACCGAACTTCCAGTTAAAATGTAAATAGCTTCTTCATGTAAGTGGAGGGTGTGTCCACAGATTATCTCTGCCTCATAAAACAATTTACAGAAATATTATTTTGTTACAGGAGCAATATGTTTCATATCATTTTCTATAATAAAACAAAATGTGGTATCAAACGCTGGTGGCATTGCTCAATTCTGATCCATTTCACTAGTGATGTCGCGAACATAAAATTCTCTGTTCGCAAACGGCAAACGCCAATTTCCGCAAATGTTCGCGAACGGGCGAACCGGGCGAACCGCCATAGACTTCAATAGGCAGGTGAATTTTAATACCCACTGGGACTCATTCTGGCCACAATAGTGATGGAAAAGTTGTTTCAAGGGGACCATGGAGGGGAATCCATGGCAAAACTCCCATGGAAAATTACATAGTTGATGCAGAGTCTGGTTTTAATCCATAAAGGGCATAAATCACCTAACATTCCTAAATTGTTTGGAATAACGTGCTTTAAAACATCAGGTATGATGTTGTATCGATCAGGTAGTGTAAGGGTTACGCCCGCTTCACAGTGACAGACCAAACTCCCTGTTTAACGCATCGCAAACAACCGCAAACAGTCCATTTGCACAACCGCAAACTCCCCATTTGCACAAGGTTGGATACCAAGCTAGCCATGTCCCGTTCCTTGTCCTCACTGATGTCATTGAAGGTCTCTTCCTCCACCCAGCCACATACAACACCAAAGGTCCCAGAAAGGTGACAACAAGCCCCCTGGGACGCCTGCTGTGTTTGGTCTTCCACCTCCTCAAAGCCACTTTCCTCCTCTGACTCCTCTTCTTAAGACTCCTCTCTCTGCATTGTCTCTCTCTGTCATGTTACATGATATTGTTTTATTATAATGTACTGTTTCTTTAATGTTCATCTTAAGTTTGTCTCTTGGGCCACTCCATAGTTTGCATGATGCTTCAGATTCTCCCCTCCCCCTCTCCTGTTCTAGTGTATTCTATGCTGTACATCTGTATGTGACTTGTGATATCTCTCCTACCTGTATGGAAGAATCGTTCTTTTACCTGTTGTAACTGCACATTCTACAGATCATACGACGAATGAACAGCGCCAGATCTTCTTACATGTGAGTTGTGACTGAGTAAACTATCTGGGAAGGTGATTTGGTATGGGTAATCTCATCAGGGCAATGAGCGCCATGTGCTCCTGAAAACCACAATCATAGCCTTTGCAGCCGTTCCAGAATACTCTCTGCGTTATTATAAGGTGCGTTAAGTAGTACTATTCCTATCAGTTTAATCCCTGTTACGTCCCCTATCAGGGGACGTGTATATGGCATCGATTTTAGGAACCGGGAGATGGAAAAAGATGCTTGGTCGGTCCTCCTACTTCAAATTTGGGGCACTGCGCGTGCAATCTAATGTGCCACAAGATAGGAGTGGTGTGTTAAGTAGTACTATTCTTATCAGTTTAATCCCTGTTACGTCCCCTATCAGTGGACGTGTATATGGCATCGATTTTAGGAACCAGGAGATGGAAAAAGATGTTTGGTCGGTCCTCCTACTTCAAATTTGGGGCACTGCGCGTGCAATCTAATGTTCCACCAGATAGGAGTGGTGTGTTAAGTAGTACTATTCTTATCAGTTTAATCCCTGTTACGTCCCCTGTTAGGGGACGTGTATATGGCATCGATTTTAGGAACCGGGAGATGGAAAAAGATGCTCGATTGGTCCTCCTACTTCAAATTAAGGGCACTGAGCGTGTAATCTAATGTGCCACCAGATAGGAGTGGTGTGTTAAGTAGTACTATTCTTATCAGTTTAATCCCTGTTACGTCCCCCTCATCAGGCCTTTTTTAGTCGAATGTATCAACCACTATCAGTCCCTTCAGGATCCATCCCTCATTCATCTTAATAAAGGTGAGGTAATCTAGACTTTTTTGACCTAGGTGACTTCTCTTCTCAGTGACAATACCTCCTACTGCACTGAAGGTCCTTTCTGACAGGACAATTGAAGCGGGGCAGGCCAGAAGTTCTATCACAAATTGGGATAGCTCAGGCCACAGGTCAAGCCTGCACACCCAGTAGTCAAGGGGTTCATCGCTCCTCAGAGTGTCGATATCTGCAGTTAAGGCGAGGTAGTCTGCTACCTGTCGGTCGAGTCGTTCTCTGAGGGTGGACCCCGAATGGCTGTGGCGATGCGTAGGACTTAAAAAGCTCTGCTTGTCCTCCATCAACAACACTTAGGCCGGTTATGGGAGGAGGAGGATTACTTTCACGTCTTCCCCTGTTAGATTCCCGTTGTGCTGTGACATCACCCTTATACGCTGTGTAAAGCTAGCTTTTCAATTTATTTTGGAACTGCTGCATCCTTTCCGACTTGCGTTAATTCGGTAACATTTCAGGCACTTTCTGCTTATACCTGGGGTCTAGTAGCGTGGACACCTAGTACAGGTCGTTCTCCTTCAGCCTTTTTATACGAGGGTCCCTCAACAGGCACGACAGCATGAAAGACCCCATTTGCCCAAGGTTGGATGCCGAGCTACTTATGTCCCGTTCATCGTCCTCAGTGATCTCACTGAAGGTATGTTCTTCCCCCCAGCCACGTACAACACCACGGGTACAAGATAGGTGGAGCAGGTGGTTGAACATTAGGAGTGTTGAATTCCAACGTGTCGGGCTGTCGCAAATCAAGCGCCTCACTGGCATGTTGTTTCGCCGATGGATATCTGAAAAGTGCGCCATGGCCGTGTATGAACGCCTGAAATGGCCACACACCTTCCTGGCCTGCTTCAGGACGTCCTGTAAGCCTGGGTACTTATGCAAAAAGCGTTGTACAATCAGATTACACACATGTGCCATGCACGGCACATGTGTCAATTTGCCCAAATTCAATGCCGCCAACAAATTTCTTCCGTTGTCACAAACCACTTTGCCGATCTCCAGTTGGTGTGGAGTCAGCCACTGATCCACCTGTGCATTCAGGGCGGACAGGAGTGCTGGTCCGGTGTGACTCTCTGCTTTCAGGCAAGTCAACCCCAAGGCAGCGTGACACTGTCGTATCCGGGATGTGTAATAGTAACTGGGGAGTTGGGGGGTGCCGTTGATGTGGAGTAGTGTTGTCGCGAACCCGAAATTTTTGGTTCGCGAACGGCGAACGCGAACTTCCGCAAATGTTCGCGATCCGGCCAACCACGCGAACCGCGCGAACCGCCATTGACTTCAATGGGCAGGCGAATTTAAAAAAACAACAGGGACTCTTTCTGGCCACAATAGTGATGGAAAAGTTGTTTCAAGGGGACTAACACCTGGACTGTGGCATGCCAGAGGGGGATCCATGGCAAAACTCCCATGGAAAATTGCACAGTTGATGCAGAGTCTGCTTTTAATCCATAAAGGGCAGAAATCACCTAACATTGACACCTGTCCTCAAAGCCCAGCCCTGATACACACTGACACAGAGCAGAATAGAGACTGTTCCCCCTACATAGGGTCACTTGGCAGATATGGATTGACACCTGTCCTCAAAACCCCTGATACACACTGACACATAGCAGAATAGGGACTGTTCCCCCTACATAGGGTCACTTGGCAGATATGGATTGACACCTGTCCTCAAAACCCCTGATACACACTGACACAGAGCAGAATATAGACTGTTCCCTGTCCACAGAGACCATGATACACACTGACACAGAGCAGAATAGGGACTGTTACCCCTACATAGGGTCACTTGGCAGATATGGATTGACACCTGTCCTCAAAACCCCTGATACACACTGACACAGAGCAGAATAGGGACTGTTCCCTGTCCACAGAGTCCATGATACACACTGACACAGAGCAGAATAGAGACTGTTCCCCGTCCACAGAGACCATGATACACACTGACACAGAGCAGAATAGGGACTGTTCCCTGTCCACAGAGACCATGATACACACTGACACAGAGCAGAATAGAGACTGTTCCCCGTCCACAGAGACCATGATACACACTGACACAGAGCAGAATAGAGACTGTTCCCCCTACATAGGGTCACTTGGCAGGTATGGATTGACACCTGTCCTCAAAGCCCCTGATACACACTGGGGGGAGCTACTGTCCTCCCCAACCCCTGCGCGGTGGGTGGGGGCCATAAATCACAATGGGGTGACCTACTGTCCTCCCCCCTCGGCCCCCACCCCTGCGCGGTGGGTGGGGGGCATAAATCACAATGGGGGGGCCTACTTTCCTCCCCCCCAGCCCCCATCCCTGCGCGGTGGGTGGGGGGCATAAATCACAATGGAGTATTGTTCATATCAGTTTAATACCTTCCGCGTCTCCTATCAGTGGACGTGTAAATGGCAGAGATTTTTAATTGTTGAATCACCTCCCCTTTTTAGGCCAAGGTGGGAAGATGCTTAGACCACTGGTATATTGGTGCCATCTTGGAGGATTTTAATTTTTGGTTTGGTTTTTGAAGCCACAGTGCTGCACCAGTGGGCCTAAAAATTAGGCATGTACACATGCCTGAAAAATTTGGTATTGTTGCAGCCGCTGCTGTAGCAGCGGCCAGAAAAATTGATGTTTGTTTCACAGGCAGAAAGTGCCCTAACACATGGCGGCTTGAACCCTAGTTGGTGGCGGATAAGTCACGCAAGTCAAACGTCATTCAGAGCTAAAATACAACAGCGTGTGGACCATTTTTAGCCCAAGGCAGCTCATCTCATCAGGCCTTTTTTAAGCGAATGTATCGCCCAGTGTCAGTCCCTTCGGGATCCATCCCTCATTCATCTTAATAAAGGTGAGGTAATCTAGACTTTTTTGACCTAGGCGACTTCTCTTCTCAGTGACAATACCTCCTGCTGCACTGAAGGTCCTTTCTGACAGGACACTTGAAGCGGGGCAGGCCAGAAGTTCTATCGCAAATTGGGATAGCTCAGGCCACAGGTCAAGCCTGCACACCCAGTAGTCAAGGGGTTCATCGCTCCTCAGAGTGTCGATATCTGCAGTTAAGGTGAGGTAGTCTGCTACCTGTCGGTCGAGTCGCTCTCTGAGGGTGGATCCCGAAGGGCTGTGGCGATGCATAGGACTTAAGAAGGTCCGCATGTCCTCCATCAACAACACGTCTTTAAAGCATCCTGTCTTTGCCGGCGTAATCGTGGGAGGAGGAGGAGGAGGATGACTTCCACCTCTCCCCCTGTTAGATTCCCGTTGTGCTGTGACATCACCCTTATACGCTGTGTAAAGCATACTTTTTAATTTATTTTGCAAATGCTGCATCCTTTCCGACTTGTTGTAATTCGGTAACATTTCTGCCACTTTCTGCTTATACCGGGGGTCTAGTAGCGTGGACACCCAGTACAGGTCGTTCTCCTTCAGCCTTTTTATACGAGGGTCCCTCAACAGGCAGGACAGCATGAAAGACCCCATTTGCACAAGGTTGGATGCCGAGCTACTCATTTCCCGTTCCTCCTCCTCACTGATGTCATTGAAGGTATGTTCTTCCCCCCAGCCACGTACAACACCACGGGTACCAGATAGGTGACAACGAGCACCCTGGGATGCCTGTTGTGTTTGGTCTTGCTCCTCCTCCTCCTCCTCAAAGCTACAATCCTCCTCTGACTCCTCTTCCTCACAATCCTCTTCCAGCGTTGCCGCAGGTCCAGCAAGCGATGCTGATAAGGCTGTTTCTGGTGGTGATGGTGACCACAACTCTTCCTCTTCCTCTTCACGCTCATCTACAGCCTGATCCAGCACTCTTCGCAGGGCACGCTCCATGAAGAAAACAAATGGTATGATGTCGCTGACGGTGCCTTCGTTGCGACTGACAAGGTTTGTCACCTCCTCAAAAGGACGCATGAGCCTACAGGCATTGCGCATGAGCGTCCAGTAACGTGGCAAAAAAATTCCCAGCTCCCCAGAGGCTGTCCTAGCACCCCGGTCATACAAATATTCATTAACAGCTTTTTCTTGTTGGAGCAGGTGGTCGAACATTAGGAGTGTTGAATTCCAACGTGTAGGGCTGTCGCAAATCAAGCGCCTCACTGGCATGTTGTTTCGCCGCTGGATATCGGCAAAGTGAGCCATGGCCGTGTAGGAACGCCTGAAATGGCCACACACCTTCCTGGCCTGCTTCAGGACGTCCTGTAAGCCTGTGTACTTATGCACAAAGCGTTGTACGATCAGATTACACACATGTGCCATGCACGGCACATGTGTCAACTTGCCCAACTTCAATGCCACTATCAAATTTTTTCCGTTGTCACACACCACTTTGCCGATATCCAGTTGCTGCGGAGTCAGCAACTTTTCCACCTGTGCGTTCAGGGCGGACAGGAGTGCTTGTCCGGTGTGACTCTCTGCTTTCAAGCAAGTCAAACCCAAGACGGCGTGACACTGCCGTATCCGGGATGTGGAATAGTACCTGGGGAGCTGGGGGGGGTGCCGTTGATGTGGAGCAAGAAGCAGCGGCACAAGAGGACTCAGCCGAGGAGGTTATGGAAGAGGATGGAGTAGGAGGAGTAGAGGAGGTGGCAGCAGGACTGCCTGCAATTCGTGGCGGTGTCACCAACTCCTCTGCAATGCCACGCATTCCTTGCTTGTCAGCCGTCAGCAGGTTTACCCAATGCGCAGTGTAGGTGATATACCTGCCCTGACCATGCTTTGCAGACCAGGTATCAGTGGTCAGATAGACCCTTGCCCCAACACTGTGTGCCAGACATGCCATGACTTCCTTTTGCACAATCGAGTACAAGTTGGGGATTGCCTTTTGTGAAAAGAAATTCCGGCCGGGTACCTTCCACTGCTGTGTCCCAATAGCTACAAATTTTTTGAACGCTTCAGACTCAACCAGATTGTATGGTAAAAGCTGGCGGGATAATAGTTCGGACAAGCCAGCTGTCAGACGCTGGGCAAGGGGGTGACTTGGTGACATTGGCTTCTTACGCTCAAACATGTCCTTGACAGACACATGACTGTGGGCAGATGAGCGGGAACTGCTCAAGGCGGGAGACGGAGTGGCGGATGGTTGAGAGGGGGCAAGAAGGACAGCAGTGGTTGACGTGGCTGAACATGCTGGACCAGGAGGAGGATGGCGGCTTAGAGTAGGCGTGCTGCTTGTACTCATGTGTTGATCCCATAGGCGTTTGTGATGTGAGATCATGTGCCTACGCAAAGCAGTTGTACCTAGGTGGGTGTTGGACCTCCCACGACTCAGTTTCCTTTGGCACAGGTTGCAAATGGCATCGCTGTTGTCAGAGGCAGACACACAAAAAAAATGCCACACTGCTGAGCTCTGCAATGACGGCATTCTGGTAGTGGACACAGCATGCGTTGATTGGCATGCTGTCGGGCTGACCCCGGGTGCCGATGCATGCTGTCTGACTGTGCCACTAGCTCCTTGCGACGACCCCCCCTGCTTCCAACTCGTCTCCTCCTCCTCTCTGTCTCCCCATCTGAACTTTCGCCCTGTTCTTCTTCTTGCCGAGCGGGCACCCACGTGACATCCATGGACGCATCGTCATCATCAACCGCTTCGCTTGTATCTGACAACTCAGAAAAGGAAGCAGCAGCGGGTACAACATCATCATCATCATCACACCGTACCTCCATGTGTTTAATGCTGCCTGCCTGAGACATATCCCTGTTATCTACATCCTCTAGCAATAATGGTTGCGCATCACTCATTTCTTCAAACGGGTGTGTGAATAACTCCTCTGACATACCAAGTAAAGCGGCTGTGGTGCTAGTTTTGGTGGTGGCGGCAGGCGGGTGAGTGCTATCTTGAGAGGTGCCTGAAGCTAAGCTGGAGGAGGATGGTGCGTCAAGGTTCCGAGCGGAGGCTGTACAAGATTGGGTGTCCTGTGTTAGCCAGTCAACTATGTCCTCAGAACTTTTCAAGTTCAGGGTACGTGGCTTCTGAAAACTGGGCATTATTCTAGGGCAAAAGGGAATCACAGCACCACGACCACGACGGCCCCTACGGGGTGGCCTGCCTCTGCCTGTCATTTTTTTGGGGATTAGTGGTACTATGCGTGCAAGCTACTGTGAGACCAGATATGATTGGCAATGTGAACTGTAACAGTTCTGCAGAGCACACACTGTAGGCCTAAGACACCCGCTTGAAGACAAGTAACTGCTATTCAATCTATAACAGTGAAAAATAAATTTTGGTTTTAAAAGCACGCTATAGAGACACCAGATATGATTGGCAATGTGCACTGGAACAGTTCTGCAGAGCACACGCTGAAGGAAGGACTGACAGAGCCGCTTGAAGACAAGTAACTGCTATTCAATCTATAACAGTGAAAAACAAATTTTGGTTTTAAAAGCACGCTATAGAGACAACAGATATGATCGGCAATGTGCACTGGAACAGTTCTGCAGAGCACACACTGTAGGCCTGAGACACCCGCTTGAAGACAAGTAACTGCTATTCAATCCATAACAGTGAAAAACAAATTTTGGTTTTAAAAGCACGCTATAGAGACTCCAGATATGATTGGCAATGTGCACTGGAACAGTTCTGCAGAGCACACGCTGAAGGAAGGACTGACAGAGCCGCTTGAAGACAAGTAACTGCTATTCAATCTATAACAGTGAAAAACAAATTTTGGTTTTAGCACGCTATAGAGACACCAGATATGATTGGCAACTGTGAAAGCACGCTGGCACAGGTCTGCAGAGCACACGCTGAAGTAGGCCTGACACCCAGACGCTTGCAGACAACTAACTGATCTTCTATTACAGTGAAAAAAAATGATTTCTTTAAAATCTAAAGCTTAAGCTATTGTTAAAACAGATATGAGTGGTGGCACTGACTGTGCAAATGGGCAAGGCATCCAACCTGACACAGAAGCTGGCAGGCAGGCAACTGCTCTTCTATTACAGTGAAAACAAATTATTTATTTTAAATCTAAAGCTTAACCAATTGTTAAAACAGATATGAGTGGTGGCACTGGGCAAGTGGGCACAGTATCCAATGTGAACCTCACACAGAAGCTGGCAGGCAGGCAACTGCTCTTCTATTACAGTGAAATAAATTATTTATTTAAAATCTAAAGCTTAACCAATTGTTAAAACAGATATGAGTGGTGGCACTGACTGTGCAAATGGGCAAGGCATCCAACCTGACACAGAAGCTGGCAGGCAGGCAACTGCTCTTCTATTACAGTGAAAACAAATTATTTATTTTAAATCTAAAGCTTAACCAATTGTTAAAACAGATATGAGTGGTGGCACTGGGCAAGTGGGCACAGTATCCAATGTGAACCTCACACAGAAGCTGGCAGGCAGGCAACTGCTCTTCTATTACAGTGAAAAAAAAATATTTATTTTAAATGTAAAGCTTAACCAATTGTTAAAACAGATATGAGTGGTGGCACTGGGCAAGTGGGCACAGTATCCAATGTGAACCTCACACAGAAGCTGGCAGGCAGGCAACTGCTCTTCTATTACAGTGAAAAAAAAATATTTATTTTAAATGTAAAGCTTAACCAATTGTTAAAACAGATATGAGTGGTGGCACTGGGCAAGTGGGCACAGTATCCAATGTGAACCTCACACAGAAGCTGTCAGGCAGGCAACTGCTCTTCTATTACAGTGGAAACAAAATTTTGGTTGTAAAAGCACGCTATAGAGACACCAGATATGAGTGGCAACTGTCAAATTACGCTGGCAGGGTTGTGCAGGGCACACGCTGAAGGAAGGCCTGACAGAGCCGCTTGAAGGACACTGACTGTCTGCTATTAGCTTACACTGGAAACCTTTTTTCTTTGTAAAAGCACGCTAAAGAGACACCAGATATGATTGGCAACTGTCAAAGCACGCTGGCACAGGTCTGCAGAGCACACGCTGAAGTAGGCCTGACACCCAGACGCTTGCAGACAACTAACTGATCTTCTATTACAGTGAAAAAAAATGATTTCTTTAAAATCTAAAGCTTAAGCTATTGTTAAAACAGATATGAGTGGTGGCACTGACTGTGCAAATGGGCAAGGCATCCAACCTGACACAGAAGCTGGCAGGCAGGCAACTGCTCTTCTATTACAGTGAAAAAAAAATATTTATTTTAAATCTAAAGCTTAACCAATTGTTAAAACAGATATGAGTGGTGGCACTGGGCAAGTGGGCACAGTATCCAATGTGAACCTCACACAGAAGCTGGCAGGCAGGCAACTGCTCTTCTATTACAGTGAAAAAAATTATTTATTTAAAATCTAAAGCTTAACCAATTGTTAAAACAGATATGAGTGGTGGCACTGGCTGTGCAAATGGGCAAGGCATCCAACCTGACACATAAGCTGGCAGGCAGGCAACTGCTCTTCTATTACAGTGAAAATAAATTATTTATTTTAAATCTAAAGCTTAACCAATTGTTAAACAGATATGAGTGGTGGCACTAAGCAAGTGGGCACAGTATCCAATGTGAACCTCACACAGAAGCTGGCAGGCAGGCAACTGCTCTTCTATTACAGTGAAAAAAAAATATTTATTTTAAATGTAAAGCTTAACCAATTGTTAAAACAGATATGAGTGGTGGCACTGGGCAAGTAGGCACAGTATCCAATGTGAACCTCACACAGAAGCTGGCAGGCAGGCAACTGCTCTTCTATTACAGTGGAAACAAAATTTTGGTTGTAAAAGCACGCTATAGAGACACCAGATATGAGTGGCAACTGTCAAAGTACGCTGGCAGGGTTGTGCAGGGCACACGCTGAAGGAAGGCCTGACAGAGCCGCTTGAAGGACACTGACTGTCTGCTATTAGCTTACACTGGAAACCTTTTTTCTTTGTAAAAGCACGCTAAAGAGACACCAGATATGATTGGCAACTGTCAAAGCACGCTGGCACAGGTCTGCAGAGCACACGCTGAAGTAGGCCTGACACCCAGACGCTTGCAGACAACTAACTGATCTTCTATTACAGTGAAAAAAAATGATTTCTTTAAAATCTAAAGCTTAAGCTATTGTTAAAACAGATATGAGTGGTGGCACTGACTGTGCAAATGGGCAAGGCATCCAACCTGACACAGAAGCTGGCAGGCAGGCAACTGCTCTTCTATTACAGTGAAATTGTTTTATTTATTTTAAATCTAAAGCTTAACCAATTGTTAAAACAGATATGAGTGGTGGCACTGGGCAAGTGGGCACAGTATCCAATGTGAACCTCACACAGAAGCTGGCAGGCAGGCAACTGCTCTTCTATTACAGTGAAAAAAATTATTTATTTAAAATCTAAAGCTTAACCAATTGTTAAAACAGATATGAGTGGTGGCACTGACTGTGCAAATGGGTAGGGCATCCAACCTGACACAGAAGCTGGCAGGCAGGCAACTGCTCTTCTATTACAGTGAAAACAAATTATTTATTTTAAATCTAAAGCTTAACCAATTGTTAAAACAGATATGAGTGGTGGCACTGGGCAAGTGGGCACAGTATCCAATGTGAACCTCACACAGAAGCTGGCAGGCAGGCAACTGCTCTTCTATTAAAGTGAAAAAAAATATATTTATTTTAAATGTAAAGCTTAACCTATTGTTAAAACAGATATGAGTGGTGGCACTGGGCAAGTAGGCACAGTATCCAATGTGAACCTCACACAGAAGCTGGCAGGCAGGCACCTGCAATTACATTACACAGGAAAAAAAAAAAAGCAGCCTGATGTTATAGCCCTAAAAAGGGCTTTTTGGGGTGCTGTCCTTACAGCAGAGATCAGATGAGTCCTTCAGGATTGTAGTGGATATTTCCCTATCTAATCAGCAGCAGCTACACTGTCCCTCCTCTCACTAAGAATGCAGCTTCCGTGGGGCGGGGCCTAGCTGTCATGGAGGAAATACGCACTTCGTGTGAGCTCCCTCAATATCTCACTTTAAGCAGCTATCAACAAGCGAATTTCACCCCAGAAGGGATGACCCAGCAATGTTGCTCCTACCTGACCGACCCGACATGCTTAATAGCGGTCAGCAACTCGACAGAGTCTTACTTACCTCCGCTTGGCAAGTGTGGCCTGGTGCTCACCGGGCAGGAGAGGCGGACAATCTCCCGATCCCCCGATCCTGGGATGCCCAGGAGCAGCTACTTCCCGGCAGGAGCTCCGTTACCCCCCCACCTCGGACCGGTGTGGGTTATCCCGGGCCACCCCTGAGTGGCTGTCTGGAGCTGATGGATGCACAGAGCACAGCCGCCCAGGCTGACATACTCATCTGCGACTCTCCCAATATGGCGGCAGCCGCGTGTCCTCCTGGTACCAGCAAAGCAAGGCAGGATATTGAGTCTAAGCTGGACAGACTCTTTAATCAATTTTGGAAGCAAATAACAAGCAGGAAGCCCCAACAAGCTCCACCACAGCCCCAGCAAGCTCCACCACAGCTAAGCAAAGCTGTCCCCATTAAAATCCAGCAACGCAAAAGGCGTCGAAGACGGGACCGGAGGCACAAACAGAAATGCAGAGCCTGCCCCACGTCAAGCACTCACCTCCACCTTAAGCCCCCACAATCCTGCACTGGACGTGAAGCACCACTGGGACAGATCCGACCACCCGGCAAAACACACTTCCACCGCCTCAATCCGCGAACCCGGCACTCAGCCAGAGACTTGCCTTTGTTGTTCCAGGTATCAGGAACTCCCAGGGTCTGTTCCTGGTGCCCAGAAGGGATCGGATGAGCACAAGCAGTGAACAGCAGCCTGCCAAGCATGTCCCACTAAAGCCGATCCTCCACACCATGCCTTTGATCACATGAACTGCTCTCTGCACATTAACTAATCGTAAAGTAGCAAGCGTTTAAACATGTCATTATTTCACCTCCTAAAGAGTTTATTGTCGTAGTTCCTTACATGCCTTTACCTTAACCGTTCATGTATTATGTTATTCACTAGTCTCATCTCATGGGGCGACTCACACTTGATTTATAACTAGTGGTGGAGCTGCTGATATAAATACACAGTTGATAACGTGCAAGCTACACCCTAAACATGACAGCCATCTTTCACAACAATGTGCTGCTATATACTCATACCCTCAGTGCAACTAGCCATGATATACGCACGTTCAGCCTAGCATGCTCAAATATAACACACTTCTGTGTGTTTCCGAATGAATCTAAAATGGATGCTGTCCAGGAGGTAGGAGGGTCTGGGAGGGAGGGTCTGCTGCTGATTGGCTGGAATGTGTCTGCTGACTGTGAGGTACAGGGTCAAAGTTTACTCAATGATGACGAATAGGGGGCGGACCGAACATCGCATATGTTCGCCTGCCGTGGCGAACAAGCTATTTTCGCCAGGAACTATTCGCCAGCAAACTATTTGGGACATCTCTACATTTCACCTAATGTTTTGTTTGAGGATTTGTAATAATAGGCAAAAATATTATAATTCTCCCTAACCCCTTTAGGACTGAGCCAAATGTGCATGTTTTGATCAAAATAAAATGTAAACTAAACTTGGAATTTTACTATATGTCTGTTCAACTGTAATTCTCCTCTTTTATATGAAGTGCACCTAAACTTAATATATATATATATATATATATATATATATATATATATATATATATATAATTTTATTCAGGAAAAATTTCATTTAACATAAAATATTTAGCTATGAAACATAATTTAATATGAATACAATTTTAAAAAATTGGAGAAATTAAGAAATGTTGTTATTTTTTTAGTTCTGCATGACATTTTACTGCAATAAAATACACATAATTGTATTCAGCGATGTCTCACATGTAAAACAGTACCCCAGTTACCAGGTTTTATGGGAAGATACAGGGTCAAATATAGCATGTTACACTTTTCAGTGTTTTCCCATTGAAATTTGCCAGATTGGTTACGTTGCCTTTGAGACCGTATGGTAGTCTAGGAATGAAAATCACCCCCATGATGGCATGCCATTTGCAAAAGTAGACAACCCAATATATTGCAAATCGGGTATGTCCAGTATTTTTTAGAAGCCACGTAGTCACATACACTGCCCAAAATTGGCGTTCAAACACATTTTTTGCATTTTTCACACACAAACAAATATTTGTTTTAAATATATTTATTGGTATCATGTCTTGAGTTCTCTTATCGGACAGATTGTTATGAAAGCAAACAGTTGCCTGCGCAGAGGCTAAGGTATCGGTTCAAAAAGGTCAATGCAGAATATCACCTGCGCAGAGGCGAAGTAGTCAGTACATATAAACATATATAAACTTTGCGGGAATGCCTTTGTACATATTTCAGCACCGACTGCGCATAAGGGACAGATTTATTATGTTACGCTAGCTGCTCGTGTGCGTGAGGCTTCATGGTTATGTATCTTATAACCGCGCTTTGCGGGCTTAAACACATGTATACCTTAATAATAATTTAGAGAAAACTAACAGCGCAAAAAACAGTATGCATGGTATACAAGCTCAGATTAAGGTATCGGTTCTAAAGGGGCAATGCAGAATATCACCTGCGCTTAGGCACGTTAGGCAGTACATATAAACATATATAAACTTTACAGGAATGCATTGGTACATATTTCAGCACAGACTGCGCATAAGGAACAGATTTATTATGTTACGCTAGCTGCTCGTGAGCGTGAGGCTTCATGGTTATGTATCTTATAACCGCGCTTTGCGGGCTTAAACACATGCATGCCTTAATAATAATTTAAAGAAAACTAATGGCGTAAAAAACTGTATGCATGGTATACAAGCTTAGATTACCGTATATACTCGAGTATAAGCCGAGTTTTTCAGCACATTTTTTGTGCTGAAAAACCGAAACTCGGCTTATACTCGAGTCAATAGTCTGTATTATGGCAATTTGCATTGCCATAATACAGACTGAGGGAGAGGGGGCTGGCAGAGATCTTACTTACCCGTCCTGCAGCTCCTGTCAGCTCCCTTCTCCTCTGCGCCGTCCGTTCAGCACCTCGGTCAGCTCCCAGTGTAAGTCTCGCGAGAGCCGCGGCTCTCGCGAGACTTACAGTGTGAGCTGACAGAAGAGCTGAACAGACGGCGCGGAGGAGGAGAGAGCTGACAGGAGCTGCAGGACGGGTAAGTAAGATCTCTGCCAGCCCCCCTCTCCCCCCCACTGAACTGCCAATGCTGGACCACCAGGGAAGGAGCCCCCCTCCCTGCCATGTATCTAGCAGGGAGGGGGGACGAAAATAAAAATAATAATTAAATAAAAAATAATAAGAAAAAATAATAATAAAAAAAATATATTAAAATAATAAAAAATAATAATAAATAAAATAATAAAATTGCCCACCCCCCACCACTGCAATACACACACACTGCACACACACGCTGCACTCATACACACGCTGCACTCATACACACGCTGCACTCATACACACGCTGCACTCATACACACGCTGCACTCATACACACACACTGCACTCATACACACACTGCATTCATACACACACACTGCATTCATACACACACACTGCATTCATTATACACACACTGTAAATAAATATTCAATTAATATATTTTTTTAGGATCTAATTTTATTTAGAAGTAGCTGCTGCATTTCCCACCCTAGTCTTATACTCGAGTCAATAAGTTTTCCCAGTTTTTTGGGGTAAAATTAGGGGCCTCGGCTTATATTCGGGTCGGCTTATACTCGAGTATATACGGTAAGTTATCGGTTCAAAAGGGGCAATGCAGAATATCACCTGCGCTTAGGCGAGTTAGGCAGTACATATAAACATATATAAACTTTGCAGGAATGCATTGGTACATATTTCAGCACGGACTGCGCATAAGGAACATATTTATTATGTTACGCTAGCTGCTCGTGAGCGTGAGGCTTCATGGTTATGTATCTTGTAGCCCTGCTTTGTGGGCTTAAACATATATATGCCTTAATGATAATTTAAAGAAATCTAATAGCCCAGAAAAACTGTAAGTAATCTCTAGTCTTATACGTAGTTAACATGTAGCATAGAAATTAAACCAACACTAATGCAGCATGTGTATAAAAAAGTAATTGTAGTTGGCCTGCGAGATAGGTGGCAGCCATCTAGTGGAGCTTATGCAATACTGGGTACTTTGATGCAGATAACGCTCCCATACCATCCTTGCATAGTTATAGCGAAAATATATAGGGCAATCAAAATGAATGGCAAAAAAGAGAAAAGAATATAGAAATAAAAACTAATCAACCAAGATGACTATAGCCTAGGACTCTGTGGTGATCAGATTAGGGCCGTCCATGTCACAGCTACCGTGTGACCCCAGTGTGCCGGGTCTCCATCCGTCCTCCCTGTTCCGGACTCAGCCCACCGGCAAGGCTTTCCGTGGCCCTGTGGGCACTCAGAGGCAGAGACTGTTCGCATGACCCCCACACCTAGAGTCGGGAAACATCCGCCTCCTGCACCTCCCCAGCACCTCTCAAGCCTCAGCGGAGTGTGTGCCCCCCCATCCCTTCTGGCGCCGGCCACATACTTGGAGGGGGGGTGCGCGCCTCCCCAGGCCACCGGTCCGCCGGAAAGGCCCACACACCCCCGGTCCACCGGGCTCGCAGCACCCGGGGCAGGTCCAGCCGAGGACCACCACAGACTCGGCCGGTCAGGGCTCCCACTCCTCCAGTGGGCCGTCTGTCGGGGGAGTCCATCAGGGTGCCAGCAGCATCTTTGGCCACCCGCGCTGTTCAGGTTAGCACCTCATCTTTACCCGGGAGTAGGCAAATGTGCGGTTGTGGTGAGTTTGAAGTCGGTAGAGTGCAGCTGCACCTAAGTCCTTATCCCCTGTCATCATAGTCTCTGTCCGGGGGCTTCCTCATACCTCTTCCGCCCCGTTTGCTGGCGGGCTCCTTGTCGGCAGCCTTTGCCAGTCCAGGAGGTTGATCTGGGCCCAGCACGGAACTTCCGTCTCTGCCCGTGTCCCCTCCATGAGGCCGGGATTACCCCCACCGGCCGGGGGGGGAGCGGGGCCACGCCCCGAGCCAGCAGCATCCGCCACCAGGGTAGGGTTCAGCTTTGTGTCTATTTCTTGACACGGGGGATCGGCATGCGTACTGACCGACTCGTGGTCGTCCGAGTCTGGGCTTGCGGCCGTGGGTAGGCCTTGAAGGTAGTTTACGGTGCTTCCAGCCTGCTTTTGGGTTCCGTTTGGTAGCATCTTAAAGCTGGTGGTTTCCTCCACCCTGTTTCAGCAGGTAATCAGATCTTTGTGCCTTCTGTGGGCATTATAAAGCCTTTTTTTTGTTTGTTGAGGCCTGGAGCCACTGTAGTGTGCTTCCAGGCAGCTCGGCGGCCGGTCCCGCCCCCACAAACAAATATTTGGCCAGTGTTTGTGACTTTCTTCAGATTCGCTGAATTCTAGCTGTATCCTAAAGTTCTCCACTAGATCTGTAAGAACATCTCACTACCGTATCACCCTAGACTTTGCTCTATTCTATAGGATTCCATTGTTAGTGGACTAAATAGATTACTAGATTAATTAAACTTATGTTAGTATGAAAACAAGTCTTAACTTTGTCAATTTTTCCCATATCTCTTTTGTGGTTGTTATTCAATTTCCCATTAAATTTCCCATTGAAAAATGCAAAAAAAATTCACTTTCACTGACGATATCAATGTTGTAATACATTTTACTGTTTTGAAACACTAATGCTTGTGTTCAGCGAAGTCTCCCATGTACAAGTTTTAGGGTGTCTTGGAAAGTTACATGGTTAAATAAAGTGCTAGCAAATGAAATTCTCTGGAATTTCTTTGGACCCAGGAGGGCCGGATCGACAGCAGGGGGACTGCCAGGAATGCCAAGCAAGTCCTCTCATCGCGATCACCGGTGTGGGATTGCATAGTATGCCCGCCGTCCTTAAAGGGACACTCCAGGCACCCAGACCACTTCTGCCCATTGGAGTGGTCTGGGTGCCATCCCCAACTACCCTTAACCCTGCAAGTGTAATTATTGCAGTTTTGTATAAACTGCAATAATTACCTTGCAGGGTTAACTCCACCTCTAGTGGGTGTCTGCTAGACAGCCACTAGAGGGCACTACCGTGTCTCTAGCACAGATTTTCTGTGTGAGGACCTCCAGCGTTGCTCAATTCCCCATAGGAAAGCATTGACGTAATGCAGAGGAGAACGTAATGCAGAGGAGAAGTGGCGGTGGAGGACGTAATGCAGAGGAGAAGTGGCGGCGGAGGAAGAAGCAGCGGCGTGGGACATGTCGATGCCTCTGGTAAGTGACTGAAGGGGTTTTCACCCCTTCAGCAACTGGGGATTGGGAGGTGGGAGGGAGAGAGGACCTGCAGTGCCAGTAAAACTGATTGTTTTCCTGGCACTGGAGTTTCCCTTTAAGGGGTTAACAATTACTCAACATTGACCCCAAAAGTCAGTTGCCCATTTTACTATATCGCGGGTCATATTGCCATATCGCAACACATATTGTTGTAACATCCCATAATTATTGTTCTATATGTTGTCATATTACCACCAAATTGACCTCCATAGTTTGTGAAAGTATCTTCTCTAGAGCTATAGACACAAGAAGACACAACTTCATCTTTCTATGTATGTCCACCGGGCACCAGCAGTCACCTGAGATCCTACTTACTTGTCTATGAACTGAATCTTTGTTGGAGCTATCTATCAATAGAATATGCATATTTCGCAAGTCAAATTAGTTTGCATTGAACAAATTTTGTACACAAATGTACGTTCATGTATCCACAATATTGGTGTATTAGGTATACCACTAAAAGTCAGACAATAAGTTTGACTAATATTGGTAGTGAAGGCATTAATACCCCACAGTGTTGGACATATTGGAATGTACTCACTAATCAGGAATTGTTTTGTGTTGACATTTTTATAACAAGACCTATACTGTAAATATCCTATACTGAATGTTTGTAATGCTAACATTTGACCTAATTGTATTTTCTTTGGCAACGTACTGTTTACTGAATAATTGAATAACCCTTGCTGTCTGTGCTTTATTTATTTGTGATGCTCGAATTACAATTTTATAAACAAGCCCCCACCCCATTCTAACCCTTGAGTGCTAGTAATTTTCTCAATAAATTGCAACGGGCACTGTTGTTAAATCAAAAACAAACAAAAATCAAGAACTTAGAGACATTGGTTTATAAAGTCATATTATAATTAATAGTTTAATGTGTGAATTATATGAAAACAACAAATATTCTGTATTTGACATGAAAATAAAAAGGAGTACGTTTTATACATTTAAACCTTCCACATTGAAGAATAAAAGACATAGTCTTTTTGACTATGAATAATGCAGAATATGTAAAAGTGAAATCAGCATTTGCAGTCAATGTGATATATCATGGCATTCATTGGAGAGCACTTAAAATATGTGCATTATTTGGTCTCTGAAGATTTCTTTTAATCCAGATGTAAATTTAAGGGTTTTCTATATTTGTTTGTTGCACTTCTATATGAGGACACATTCTGCCACCCAGTGGGCCTAATCATACACACATTTACTTCAGTTTACATCAGGATCATGACTAGGAGATAATCAGACTTACTTACATGCCACTGCCAAAATCACAAAATCCGGGACTGAAACAGTCAAATAGAAAAATATGTATATTATGTTTATTATTAACCATATTTTCACATTCACATGCAAAGCAAAGCACATATTCTTTATGTTGTATAATTTTGTATGTTCATTACAGGCTGAAGTTTTGTAAGAGGGACATGTACAACTGTATTAACCCTTTTAGGACCAATAACATCTCACGTATCTTGAAATAACCAGGGATATGCCTCATCCTTGTCCTGTAGAGGTTAAAATGAACTTCTAAGGTCCGTTCACTAAAACTCAATTTGTGTGGCTTGAATTGACTTGCACTATTTAGACCAAAAATAACACTCAGGGAAAAACAATTTATCAACTGAAATAGAGATTTTAACTAGGTTGATTCTTGTAAGCAATGTTTGACAATTAGTCACTATATTTCCAATAAAAGCATTAGAATCTTAAAGACAAGCAATTGCTGAATCATATTCATAATTATGTTCATAATATATGTATATTTAGTTAATAATTTGTTTTAAATTTTCAAGTAGAAGTTTTTTTTATTTTACACTTTCAAATTTGTTTTTCATTGCAACCACAACAAAATATATAACAATAGAAATATATACTGCCTTACTTTTAGACTTTTATTTTATTACAGTTATTGAATCAAAATGTTCTGTCATTCTAAGCACATGGTCAGAACACAGTGTGAACCGTAAATGTACATGCAGTATAGTGAAGATATATTAGACAACCCACCGAATAACATCCCATTGAGAGCCCTGAGAACAAAATCAAAACAGAAGCTTGTATATGTCTCATCAACAAAGGCACAAATAAGACAAAATCTATGCTTCCAAAACCTCAAATAAAACAGAGAGCCTGGCATATCATGTCCTGATTCAGCGATAGTTTTGTCCACAGATTCTGGAGTTATGTTGTCGTACACATTTAGGATTTTTTATTATTGATTTTGTGTTTTGGTTGTAGACCTCAGATATTCAAGATTATGGTGACTGCTTTTCTTTTATATATATATATATATATATATATATATATATATATATATATATATATATATATATATATATATTTTTTTTTTTTTTTTTTGTTGTTGTTGTGCATGGGTATAAATACAGACAAATTGGCAGTGCCACTACAGCATCCACATACATTACAACATTTTAAACAGGTATATGGCTTTGAAACATTAGCACATTTTTATATTATAAAATAAACAGCCTAGTAATATATGTGAGAACTTGGTCATTGGTGTCCTAGCTATAGGCATATTAGATTAAGTGGTTTATAAAGACACGCGGAGAGTGTAATATGAGTGTAAACTTGGAATCACTTGAACACTGGAATCTACAGCCAGCTAAACTTGCATGGGCTATAGGCAAAATGATAGGGACTCAGAACTTGAGCAGATGAACCACATATGGTGAGAAGTCCACATTTAACCAACTCCAATAGAAGGGAAGCACTGGGTATCCACTGGTTGGTCCACAAAGGCAGCTGCAGAGTTAGTACTCAAAGCAGTATCCCCAAATAGTCCCCAACGGCAGAGATCTCAGGCTTTGAGATATGGGCCACATGTTGTAATCCTCCTGTCAGTCGCCAACCCAGGAGGGGGGCAACCCGCCTCAGCAAGCTGCACCACAGGTAAGTAGGGCTGATGTGTCTTTGCCTCAGGGCTGCTCCAGAACCAGCCGCACATTATTATTATTATTATTATTGCCATTTATATAGCGCCAACAGATTCCGTAGCGCTTTACAATATTTTGAGAGGGGGGGATGTAACAATAAATAAGACAATTACAAGAAAACTTACAGGAATGATAGGTTGAAGAGGACCCTGCTCAAATGAGCTTACAGTCTATAGGAGGTGGGGTATTAGAAACATTAGGATAGGAAATATCAAGTAGGAGTGAAGCAGAGCTGGAGGAGAGAGCAAAGCACTATCCCATAGGAGAGCAAGCGACAGGTATGTAAGGGAGAGATTACTCTGGGAGGCCATACGCTTTCCTGAAGAGATGGGTTTTAAGGCCCTTCTTAAATGATTGAAGACTAGGGGAGAGTCTGATGGCAGTAGGCAAGTTATTCCATAGGAGAGGAGCCGCCCATGAGAGGTCCTGCAAGCGTGAGTTGGCCGTACGGGTGCGAGCAGCGGTCAGGAGGTGGTCGCGGGCAGAGCGGAGGGTACGAGGAGGGGCATACCTCTGGATCAGTGAAGAGATATAAGAGGGGCTGGAATTGTTCAGTGCTTTAAATGTATGGGTTAGCACTTTGAATTGACTCCTATAGGATACAGGGAGCCAATGTAAGGACTGGCAGAGGGGCGAGGTGTGAGAGGACCGACTGGATAGGAAAATCAGTCTAGCTGCAGCATTCATTACAGACTGTAGCGGGGCAGTACGGCTTTTGGGGAGACCAATCAGGAGAGGGTTACAGTAATCCATGCGGGAAATTACTAGAGCATGGACAAGCTCCTTGGTAGCATCTTGCGTAAGAAAGGGGCGGATGCGGGCTATGTTTTTGAGTTGGAACCTACAGGACTTGGCAACAAACTGGATGTGAGACTCAAAGGTGAGACCAGAGTCAAGTATGACGCCAAGACAGCGCGCTTGTAGGGATGGACTTATGTGGATATCACTGACTTGAAGGGAGAGTGAGAGAGGAGGATCAGTATTAGGAGGAGGAAAGACAAGGAGTTCAGTTTTTGAGAGGTTAAGTTTGAGAAAGCGTGACGACATCCAGTCAGAGATGGAAGAGAGGCAAGCAGTGACACGTTGCAGGACGGCCGGGGAGAGGTCCGGTGAGGAGAGGTATATCTGAGTGTCATCAGCGTACAGGTGGTAGTTGAATCCAAAAGAGGCAATAAGTTTTCCAAGAGAGGCAGTATAAAGAGAAAATAGAAGGGGACCAAGGACAGAGTCTTGGGGAACTCCAACCGAGACAGGGCGAGGGGAGGAGGTATCCTTGGAAAAGGAGACACTAAATGAGCGTTGGGAGAGATAGGAGGAAAACCAAGAGAGGACAGAGTCACAGAGACCGAGTGATTGAAGGGTTTGAAGGAGGAGAGCATGATCAACTGTGTCAAAGGCAGCAGAGAGGTCAAGGAGAATTAATATGGAGTAGTGACCTTTGGATTTAGCGGAGATTAGGTCATTAGTCACTTTGATAAGAGCGGTCTCAGTAGAGTGGAGAGGGCGGAAGCCAGACTGAAGAGGGTCAAGGAGAGAGTTGGAATTAAGGAAGTGAGACACACGGGTAAAGACAAGTCTTTCCAAAAGCTTTGATGAGTAAGGGAGCAGGGATATGGGACGATAGTTAGAGGGGGAGGACGGGTCAAGAGATGTTTTTTTCAGGATAGGTATTACAGTGGCATGTTTAAGGTCAGCAGGAACAGTGCCAGAAGAGAGAGAGCAGTTAAATATGTGTGTTAGGATAGGCACAAGACAAGGGGAGAGAGATCTGATGAGGTGAGATGGGACAGGATCAAGTGGGCAAGTGGTGGGGCGAGAGGAATGGAGAAGTGCAGCCACCTCTTGTTCAGTAGCTGGGGAGAAAGTCTGAAGGGTAGGGAAAGCATGATTTATGTGTGGTTGAGAAAGATAAAGGCAAGGAGGGGAGAATTGTTTCCTTAGCAGTTCAATCTTGTCAGTAAAGTAATATGCAAAGCTATCAGCTGTAAGGTTAGTTTGGGGGGTGGCCACAGCAGGGCGGAGAAGGGAATTAAAAGTGTCAACGAGACGTCTGGGATTGCGGGAGCATGAACTAATGAGAGAGGAAAAGTAGGACTGTTTGGCGAGGGCAAGGGCTGCGCTGTACGAAAGCAACATGAATCTATAATGAAGATAGTCTGCCTGGGTGCGGGACTTCCTCCAGGAGCGTTCAGCACAGCGGGAGCAACTCTGCAGATAGCGTGTTGATTTATTATGCCAAGGTTGGGGTCGTGTTCTCCTCGTGGTGCATGTTTGGAGTGGGGCTGCAGTGTTCAAGGCAGATGTGAGGGTAGTGTTATATGTGGAGATGGCCAGTGAGGGACAGGAGAGGGAAGGGATGGATAGCAGTTGTGAATCAATGTCAGCCGACAGCTGCTGGAGGTCAATAGAGTTAAGGTTCCTCCTGAGCTGAGGGGGGATTGAGGTTGTTGGGTGAGGGGGTAATTGAGAGCAAACGATAAGAGGTGGTGATCAGAGAGAGGAAATGGAGTATTGCAGATATTAGATAATGTACATGAATAGGAGAAAATAAGGTCGAGGGTATTGCCAGCTACATGAGTGGGAGAATTAGCCCACTGCAATAGTCCAAGGGAGGAAGTAATTGAAAGTAGTTTAGAGGCTGCTGGGGTTAAAGGTGGGTTAATGGGAATATTGAAGTCTCCAAGAATTAGGGATGGAATGTTGAAAGAGAGGAAGTAGGGTAGCCAGGCAGCAAAGTGGTCAAGGAAGAGGAGAGGGGAACCAGGGGGACGATAGATGACGGCAATGTTAGCAGAGAAGGGTTTGAAAAGGCGAATTGAATGAATTTCGAATGATGGGAAAGAGAGGGAAGGGGGGGTGGGCAGGGTTTTGCCTTCCACTGCTGCTGCTTGACCTCTAACAAAAGCTCAGTTACGGGAATGTCAGCCATCTTATGTTGGTAGAAGCCTTGCACATATGCGGCCTCCAGTGTCACCTCAAAGGCCACACCACAAGTTCCATGTTATGGAAATCCAGGAAAGCACAATTACGGAGCAAGGGGTTCCTCCACGATGCAGAGAGAGGTAAGCAGTTGCTTAACTGTGAAGTCAAGCCTGGAAACTGCAATTTAATCTGTATAATCAAGATTTGGTGAGGAGCCCAACTCAGACACATCTGCTTGGCCTAACTGCCAGACCTCCCTCTCCCCCACTTCCCCCCTGCTTTTTCATTTTTTTTTTCATTATTGGTTTGTTTTCTTGGTATATTTATAGACTATATTTACTCTGGGATATGTAAAAATTACATTACGCCTCATTGTCCATTATTTTCAGAAGAGTTTGGTCTTAAAAATAAAGTTTAAAGTAGAAACCCAAACTGTTGCTTTTACCTGTATCCTGGCACTAAGTACCCATCTTGATTCTGTGCCAGTCATTGTTAGAATTCTGTCTTTTGCTCGTGTCTGTCTGCATACAGAGAGCAGAGATAGAGGAGGAGAAGAACAAACCCGTTGTGATACTTATCAAAGTGCTCTAAAAAGTGACAGGGAAATTTCTTCATAATTTCTTCATAATCTGAAGTGGCATTTTTCTTTATAGTAAAATCCACCTGTTTTTGCTAAAATTCCCATTTCAGAAGAATGACAAAATATACTGTAGCAGGAAAAGAAAAGTGA
Source organism: Pelobates fuscus (assembly GCF_036172605.1). NCBI lineage: Eukaryota > Metazoa > Chordata > Amphibia > Anura > Pelobatidae > Pelobates > Pelobates fuscus. The sequence goes on from NC_086318.1 coordinate 412,138,262, forward strand.
ATCTTTACAAATTTTGCCAGAAAAAAATGGTAAGAATAAATTGTAAATTGTTTAAAAAAAAAAAAAAATGGCGCATATTAAAAATATTGTATGTTAGTATTTGCTTTTGTATTACGCAGCCATGTTACAGTGCTGCCGCTCACACCAACTGTGCCCTATTAAGGATTTTTTATGTGTATAGGGGTTTAGAAAAATACCCCTCTTTGTCTCATTAGAGATTGTGCCTTTTAGCTTAAAGAAACAAAGTGAATTGTTACTGTAGGACTCATCTAAGAGATTTTTCCTTGACGTTTGACATGGCAGCTGAGCTTACACTTTAATGGCCAATGGAGTGGTACTAAAAACCTCCAGTCATTTAAATGTGTATAGGGATAGTGCAAGTAACATTTTTCTTTGTTTTTGTTGTATATTATAAAAAATGCCAACAAAAAAACACAAAAAGCATAACAAAAAATGGCAGATTTAATAAAATTGGCAAACAATATACTGATAATTAGACAGATAAAAATCAGTGACACATTTGTAACTCTCCCCCAATGTTTCTGTTTTATCGCCTTCAATGTTTCTGTTCACCTCATCATTTAAATTGTGTGCCCTCATTGTGCCAGGACTAAACTGAATTGGATGTACATTACTAAATCTTTACTGTCCATTTAAAAGAAAATTAAGTGTCACATACAAAACAAGGTAAGCTCAGGTTTTAAGTGATTTTCAGTATTTTATTCAATGGTTTTAAAAAAAACACTAAAACATTAGGAATATAAACATACAAAATTACATTGTAACAATATAATGTTTTCCACCCCCACTGTGATGGTTTAAAAAGTGTATTTTACTTAACTTTACTCCTTTGCTGCCCTGGTCTTGCTGCGTTCACACTGCCTCCTTGTCTGAGATCATCAAGACTGATGATCTCAGTCAATTCAATTTTTCTAGGGAAACATTGGAAGACTAGTGTGCATATGCAGCAAAACACTGTGCTGCACCAATCAAATGGTCTCTATAAGACCATCTGATTGAATAGAAGAAGACAGCTACTAGAGGTGATTTTTTTAAATAAAGTTTTATTTAGTTTTAACAGTTCAGTTGTACAGTGAACCATAAAAGTCAGTTTTACATATGTCGTCAAACAATATAGTATACAAGTGTCATCAAATTGATTAAATACATAGAGGCATACAGTACACATCATAATGAAAACAGGTAACATGGAGGATGGCTGAGACTCAACCTGGTTGGGCGTGAATGTGTACTCCTTTGGTCTAATTGGGCCTTGGGGGGAGGGGGAAGTCTGTATTACCTCCAAGTCTTGAGGGTGTATTGGGTTGGGGGTTTACTGAATATCCCCTTCAGTTGTTGCAATCTAAGTGTGCAATTGAGTGGAGGTTTGTAGTTTTAGGTATTAGTATCGTGGGTCTGACTTGTGATGTAGTAGTCGCGTCAGTCCTGCGGTAGATTGATTAGGCTCTGAGGTTGCCTCCCAACCCGTGTTAAATCGTGGACATCGTAACCCTTTGGCTAGTGGCTGGTACCGTATTTTTCGCTCCATAAGACGCACCTCACCATAAGACACACCACCTAGTTTTTAGAGGAAGAAACCCAGAAAACAATATATTCTGAACAAACTGTCCCATAGTGTTTCTTACTATGGGACAGTTTGTTCAGAATATTTTTTCTCCCCTGTCCCATAGTGTCCCCCCCTCCCATAGTCTTCTCCCCCCCTCCCATAGTCTTCTCCCCCCCATAGTCTTCATCCCCCGCTCCCCATAGTCTTCACCCCCCCTCCCCATAGTCTTCATCCACCCCCCTCCCCATAGTCTTCATCCACCCCCTCCCCATAGTCTTCATCCCCCCCTCCCCATAGTCTTCATACCCCCTCCCCAAGGTCTTCATTCCCCTCCCCTCCCCATAGTCTTCATCCCCCCTCCCCATAGTCTTCATCCCCCCTCCCCATAGTCTTCATCCCCCCTCCCCTCCCCATAGTCTTCATCCCCCCTCCCCTCCCCATAGTCTTCATCCCCCTCCCCTCCCCATAGTCTTCATCCCCCCTCCCCTCCCCATAGTCTTCATCCCCCCTCCCCTCCCCATAGTCTTCATCCCCCCTCCCCTCCCCATAGTCTTCATCCCCCTCCCCTCCCCATAGTCTTCACCCCCCCTCCCCTCCCCATAGTCTTCATCCCCCTCCCCATAGTCTTCATCCCATCTCCCCTCCCCATAGTCTTCAACCCCCTCCCCATAGTCTTCATCCCCCCTCCCCTCCCCTCCCCATAGTCTTCATCTCCCCTCCCCATAGTCTTCATCCTCCCTCCCCTCCCCATAGTCTTCTCTTCTCTCCCATATTCTCCTCTCCCATACTGTCCCCCTCCCCTTGTCCCATAATTACTTACCTGTCTTGTAGCGTTTCTCGGCAGCACAGGGTGCACCGCGGTACTGGAACTTGAATTTCATGTTCCGGTTTCTGGCGGGACTGAAAGGAAGTGTGCACACTGAGCTGAGTGCGCACTTCCTTTCAGTCCCGCCGGAAACCGGAACATGAAATTCAAGTTCCAGTACCGTGGTGCGCCCTGTGCTGCTGAGAAACGCTACAAGACAGGTAAGTAAAGCTTCATATTCACTCCATAAGACGCACAGACATTTCCCCTCACTTTTGAGGGAAAAAAAAGTGCGTCTTATGGAGCGAAAAAAACGGTAATGCAGGGTGGGTAGTTCAGACCTTCGGGTGTGTCCAATTACCTGTCTGGTTATTTCGTAAGTTGTGCATATGCATTTGGAATATTGAGTAGTAAGGGGGTAGGGGTTAGGGCAGGTAGAAAAAGGGGGGGGGTAGACTGAGTGGGGCCCAGTGTGCGTTGGCTCCACTGCATTTTGAGGTTGAGGCATGGTGTTGGTGTGTGTGGTTTGGGTGTAATATAAGAAACTGGATTTACGTATCCGTGTATGGTTTGGACAGATATCTTGTCCAAGGTCCCCACACCTTTTGGAAGAGGGTGAGTTTATGTGAAATGGAGGCATGTATTTGCTCCATATTTTTCAGAGCGTCTACTTAAGTGATCCTTTCTCTGATCGTGTGTGTGGAGGAGTTTTTCCATTTGACTGGAATGAGTAGGTTAGCTGCTGTGAGAAGGTGTGTTATTAGCTGTCTTTGTGCCTTGGGGGTGGTATGTGGTAGTAGTAGGAACATCAGGGTGTGGGGAAGCTGTATTCCTGACACTACCCTGATCATTGTCACTATATTGGACCAGTATCTCTGGGTTTGCGGACATTGCCACCAAATGTGGGCCAGAGACGCTCCTTGTTGTGTGCATTTCCAACAGATGTCTGGATTGTTAGGGAATAGAACATGAAGTTTGGATGGGGAGTAGTGCCATCTAGAGATCCGTTTGTAATTGCCTTCCTTTATGGCCATGCTAATAGTCACCTTATGTGCTTGATAGAGTATGGTTTTCCATTGTGTTGTTGTAATTTAAGTGTTGAGGTCTTCTGACCATGCTTCTGTGAATTTAGGAGGGTTGGCTATGTAGTCTGTTTGGAGGATCTTGTACAGGATCGAGAGCTGTTTTGTTCGTATATTTCACGTTTTGCAGTGTATTTCGAAGTCGGAGAGGGGTCACGAGCCTTTCAACAGGCATGGATTTGTTTGCAAGAAGTGTCACAGCTGGGCGTGGTGGAATGCTTGCATTGTTGTTGGGGCATCCGTGACCGTGAGGTTTGTGTGCGATTTCAGCTCACCTCTGTCTAAAATGGCTCCCAGAGCCAGGTATGACTGGTCATAGGTGCACCGGTAGTCCCAATAGTGTGAGGCTATCTGTCCTTGCTCAAAGAGTGAATGGGTACAGAGGGGATGGGTGCAGGGATATGTCGATGGCTTCTTGTATTCTGTCTCATATCTTGAGTGTGTGTGGTATCGTGGGGTGTGTGTCATGGTCAGTGACCAGCTTTGATGTGTGTGCTTTGTGCCATGGGGCTAGGTGTGGAGGGACTTTGAGCATAGCTACTTCCAGTTTAACCCATTGGAGTGTCGGTGGGTTTTGGGACCATTCGTATATTCTGGTGAGTAGGGTCGCTTTATAGTATCTCTCCATATGTGGAAGTCCTAGGCCTCCACAAGACCTGTGTCTAGTTAGAATATCGTATGATATTCTGGGGTGTTTGTGTGCCCAGATAAATGTGGTGGAAAGACGTCTAAGTTTGTCAAAGAATGTTTTGGGTATGGCTATGGGTAGGGTTTGAAATAAGTATAGTAACTTCGGAAGGGTGTTCATTTTAAGGATATTTATTTTGCACAGCCAGGAGAATTGCGGTTTTTGCCAGGCCTGTAGGTCTTTGAATATACTACTAGAGGTGATTTAACTCTTACATGTAAACATTATTGTTTTAATTAAATGTCAATGATTTACATGGAAGGGTTAAAATTGCAGGACCACTTCACTAAAACCACTTAATTGAGATTAAGTCATTTTGGTGAGTCTACTGGTTCTTTAATGGTGTATAAACACAAACCTCAAATGAAAACTGAGCTGTTAGGTGTAGTCACTATAAACCCGGAATGGCCCATGATTACCACACGTTTTGATGACATTACAGTTTCCATTAGAGAACTAGATAGGCAACATGATACACTGAGGATAGAGTAGTTACATATAAACATATCATTTTAATTATTTTTTAGTCATTTTCCACTACAAAGGGTTAGACCAAAGTCAGCAACCACCGAAACACGTAATGCTAGGTAATTATGAAATGATAAACCATAAGGATCTCTCAAGCGTATTTAAGTGGATCCTGACTGATGACTAGTGATGTCGCGAACATAACATTTTCCGTTCGTGAACGGCGAACGCCAATTTCCTCAAATGTTTGCGAACGGGCGAACCGGGCGAACCAGGCGAACCGCCAAAAACCTCAATAGGCAGGCAAATGTTAAAACCCACAGGGACTCTTTCCGGCCACAATAGTGATGGAAAAGTTGTTTCAAGGGGACTAACACCTGGACTGTGGCATGCCGGAGGGGGATCCATGGCAAAACTCCCATGGAAAATTACATAGTTGTTGCAGAGTCTGGTTTTAATACATAAAGGGCATAAATCACCTAACATTCCTAAATTGTTTGGAATAACGTGCTTTAAAACATCAGGTATGATGTTGTATCGATCAGGTAGTGTAAGGGTTACGCCCGCTTCACAGTGACAGACCAAACTCCCCGTTTAATGCACCGCAAACAACCGCAAACAGTCCATTTGCACAACTGCAAACCTCCTATTTGCACAAGGTTGGATACCAAGCTAGCCATGTCCCGTTCCTTGTCCTCACTGATGTCATTGAAGGTCTCTTCCTCCACCCAGCCACGTACAACACCAAGGATCCCCGAAAGGTGACAACAAGCCCCTCGGAACGCCTGCTGTGTTTGGTCTTCCACCTCCTCAAAGCCACCTTCCTCCTCTGACTCCTCTTCTTCAGACTCCTCTCTCTGCGTTGCCTCTCTCTGCATTATTATATGATGTGTTAAGTAGTACTATTCCTATCAGTTGGTCCTCCTACTTCAAATTTGGGGCCATGCGTGTGTAATCTATTGTGCCACCAGATAGGAGTGGTGTGTTAAGTAGTCCCCCTCATCAGGCCGATTTTAGTCGAATGTATTGCCCACTGTCAGTCCCTTTGGGATCCATCCCTCATTCATCTTAATAAAGGTGAGGTAATCTAGACTTTTTTGACCTAGGAGACTTCTCTTCTCAGTGACAATACCTCCTGCTGCACTGAAGGTCCTTTCTGACAGGACACTTGAAGCGGGGCAGGTCAGAAGTTCTATCGCAAATTGGGATAGCTCAGGCCACAGGTCAAGCCTGCACACCCAGTAGTCAAGGGGTTCATCGCTCCTCAGAGTGTTGATATCTGCAGTTAAGGCGAGGTAGTCTGCTACCTGTTGGTCGAGTCGTTCTCTGAGGGTGGACCCCGAAGGGCTGTGGCGATGCGTAGGACTTAAAAACCTCTGCATGTCCTCCAGCAACAACACGTCTGTAAAGCGTCCTTTCCTTGCCGGCGTGGTCATGGGAGGAGGAGGATTACTTTCACCTCTTCCCCTGTTAGATTCCCGTTGTGCTGTGACATCACCCTTATACGCTGTGTAAAGCATACTTTTTAATTTATTTTGGAACTGCTGCATCCTTTCCGACTTGCGGTAATTTGGTAACATTTCAGGCACTTTCTGCTTATACTTGGGGTCTAGTAGCGTGGACACCTAGTACAGGTCGTTCTCCTTCAGCTTTTTTATACGAGGGTCCCTCAACAGGCACGACAGCATGAAAGACCCCATTTGCACAAGGCTGGATGCCGAGCAACTCATGTCCCGTTCCTCGTCCTCAGTGATCTCACTGAAGGTATGTTCTTCCCCCCAGCCACGTACAACACCACGGGTACCAGATAGGTGACAATGAGCACCCTGGGATGCCTGTTGTGGTTGGTCTTCCTCCTCCTCCTCAAAGCCACATTCCTCCTCTGACTCCTCTTCCTCACAATCCTCTTCCAGCGTTGCCGCAGGTCCAGCAAGCGATGCTGATAAGGCTGTTTCTGGTGGTGATGGTGACCAGAACTCTTCCTCTTCCTCTTCCTCTTTACGCTCATCTACGGCCTGATCCAGCACTCTTCACAGGGCACGCTCCAGGAAGAAAACAAATGGTATGATGTCGCTGATGGTGCCTTCAGTGCGACTGACTAGGTTTGTCACCTCCTAAAAAGGACGCATGAGCCTACAGGCATTGCGCATCAGCGTCCAGTAACGTGGCAAACATATTTCCAGCTCCGCAGAAGCTGTCCTAGCACCCTGGTCATACAAATAGTCGTTAACGGCTTTTTCTTGTTGGAGCAGGCGGTCGAACATTAGGAGTGTTGAATTCCAACGTGTCGGGCTGTCGCAAATCAAGCGCCTCACTGGCATGTTGTTTCGCCGATGGATATCTGAAAAGTGCGCCATGGCCGTGAAGGAACGCCTGAAATGGCCACACACCTTCCTGGCCTGCTTCAGGACGTCATGTAAGCCTGGGTACTTAAGCACAAAGCGTTGTACGATCAGATTACACACATGTGCCATGCACGGCGCATGTGTCAACTTGCCCAAATTCAATGCCGCCAACAAATTTCTTCCGTTGTCACAAACCAATTTGCCGATCTCCAGTTGGTGCGGAGTCAGCCACTGATCCACCTGTGCGTTCAGGGCAGACAGGAGTGCTGGTCCGGTGTGACTCTCTGCTTTCAGGCAAGTCAGCCCCAAGACGGCGTGATACTGCCGTATCCGGGATGTGGAGTAGTACCTGGGGAGCTGGGGGTGTGCCGTTGATGTGCAGCAAGACGCAGCAGCAGAAGAGGACTCAGCCGAGGAGGTTATGGAAGAGGATGGAGTGGGAGGAGTAGAGGAGGTGGCAGCAGGCCTGCCTGCAAGTCGTGGTGGTGTCACCAACTCCTCTGCAGAGCCACGCATTCCATGCTTGGCAGCCGTCAGCAGGTTTACCCAATGCGCTGTGTGGGTGATATACCTGCCCTGACCATGCTTTGCAGACCAGGTATCAGTGGTCAGATGGACCCTTGCCCCAACACTGTGTGCCAGACATGCCATTACTTCATTTTGCACAATCGAGTACAGGTTGGGGATTGCCTTTTGTGCAAAGAAATTTGGGCTGGGTACCTTCCACTGCGGTGTCCCAATAGCTACAAATTTTTAGAATGCCTCAGACTCCACCAGCTTGTATGGTAAAAGCTGGCGGGCTGAGAGTTCATTCAGGCCAGCTGTCAGACGCCGGGCAAGGGGGTGACTTTGTGACATCTTCTGTGGCTTCTTACGCTCAAACATGTCCTTAACAGACACCTGCCTGTGGGCAGATGAGCAGGAACTGCTCAAGGCGAGAGACGGAGTGGCGGATGGTTGAGAGGGGGCAAGGAGGACAGCAGTGGTTGACGTTGCTGAAGAAGCTGGACCAGGAGGAGGATGGCGGATTTGAGTTTGTGTGCTGCTTGTACTCATGTGTTGATCCTATAGGCGTTTGTGATGTGGGATCATGTGCCTTCGCAAAGCAGTTGTACCTAGGTGGGTGTTGGACTTTCCACGACTCAGTTTATTTTGGCATCGCTGTTGTCAGAGGCAGACACACATAAAAAAATGCCACACTGCTGAGCTCTGCAATGACGGCATTCTGGTGGTGGCAACAGCATGCGTTGATTGGCATGCTGTCTGGCTGACCCCGGGTGCCGATGCATGCTGTCTGACTTTGCCACTAGCTTCTTGCGACGACCTCCCCCTGTTTCCAACTCATCTCCTCCTCCTCCTCTCTGTCTCCCCATCTGAACTTTCCCCCTGTTCTTCTTCTCTTCTAGCGAGCGGGACATCCACGGGGACGCATCGTCATCATCAACCGCTTCACTTGTATCTGACAACTCAGCAAAGGAAGCAGCAGCGGGTACAACATCATCATCACACCGTACGTGCATGTGTGTAATGCTGCCTGACTGAGACATATCCCTGTTATCTACATCCTCTGGCAATAATGCTTGAGCATCACTCATTTCTACCAACTGATGTGTAAATAACTCCTCTGACATACCAAGTGAAGCAGCTGTGGTGCTAGTGTTGGTGGTGGCAGCAGGCGGGCGAGTGGTAACTTGAGAGGTGCCCGAAGCTAAGCTGGAGGAGGATGGTGCGTCAAGGTTCCGAGCGGAAGCTGTAGAAGATTGGGTGTCCTGTGTTAGCCAGTCAACTATGTCCTCAGAAGTTTTCGAGTTCAGGGTGGCCTCTGAACACTAGGCATTATTCTAGGGCCAAAGGGAATCACAGCACCATGACCACGATGGCCCCTGAAGGGTGGCCTGCCTCTGCCTGTCATTTTTTTTTTATTAGTGGTACTATGCGTGCAAGCTACTGTGACAACAGATATGAGTGGCACTCTGCAGAAGTAGGCAGAGTAGACGCTGTAGGCCTGACACACACGCTTGCAGACAACTAACTGCTATTCAATCTATTACAGTCAAAATTTTATTTTATTTTTAAATGTACACTACTGTTTCACCAGATATGAGTTGCACTGGTGTGACACTGTGCCCTGGCAGGCCCTGAAATGCACACATGTGAAGGAAACTGACTGCTGTTATATTACAGTCCAAAAAGTTTTTTTTTGTTAAATGCAAGCTATAGTGACACCAGATATGAGTGGTGGCACTGGGCAAGTGGGCACAGTATACGCTGTGAGCCTGACACACACGCTGGCAGACAACTATCTGCTATTCAATCTATTACAGTCAATATTTTATTTTATTTTTAAATGTACACTACTGTTACACCAGATATGAGTTGCACTGGTGTGACACTGTACCCTGGCAGGCCCTGAAACGCACACGTGTGAAGGAAACTGACTGCTATTATATTACAGTCAAAAAAGTTTTTATTTTTCTTAAATGCAAGCTATTGTGACATCAGTGAGTGAGTGGTGGCACTGGGCAGGCCCTGAAACGCACACGTGTGAAGGAAACTGACTGCTATTATATTACAGTCAAAAAAGTGTTGTTTTTTTAAATGCAAGCTATTGTGACACCAGTGAGTGAGTAGTGGCACTGGGCAGGCCCTGAAACGCACACGTGTGAAGGAAACTGACTGCTATTATATTACAGTCAAAAAAAGTGTTGTTTTTTTAAATGCAAGCTATTGTGACACCAGTGAGGGAGTGGTTGCACTGGGTAGGCCCTGAAACGCACACGTGTGAAGGAAACTGACTGCTATTATATTACAGTCGAAAAAGTGTTGTTTTTTTTAAATGCAAGCTATTGTGACACCAGTGAGTGAGTGGTGGCACTGGGCAAGTGGGCACAATATACGCTGTCAGCCTGACACACACGCTGGCAGGTAGGCAACTGCAATTAGATTACACAGGAAAAAAAAAAGCAGACTGATGTTCTAGCCCTAAAAAGGGCTTTTTGGGGTGCTGTCCTTACAGCAGAGATCAGATGAGTCCTTCAGGACTGTAGTGGACACTGAATACACTAGCCTATCTATCAATTTCCTTATTAAATAAGCAGCAGCTACACTGTCCCTCCTCTCACTAAGAATGCAGCTTCAGAATGAATCTAAAATGGATGCTATCCAGGAGATGGGAGGGTCTGGGAGGTAGGGTCTGCTGCTGATTGGCTGGAATGTGTCTGCTGACTGTGAGGTACAGGGTCAAAGTTTCCTCAATGATGACGAATAGGGGGCGGACCGGAAGCTATGTTCGCCAGGAACTATTCGCCAGCGAACCGTTCGGGACATCACTACTGATGACTTGACTTCAATGGGTTTTGTCTGAGCACCTACCTAGTCATGTTTCAAATGTGTTGTTTTGACTTTCTTCTTTCTGTAACAAAGCAGAAGTTTATATGAAAGCACACAGTTATTCATAAATGTGAATAATAATAATAATAATAATAATAATAATAATAATAATAATAATAATAATGCACAAGTACACCTTAATGCTTCATGGATATTCTATCACATGTAACAAATGGATCCATGGAAACATCAGAATAGTCACAGCATGTAACATTATTAAAAGTTGAATATGTTCTAATGAAATATAATCCAAAACATTCTTTATTCTCTGTTTAACCTAGTCTTGTCAGTCAGTCATTAAGCAAAATATCATAATATATTAAACCTATATATATATGACTCCTTAAAAATTAAGTACAAGATGACTTTCTTAGATATTTGGAGGTCCAACTTTCTAGAGGTCCAGCTTTCCAATTTAAACGATATTGAAGCTGCTATAACACTACTATCTTTGCCACACAGATAACAGCTCTCTACTCATGCACTAGGTGAGTAATTAGACATTGGCTTCTGTTACATGAATGTGTTACGGTCGGAATAAAATAATCCATTTTCCTTTCATTTAACCAATACAGTTGGGGTATTATTTAGGATGTCTTAACTTTATCCAATGAACACTTGAAAGGAAAACACATTTTCTCACCTATATATTTAGCATATTTCTCTCATTCCTTAGAAAAATTAAAACCCAGCATTATAGATCAGGACAAATGAGGTAATCTTTCAAAAAGATCAAGGTGATACTAATTAGGAAGGTAATGTTTCATTCCATTTCCTTCATAAAAAATGAAAAGGCATGAAGATAAAAGGAGTAGGAGCAGTCTCTCCTCAGTCTGCCTGTTGTCGGTCAGTCAGTTGGTCAGTCGGTCGCTATGTCTGTCTATCTATCTATCTATTGTGTTCATTTGACTGGCTTTAAGTGATCATCATAAATAAATGAATATAACATATGGTTGGTTGAAAAGAATATAATATATTTCAACTTTATTTTAATAAACATAATCATGATTGCTGCAATAACAAGATTATGTCAAGAGAGGATCCTTTTTGACTCCTAATAATAAAAGACACTTTCAGGCTGTTGGTCTTCAAATGTAACCTTAGTTGTAGCACAGTTGCTATGGGCTGCCTTTCTATTTTTCGCTTTATTTCTGTTCAAATCTGAAGTTTCTGACTGTTTCTGCAACTGACAGCGTAGCTGGTTTTCTTGGTACAGCTGTAACTGTCAAAAAATATTACTTTCATTGTGAAGCTGCATTTGTTACTGTCAGTATCCTGTATCCCCTAAACTATGCAGATATAAACTTTAGCCGGTGTTGATTGTTTGTGGAAAAGATTCAGATTCCATCCTGCACAAATTGTAAAAAAAAAAAAAAAATAGGTGAAATCAACCTACTTTTTTTTTTTTTATTAAATTCAGTACGTACAGACAAAGGGCCTGATAAAGGTAAAATAAGGTAAAACATCAGAAAAATACAAATAAAATGAAAAGAGATTTTTAAAGTCTATTTGAGTAAGCTTGGCTTGAAATGGATTGTAGTAAATCTTAAACACTTACATCAATAGAGACATTTTTTTTTACAAAGGAGACTATAGGATACTCTCAAAAATAAACATGAACAGATTACATTGTGTACATTCATTTTTACTACATGCCACTGCAGTTACATAGTTACATAGTTACATAGCTGAAAAGAGACTTGCATCCATCAAGTTCAGCCTTTCTCACATTTGTTTTTTTGCTGTTGATCCAGTGGCAGTGGGATGCACTTTTGGGAACAAGTCAGGCCAGTGGAGGCAGTGTTTTTCTCTAGGTAATGTTAGGCTGGGAAACCTTGGGGCCTGCCATTCATGTGGAAAAATACTTTGACATGTACCACCAGAGTGTTGTAGACCACATACAGTCACCTCTTTCAGTAGGATAATGCACTCTGCTACTCTAGAAAAATTGTTCAGGAATGGTTTGAGCACCATAACAAATAGTTCAAATTGTTACCTAAGTCCACAAAGTCTCTGATCAATGGAGGCCCCACATTGCAACTTGCAATACTTAAAATATCTGCTGCAAATGTATTGATGCCAGATACCACAGGACATGTTCAGAGGTCTTGTGGAGCTTATGCTGCAATTTTAGGCCCTCCACCCATTCTAGGTCCTCCCTCATGACTCTTTAGAGTAGCCGCTACCCAAAGCACACATGTGGGATCATGAGGGGACTATGTCCACTCCCCCCCCCCCCCTTGTTTCACAGGCTCCATCCTACCTCCATCATAGGTAAGGTGGAGCCTTACCTTCATAATAGTAATTAAGGATTTTTATTTATTTATTTTTACTTTTCTAATGTGCACTGGCCAGCCTCCACATAATTAACGCTCTAGGCACCCAGCATTTCTAACTATTTTCCCGCTGCCAATTTCAGGTCCTGTTCGGGGCCTAGATTACAAAATCCAGACATTACTTAATTCCATGAACAATGTCTATATTTTGCAGTCTGAATTGCAGCAGGATGGTTTTGCCCATTCATTACTGGGTCATTCGACCTTTAGCGAATAACCCCGTAAAAGTTAACATTTTGCATGACATGTAATTCAATCCTCAGAAGTACATTTGTTATTTTAAAGGAACAGCACAAGTACCATGACTACAACATCTCACTTTGCAGGCCTTAGCTCAGGAAAGCTAAAGGAAGGTTCTGTTGAGGAATTTTAGCTCTAAGGAGATGGAAGTAATGGCATGGTGTGGCACATTGGCATCACAGTGAGCTCAAGTAGTTATGGTGCTTTTTGTAATCCTTTGCTTTTGTAAGCATCCATCATGTGCTAATATTTATTTGCCAAACTACAATAATAATAATAATAGTGATTATATTTAATAATAACAATAAAAATAATAATAATAATAGTTTTTTAGTCATGGTTGCCATTACCAAACTCAGTCGGTTTTTAACTTTGGCAAAATAAAATGTTTAATCTATTCCTTGAATTGAAGTTGCATTAACCCATTTATCAATCTCACAATCTTTTCAATACATTCTAAATAACTCAGCCATTTTTATGGCTCTGCAATTCTGTCCTAAAATGTTCCATTCTCTTGTCAATTTTCTACAATTATTGGTTTAGCGAATAAAGCTCTATGACTTATTACAAATAAAGCATCTTGATTATATAATGTCATTTACAAATCCATTATCATTAATCATTTAAAGAATTGCAACACTAGATGCATATGAATATTGCGCCTCATTTTATAATCCTTCAGACAGAAAATAATTAACAAGTGGGTCCTGTTGTTAGGCCAATAACAGCACTGTGGCAGTAAGATTCATGTTACCACGATTCCATCTAATTTTATTTCCCGGTCATGACAGCAGACTCAGAAGTTGAGGTCAGAGGAGTTTGAATAATGATTTATCTCAGTTCTGTATGCAACGCAATTATAATTTGACAGAGAATTTATCTTCCAAAATGCTGAATCAAAGGACACTATATCAAAAAGCAAGCTGAAAAAGAATTTTAAGAATAATGTTTTTTTTTTCTTTTTCTTTTTTCACTAAATAAACCTCCAGGGACAAAATCAAATCTTTTATGTATTGCACGGGGCAACAGCCCTGGGCTTTGAAAATACAGTCCGTTTATATAAATAAAATGTAAAAAAAAAAAAAAATACAGCAAGTTTTTAACTACAAAAAGATGGCAGATAGTGCATGGTTATGAAGTTCAGTATAAATCTGAATGTTGAGCTATGTATTCGTGTTTAGAAGGTGTTCAATAATCAAACTATTATTGATATAAAATATCTAATGACTGATTTTAGCCTGCATGAACAAAAGTAAATGTAATAAAAAAAAGATTTTTAAAACGAGCCCTGATGCCAATACCTTCTAGTTTCATGGCCCTTATGTAGGTGACTGTGTATTAATTCTACATGAAGTGGGGACTGATCACTGTTCCTTCCCCATCCTGATGGGTCTAAGATTAAGATATAACATTGTCCCCTTGACTTGCTAATTATACAGTACATTAGTTTCTTGAGCAGCGATATTAGTCTAGAGATTTGTTTGCAGAATAACCAATAATTGCAGCATTAAATTATAAAAAATATATTTTTTTTTATATATTTTTTTACTGTTATAATGTAGTTTTGGGACAACATGGTTTGGGAAGATCATCTCTTCATTAAGTTGAATGCATTACTGAGTAAAATTATGCATGCAATTAAAACCTGAGTTGTGTCACATGGTTTGAAACAATAGCAGGACAGAAAAAGGAAAAAAAGAGAGAGAAAAGTGTACATAATATTTTTTTCAGATGGTTATTTGTTCGTTCATTCATTCATTTATAAGTTAAATGTGTGTATTCGGCCACTAAACATTTTCCTATGTGCAGCTATAGCATCAATGTATTAGTGAATAACTTAAGTGTATCTACTGGCTTGGAGCAACAGGTAATACATATTAAATTTTCATATTTCAAGTGAGCAAAACATGTGGTATTGGTGCCCATAGAATATTTTAGTAGTCTGCCCTATTTCAGAAAGGTAATGAACATAATTTCAATATATCTTAATTTATATGAATACCAATTCATGTTGTAGAAAGGAATAGATAATTCTGTTTCATAATACTCAGTTTATCTGATAAACATTTGACAAGTACTATTTTTATTTTTTATTTCACACTTTGTCTTTAGTGTTTGTCTTTATGCAACTGGAATGTTTATGTCAAATTATGACCAAAGATCGATTCAAGATCCTTTAAATGTCAGGGATCATTTAAATTCACAATTAGTGTACGTCACATTGTAGACAATTGCTACTTCATTTACGTAGGTACATCAAATATTAGTCATGAATAAATACATCTGAATCATTAATAAAAAAGTTCAAATCCTTTGATAATGACATCAAAGTGAATGGTGTATGATTTTATTAATTTGCAATTCTCAGGATAATAACCTGATCTTTTTAGGAATCAGGGCTATTTTTTAGGGTGCTTTGAATTTCAGAATGTAATATATGACCTTTGACATAAATAGATGAAAATAGCTTCTGATCTTACTGGTTCACATAAATTGAAAGTGTTTGTTGACATAACATAGGCTTCTAAATGCTGATGAGCTGTATTGAATCTATCTGAATATGCAATACATTATATGCACTGATCAGCCACAACATTAAAATCACTGCCTAATATAGTGTAGATCCCCCTTATCCTGCCAAAACAGCTCTGATGCACCGAGGTATGGACTCTACAAGACTTCTGAAAGTGTCCTGTGGTATATGGCACTAAGATATTAGCAGCAGATCCTTTTAGTTCAGAAAGTTGCGAGGTAGTGCCTCCATTGATCAGATTTGCTTTTCCAGCACATCCCACAGATGCTCAATCGGATTGAGATCTAGGGAATTTACAGGCCAAGGCAACACCTCGATCTCGTTTTTATGTTCCTTAAATCATTCCTGAACATTTACAGTGTGGAAAGTTGCATTATCCTGTTGAAGGAAGCCACTGCCATCAGGAAACACCAATGCCATAAAGGGGTGTACATGGTCTGCAACAATTCCTGGGCAAGTGTTATGTGTCAAAGTAGCAGCCACATGATCCAGGATCCAAGGTTTTACAAGCAGAACATTGTCTAGAGCATAACTCTGCCTCCACCAGCCTCATTCTTGCCATACAGCTGCCATCTCTTCCCCAGGTAAACAACACATACTCACCCACCATCTACCTGATCTAAAAGAAAACATGATTAATCAGACCAGGCAACCTTCTTCTGTTGCTCCAAGGTCCAGTTTGATACTCACTTTGACATTATTATTATTATTGCTGTAACGGATGACTTGGCACCCCAACTGGATACCTCCGTTGAAGGATGCTCCTAGCCCTTCCTGAGGGCTCCAAGCACTCCAGTCGACACCATAACCACCTTAGACTCCTTCAGAGAGCAAGACAGGGCCAAGCTCTTAAAAGAGCTTAGTAGTGATTATCCAAGGGAGCATGCAGAACATCCCTTGTAGCAGATTCCCCCAATAAGAGACGGCACTCCAAATTGAGGGTGAAGTAGAACTGAAGCTTTTAATCAAACACTCTGCTTGTATGCACATTTTTACACACATAGTACTAACCACAGAGTTTTGCAAAACAACCAATCAATATGTACAATACACTCAGACACTCCCAGCAATTACACTCAAAATCCTCCCCTCTGCCTGTGATATAATTACTGAACACAATGGGCTGACGTAATTATCACAGGCAGGAAAATACACAATTTTACACAATATTCATAACTTTAAAAGTATACATCACATTTGCATAAACTTACATTTTCAGAATCAGCATACTACAAATACAAACATATGTCAAAATCATACACATTGGTCTAGTGGTTCAAACGTTAGTTGGAAATCCCTTTTTGACCAACTGCAAGCATGGCTTGGGTGTGGTAAGCCAATTATCTCCAGCATACAGAAAATATCTCCATTTACAACAACAGTAAAAACACATAAAAATACATAATTCCTATCATACTGAACAGAACCACCACATTCAACCTATCCCTGGATAGCTTGGATAGCGATTTGACTGTATTTGTGGGATCTGAGTGCTGTTCGGATATATTGAGCGCTCAGATCCCACAAGTACAGTCAAATCGCCATAGGTTAAAGTTTAGCAACAAGTTCCAACTGGTCTGGCAGTGTCCCTGGGACAACGCCATGCTGGAGAACAATAGACAGGAAACGGGGGAGGGGCACACCTTCTCATGTATTCAAAGGGGCAGAAAAAGTGTTTCAAAATCCAATAAGCCCAAATAATGTATTTAAAGGGCAATACATCCCAGGGGCCATAGTCACATGGCAGGAAGCTGGCAATCAGTCTTCTCCAATGCCCAGTGGCGAGGTCGGTTTCGCCACAATTGCCATTTATATAGCGACAACAGATTCCGTAGAACTTTACAATATTATGAGAGGGGGATTTAACTATAAATAGGACAATTACAAGTAGGCACTTTCGTCAGTGGACAGTGGTCATCATGGGCAATCTGACCATGCTGTGGCTACACAGCCGAATATACAGTAAACCGCAGTGTGACACCTTTCTATCATGGCCAGCATAAACTTTATCAGCAATTTGAGCTATAGTAGCTGTTAGATGAGACTAGACAGGCTAGCCTTCACTTGTGCATTATTGAGTCTTGGAAACCGATGACCATGATGCCAGTTCACTAGTTGTACTTCCTTACCCACTTTTGGTAGGTAACCACTTCATACCAGGAACATCCCACAAGACTTGCCATTTTTGAGATGCTCTGACCCAGTCATCTAGTCATCACTGTTTGGCCCTTGTCATAGTCACTTAGATCTTACTGCTTGCCAATTTTTCCCGCTTCCAACACACAAAATTCAAAAACTGATAGGTACCATTGTAATGATATAATCAATATTATTCACGTCACCTGTTAGTGGATTTAAGGTTGTGGCTAAACGGTGTATTTTGTGATAGTCCTTACCAACACAAATATTTGGAAAAACAGAATTTCAGCATTAACTTGTTTTTGTTTTCAAATTCTAAAAATAATATTGGTTCATTTACATACATTAGTGATTCCTCTATAACAGAAATATTGATTATGAACTTAAAATCCCAAAAAATTAAAGTAAAAAAAAAAGGTTGTTCAAACGTTTTAACACATCCTTATTATCAAGACCCTCTAGTCCAACAAGCCATAAGCAAAAGGCTTAATTTTAATATATTATAAGGTGTAAATGGGGTGGAGCAAGTGAACCCCTGTCCTTTTCTCATCCTAATGTCGCTAGGTTAGGATATGTCAGTGTCCCCTTGACCTGCTAATTATATATCAGTTTTATGAGCAACAATATTAGTCTAATGACGTACATTCAGAATAATCAAACATTGTAGGATTCGTTAATAAGAAATATATTTTGCAATAACTTTATTTACTGAAATAATAGAAATGTGGGACCGTATTTAGAATGTTCCGATGACTAAGATGTGTTAATGTGTTCCATTGGTAGCTTACAATAACTAAATTGTTCTTCATTAAACATATGAATCCTGTCAAAGCATGTTTATGTGATACATAAAGTATTTTGGGTAATTAGTTACACAATTTTTTAGAATTTTGGGAAGATGTGAGTTTCTTTTACTTTTACACTGGCACTGAATGAAAATTCAGGAATAAAGGTAGAAAAATAAAACAAAACAATATGCATTGCAATAGTATGCATTGCAACACAGAAAATGTATATCAAGTTTTAAGAGGAAGATTAATTCTAAGCTCAGAATGTGAGACAATTAAAAGAAATGAGCTACAAAATAAATACTTTAGAGATCTAAAATATGACCTAAAATTGTTTAGTACATATTCCAGCTTGTTATTGACACTATATTTTTTGTTGGGTCTGTCTCCCAAAAGCAAAATATATCATCTTAATTAATCATTTGAGGTAAGCATTCATCATATCCTGGTTACTTAAATAATACTGTATAATGGGACATTGTTTATCTATAATTTACTACCAGAGATTTCCAAGGATGAAGACATTAATAAGTCAGTTACTATGTTTTACTATTTTTATCTTCCAGACTTTAGTACTTTGTTATGTGACTTCAATATATTGTAATGAGAATAATTAGAGTAAGTAGTGTACAGCTACACAAGTCATCAAACTAACTTTTGACAGGTGCCCCGCCCCTTTTTAGTAAACCACGCCCACTGCGCAATATAACCCCGCCCATTGCGCATTGTTGTGTGATCCACCCCTTTTTGACTAAACCACGCCCATGACACCTTATGGGCCCCGCCCCTAATACATTTTTATTTTGTCAGGTGCCCCACCCCTATTTATTAAACCACGCCTGTTGCGCAATATGACCCGCTGTCAGGATCGGGACAGGGATCCAACACGCAGAGTACAAAGAGTGGAAAGGTACGTATACCGGGCCTTAGAATGGCCGGACTAACGTACCGAGAGTAAAGAATAGTCAGAGGCAAGCCGAGGTCGAGGGAACGAGAAGACAGATAAGCGAGAGACAAGCCGGGTCAAGGGATAACAGAGAAACAGGGTAGTACAACGAGCCGAGTCAAAACCAAAAGAGCAAACTAGAATACCAGAGCACTGAGTGACTAGACAAGCTAGAACCACGACAGGGCAATGAGCTGAAGTAAGGAGTAAGCTTAAATACCCTGGTTCTGGATGGAAATCACGCCTCTGAAAAGTACCGATTGGATATCGGACACTTGAGTGACAGATTGCTCGTGCTAGCGTCATGACGTCACGTATTGAGCGTCCTGCTAGAAAAGGACGTGGATTCCTCGCGGCCGGTGTTTAAGTGACTGGATGAACCGCGAGGAACGGAGGAGACAGCTCGCCTGGACGGATACACCACCAAGTCTCTACCTCCCTTAGAGGTAGAGGCCTCAGGTACCCTGACAGTACCCCCCCTCTCAGATACGCCCACCGGGCGGAATGAACCGGGGCGAGATGGGAAGCGAAGGTGAAATGCTCTGCGAAGGCGAGAAGCATGGACGTCCTCCTGAGGTACCCAACTCCTCTCCTCAGGACCATATCCCCTCCAGTTGACCAGATATTGCAATTTTCCCCTTGAAATTCTGGAGTCAATGATGGAGCTGACCTCGTACTCCTCCCGACCCTCCACCTGAACAGGACGAGGTGAGGAGACCTTAGAGGAGAATTTGTTGCAAATGAGGGGTTTCAACAAGGAGACATGAAAAGAGTTAGGAATGCGTAAGGCAGGTGGCAGAGCAAGGCGATACGCAACCGGATTGATACGAGTGAGAACCCTGTAAGGACCTATGTAACGAGGAGCAAATTTCATGGACGGAACTTTTAGGCGAATATTCTTAGTACTCAACCATACCCTATCCCCAGGAACAAAAACAGGAGCCGCTCTTCTATGTTTGTCAGCGTGTTTCTTGAACAGCGAGGAACTATGTAATAGAATTTGTCGAGTTTGATCCCATAATTTCTTCAGGTTGGCGACATGATCATCAACCGACGGTATCCCCTGAGAAGAGGAAACCGAAGGAAAAATCGAAGGATGAAAGCCATAGTTCATGAAGAAAGGGCTAGAGCGAGTTGAATCGCAAACAAGGTTATTGTGTGCGAACTCCGCCCAAGGAATCAGACCGACCCAATCGTCCTGGTGTTCGGAAACAAAGCAACGCAGATACTGTTCGATCTTTTGATTAGTACGTTCAGCAGCTCCGTTAGACTGAGGGTGATAGGCAGAGGAAAAGTTCAATTTGATGCCCATTTGAGAACAAAAGGATCTCCAGAAACGTGAGACAAATTGAGAACCTCTATCAGAAACAATCTCTGAAGGGATCCCATGTAGGCGAAAAACTTCTCTCGCAAAAATCTCCGCCAATTCAGGGGAAGTCGGAAGTTTAGGTAATGGCACGAAATGGGCCATCTTGGTAAATCTATCCACCACCGTGAGAATAACAGTCTGTCTTTTGGAAGCAGGCAAATCAACGATAAAGTCAATGGACAAACAGGACCAAGGTTTCTCAGGAATGTCCAAGGGGTGTAACAGGCCACATGGGGATGCATGAGATAGTTTAGTCTTGGCACAAGTCTCACAAGCTGCGACAAACTCCTCAATATCCTTACGAAGTGAAGTCCACCAGAAATCCTTGGATATCAGAGAGTACGTCTTGCGAATACCAGGATGACCAGCTATTTTACTTTCATGAAAACATTGTAAGAGCTCCAGTTGAAGTTCAGGAGGAACAAAGTTTCTTCCCTCAGGAGTGTTTCCGGGAGCTAGATGTTGTGACTTCAAGATCTGGTCAAGTAGCGGGGAATGAATTTTGAGACTGGTATTAGCAATAATATTGCATTTGGGTACAATGGAAGACAAAAGTGGTTCAACTGAAGCAGAGGGTTCATATTGGCGAGATAGCGCATCGGCTTTAGAATTCTTTGACCCAGGTCTGTAAGTCAGAACGTAATTGAAATGGGTAAGAAACAACGACCAACGAGCCTGCCTGGAGGACAGACGCTTGGCCTCTCCGATATAAGACAAGTTTTTGTGGTCTGTCAGGATGGTAACAGGATGTAATGTACCTTCCAATAAATGTCTCCATTCTTTCAAAGCCTTGATAACGGCTAGTAATTCTCTGTCACCAATGTCATACCTGCTTTCAGTACCGGTCAATTTTTTAGAGAAAAATCCACATGGATGTAATGGTTTATCAACACCCAACCTTTGAGATAGAACAGCACCTAAACCAGTCTCTGATGCGTCTACCTCGAGCAAAAATGGCAGAGAAGTGTCAGGGTGAACTAAAATTGGAGCGGAAGCGAAAAGCTCCTTGAGAGTCTTGAACGCAAGGAGAGCTTCAGTAGTCCAATTCTTAGTGTCAGCCCCCTGTTTGGTCATGTTAGTGATAGGTGCAATAATGGAAGAATAGCCCTTAATAAAGCGCCTATAATAATTGGAAAAACCAATAAATCTCTGTATGGCTTTAAGACCTGTAGGTAAAGGCCACTCTAGAATGGATTGGAGCTTATCCGGATCCATCTTAAATCCCTCCCCAGAGATCACATAGCCGAGAAAGGTTACCTGGGTTTGATCAAAGCTACATTTCTCCAACTTGCAGTACAAGCCATGCTGGAGAAGCTTGTGCAAAACCCTCCTGACTTGTTTGTGATGAATCTCAATGTCACTAGAATGAATGAGTATATCATCTAGGTATACAATGACGCACTCTTGCTGAAATTCCCTAAGAACCTCATTAATCAGATCTTGGAATACTGCTGGTGCATTGCATAACCCAAAAGGCATGACGGTATATTCATAGTGGCCATATCGAGTATTGAATGCCGTCATCCACTCATGTCCCTGCTGGATTCTCACCAAGTTATATGCCCCTCTGAGGTCTAACTTGGTGAAAATTGTAGAGCCCTTCAAACGATCGAAGAGTTCGGTGATCAAGGGAATCGGGTAGGCATTTTTAATGGTTATCTTATTCAGGCCTCGATAATCAATACAAGGTCTCAAAGAACCATCTTTCTTTTTAACAAAAAAAAAATCCAGCCCCGGCAGGGG
This sequence comes from Pelobates fuscus, assembly GCF_036172605.1. Taxonomy (NCBI): domain Eukaryota; kingdom Metazoa; phylum Chordata; class Amphibia; order Anura; family Pelobatidae; genus Pelobates; species Pelobates fuscus. The sequence goes on from NC_086318.1 coordinate 412,160,701, forward strand.
AGGAGGACCTCCTGATGAATCCCTTGTCTAAATTCTCGTGAATATATTCCTCTAGGACTGAGTTCTCCTTTATAGATAATGGGTATACATGACCTCTGGGAGGCATGGTACCAGGGAGTAGGTTAATTTTGCAATCAAAGGACCTGTGTGAGGGTAAGGTATCGGCTTTCTTTTTGTCAAATACTGCCTTTAAATCTAGATACTGAGGCGGAATTTGTGTCTCTGTAGGATTGTCAGAGGTATTCGATGTATTAGTTAATCCAAGAGGTAAGACCTTCCGCAAGCATTTTTCTTGACAATTCTCTCCCCATGAAACTATCTCCCCTGATTCCCAATTAATAATAGGGTTGTGTCTCCTCAGCCAGGAGTACCCCAGAACTATGGGAATGGACGGAGAAGAAATGAGCATCAAGGATATATCCTCTTTATGCAGGATGCCAACAGTCAAGTTAATCGGTATGGTCTCATGAAAAATAACAGGCTCAAGTAACGGTCTACCATCGATGGCCTCAACAGCCAGAGGTGTCTCTTTTAACTGGGATGGAATAGCATGCTTGGCAGCAAAACCCTGATCTATAAAGCTCTCAGCAGCTCCAGAATCGATTAGTGCCATAGTCTTAACTACTCCCTTCTCCCACTTTAAAGAAACGGGTAACACAAGCCTGAGCTCCTTGTAGTTGTGAATAGAGGACAAAGTAGAAACACCCAAGGCCTGTCCTCTAGAGGAACTTAGGTGCGAGCGTTTCCCGAACGATTGGGACAATTTAGGCGTAAATGACCCCTGACTCCACAATACATACATAAACCCTCCCTTCTCCTGTACTGTCTCTCCCTTTCAGTGAGATGAGTACTGCCTATCTGCATAGGTTCAGGAATACGTAAGTCTTCGAACTCAGAGATTTGAAAGGTAGGCGCTAGTTTAAAGGAGGGTCTACGGGTCCTATCTCGAGTGTTCTGCCTCTCTCTTAAGCGTTCATCAATACGAGATATAAAAGAAATTAAATCCTCCAAATTTTCAGGGAGTTCTCTAGTAGCGACCTCGTCAAGAATTACATCTGATAACCCATTCAGAAACACATCTATATAAGCCTGTTCGTTCCACTTAACTTCTGCCGCCAAGGATCTGAACTCTAGTGCATAATCCACAAGTGTTCGATTGTCCTGTTTAAGGCGCAACATTAATCTAGCTGCATTGACCTTTCTGCCAGGAGGGTCAAAAGTTCTTCTAAACGCAGCTACAAAGGCATTATAATTATAGACGAGTGGATTATCATTCTCCCATAAAGGATTGGCCCATCTCAAAGCTTTTTCAATGAGCAGAGTAATAATAAATCCAACCTTTGCTCTATCTGTAGGATAAGAGCGGGGTTGTAGTTCGAAATGGATGCTAATCTGGTTTAGAAAGCCACGACACTTCTCCGGTGACCCGCCATAACGTACTGGTGGGGTAATACGGGAAGAAGCACCTACAGTGGCTACCTCTAGACCTGAGACTGCAGGAGAGATAGAAGGAGTACGTGTCTCCTCAGGTGGATTACTAGCACGAGACAAAAGTGCCTGTAGTGCCAAAGCCATCTGATCCATCCTATGTTCCATGGCGTCAAACCTGGGATCCGAAGAACCAAGCTGACTGTTTGTACCTGCAGGATCCATTGGCCCTGTCGTAATGTCAGGATCGGGACAGGGATCCAACACGCAGAGTACAAAGAGTGGAAAGGTACGTATACCGGGCCTTAGAATGGCCGGACTAACGTACCGAGAGTAAAGAATAGTCAGAGGCAAGCCGAGGTCGAGGGAACGAGAAGACAGATAAGCGAGAGACAAGCCGGGTCAAGGGATAACAGAGAAACAGGGTAGTACAACGAGCCGAGTCAAAACCAAAAGAGCAAACTAGAATACCAGAGCACTGAGTGACTAGACAAGCTAGAACCACGACAGGGCAATGAGCTGAAGTAAGGAGTAAGCTTAAATACCCTGGTTCTGGATGGAAATCACGCCTCTGAAAAGTACCGATTGGATATCGGACACTTGAGTGACAGATTGCTCGTGCTAGCGTCATGACGTCACGTATTGAGCGTCCTGCTAGAAAAGGACGTGGATTCCTCGCGGCCGGTGTTTAAGTGACTGGATGAACCGCGAGGAACGGAGGAGACAGCTCGCCTGGACGGATACACCACCAAGTCTCTACCTCCCTTAGAGGTAGAGGCCTCAGGTACCCTGACACCCGCCCATTGCGCGACGATGTGTGTACCGCCCCTTCTTTACTAAACCATGGCACTAAACCACAACCATGGCACATTACGTCCCCAGTGCTATTTTTGACGTAGTAACGGCCATTTTTATGAGTCCACACAGACGGCGTGTTATGACCACGCCCATGATCTTTATTACATATTAGCGAACATTTTAATGAAGCCACATCACGGGGTGTTATAGACACGATACAATGTTCATAGAGTGTGCCACCATATGGTTGTATGAGGTATTACATTCTTTGATTGGATTTTTTACATTTATTTTTAATTTCATTTAGAGGAAGGATATTGCTGAGTAAAGGGATTGTGTCTGGGCATGTTTTTGAAAGATGTGTCTGGGATCTTTTTTAAAGTATAGAACAAACACAGAGGACAGATTTATATAAATCGGAGAAATAAATAAATGCCAAATTAACTCATATAGCAATGTTTATTAGACAAAAAAAAAAGTCAATGCAATATTCACAGGAAAAACAATAATACAATATCCGCAGGAAAAGCTATAATACAATATATGTAGGAAAAGCAATAATCATCAAATGTATTAGTCAGAAAAGCAAGGAATAAACATCACAAATTCAACCAATCAGCAGGATGCTTTAGTATACGTGGGCGCTTCTTAGGTAGCAAATAGCCGTGAGATGTAGTTAATCCCGGGGTGCTAAAATAAATATTTGGTAACGATTGTCTCTTTTGAAAATGGGGTGTTATGTCCCGAGTCTCACTTGGAAGGCTCTGCAATTTCAATCGTTCCAAATAGTCTCTATTTGATGTGTTGCCCACAACTGTAGATGGTATGTTCAGGTCAGCCATAGCCTGAAGAAAAGTATCCCAGCCCAGAGGTAATTTACGTACCGTAACATTGTGACTCTGGGTAACACTACGTACCAAATCGAGTATGCTGGATCCCGGTACAACAGTGTTTTTATAAACAAATTCACCCTTATCATTCCAAGCGGTAATGTGCTTAAATTGAGACATTCTACTCAACAACAATTCAGCATTTTTTTTATAGCGGACATTTACATTATTAACAACTTCATGAAATACAGCGTCTGAAACATCAGAGACTCCAGCAGCATGAGGATGTGCTACAGGGGTGTTTGGTACTGAGGATTCTCCAGGAGGTAAGAAAAGTGTCAAGCCCAACTTTTCGCTTTCACTCTGTTTAGCACGTACCAAGTATTTATGCAATATAGTGGTATACCTCTTTATCTTCTCATCATCCGACACACCTCTATTTTGAAGAATAGACATAATCTCATTATCTAGGTTCTGAGTGACAGACTCACGAGAGGCCTCAGAGCTCTGAGTGGTTCGCTGTATTAGGTCTAACTCTTGTTTAGACACTAAGTACTTTTTCTCAGCATGGGCCATTAACGGTTAGTCAAAAGACCGGTCAGCAGAGGTATAGCAAATCCCAACAGAGAGCCAATAAATCCTCCAGACTGTTTAACCAACTGCTTCTTCTTACTAAAAGACACCTTTTTGTTGCTCAGTGCTTTTATATTTTTTCGCCACTTTTTTAGCTTTTCTACTTGTTGTTGTGATAAAGGTATCTTACCTTTAAGGGTATTAAGAGCAATTTCACATATAGCCGTGACTAAATCATGAGATGCGGAGCATAAAATATCTTTTTTCTGTGATGGCGAGGCACTTATTAGACTTTGTAAAGCCAACCAATTGCGACGTATACGCATAGACATCCTTACAGGCTCTGAGATTCGGCAGGGAATGACCTGTTAATGGTATGTTATCGGCTTTTAGAGGGCTGTTTGTTATAAGTATATGCCGAGGGAAGGTCGGGTGGGAAGAGACCAGTTCTTAAGCGGTACTCTTCGAGGGTTGTAGATCTTAAATCTACAAGTAGATAACCATAAGATTTGCGTGTGGCATCTTCAAAAGCATCTAGAAAAAATTGTGATTTACCGGGGTACATTTGGCGGGCCAGAGTAGTGATTTGCAGTTTATCTCTTGGGTTCTTAAAAAGTACCATATATTTAGTGTTTAAAGCTATAGTACGACTTTTTTTACCTTGACAAAACACATTCTGCACCAGATACATAATACTCAGATTTCTGTGGTGCACATACTTGGTAAATGCTTTCTCAATTTCTGAACTCTCACTAGCAGCCTCCATTAAGTCATCAACAATAGTCAAATTTACTCTGTTAGGGGGAAACAAATTATCGTCATTAAATGTTGTGGGTAAACCCTATATAAAACGAATATTTGGGGTTGTGAGTAATAATTCATCATAAAGCACTTGCCAGCAGGCATAAAACCAAACAATGTTATCAGGAGTGTGCGACATTAATGTGGTAGCATTCTGTAAACCTGTTTGACAAAATAACTTTTCCCTGAATTAGAAGGGCCGGCCAATATGCATGAAAAAGGATGTTGTAAACGAGTGTCCATGGTGAATGGTTAGTAACCAAATGGGAGAGTGGTAAAGTTGTCGACCAAATATCTTTTTGTATAAACACACTTTTGTGTTTTCTGTAGTGGTCGCGTCTCTATCTGCCAAAGGAGTTTATTTCTGACAATTGAGGTCTGTCGTACCACTATTCTTTTCTGTTCATCAGGGTCTGAGTGCAAGGGGTAGTCCAACACCAGGTCTTTTAAACTGTCAAAGTTAATCAACTGGGCATTACTGGCATGAAGCGTTATGCCTTTCACCTTTAGAGATGTTTTATCCGTCGATAGTTTGTAACCATAAGTCTTGGGCCCTGCAGATACAAACTCTGTAATGTGTGTGTCACAGGGTATTTCACTAGTCAGCTCGCCTAGATAGTCCCCTAGAGGTGGATTCCAGTCACCCGCTGTACTAACAAAAATAACAGAGTCAGTGTCGTGGTAGAGACATCTCTTATTAAGACGGTCTAAAACATTATACAGTTCAAGTCGTGCATAGGCGGTGGTAAAACATGCAATAAATATATTGGTATTGCGAGACGGACTGTGACAGCCCTGGGCGTACTTCCAACTGAGCATGGCTGTGTCATCATTTATGAATGACAGAGAAGACACCTCATATTCAGGTAAAAATACATACCCAAAAAGCTTGTCAGGATCAGATACAAGACTTGTGGTTTGCAAATTAGGTTTCTGACCAAATTTGCCCCATAAAGAATTAAGAAACAATTTGGCAATCTGTCTTTTTGCAGGGTTTACTTCTATTTTCTCTGGTCTTAACAAAATACCCTCTTTAGCGTAATAAGCATCGATGTATTGGCGTCTTTTTTCATCAGTCGTACACCATTCAGGGTAACCTGAGGATTCCTGTTTATCCCTAAGGTGCACCTTTATATACTTTTCAAATAACGTATCGGAAGAGTAAGGAAAGTGCCAAATCTCAAAGATTTTTCCCAACCTGTAGCCCTTAATCAGGGCTTGTTGTATTTCAATAGTGCACCAAGTACCTGTCAAAGATCGTTCCTCCTCATTATGTTCACAATGTGTTGTTTGGTTATTGGCTGTGCATGTGCGACATAATGGGAACATAAGTTTGCCATTCATTTTAACCGGTAGAACAGGGAAAAATAAACCTCGGGGTGGGTACACTGTTACTTTAGCAAGGCCAAAATAGTGTTCAAAAGGCTGAAAATTATCATAAACGATTACCGGGTGACCCGTGGGATATAATTTTGTTTTGTTGACGTAAGGGTATAGACTGGTAAAATCATAATAGTGTATGCTCTCACCTGGGGCCGCTTTGTGGTACAATTTGATTGCGTTTGTGCGGCCCCCATAAAGGGCATCACGAGGCTCCAGCGGTTGTGGAAAATCTTTATCGATAAGAAAAGCCTGTAGATCCTTGTCAGTTTCTAACAGGTTTGACCAATCATGTTCCCACATCTCACGGACCACATAACCCAGCATTTTTAGAAAATGGGTTTTAACATTGGTTTTGTGGTGTAATTGTGCATAGGTAGTCTTTGTAACTGTGTTAAATGCCTTTTCATTAAAACAAACTGGGCAACCGTGGTAGAAACAACCCTGAAATTCAAAAGCTGTATGCTGGCCATCAATCAGAGCGTACCCATCCAAAAAATAGTTACCAACAGCCCTTTCACCACCCTGTAGAGCGTGCTGAATAGTGATCCCCTCTTTGTGTGCAACATACATTAACCACTGTATAGACTTTGTTGAGAAACGTTTCTGATTTGCATGGTAATTGTCAGAGGGTAAAATTGCTATGGTATTTTTCGGTAAAAACTTAAATCTGTACATGGCCATGCACACAGACGCTAATGTAGTGAGTTGGAAAGGGTCAATATCATTAATGACGGTTTCAGGACCGTCGGGGCCCATAATAGTTTTTACCTTCTTGGTCATCTCCATCACACTTTCTCTGTAGCAGACACAGGCCTGTTTCAAGATTTTAACATCATCTATACAGTATTTTTTAAGTTCATCTTGAAAATTGAACTGGCAATGTTGGTTCTCTTGATACCAGACCATAAACTCCTTTTTATCATCACACATCATTTGGTCATAACCATAATAGTCTACCGAAGGCATAGGGCCAATATAGGACTGATTCTGGGATGTGTTAAAAAAGTGTGGAAAATATCCTTTACAGCCGACGAACCCCAGGGCCTTTGGCAATTTACTTAGTTTCATGGGGAGAAAATTTAAAGAATCGATAAATCTGATACCTAGATCAGCGACAGTCACACAAAGTAATTTACCACCTTGCGCCAACAACTCGATAGCTATTTTCTCCTTAAGAAGTTGATTCACCACAAAGTAAGAGTCATACCTACCTGCATTATGCGCTATGAATGTGTAGCTACTAAAGGGTTTGTTTATAAATGTTATTACAAACTCCTCTAGGCACGATGTACCCTCAAACTCCCAGCACTTATCCCCTACTAACTCTGAAGCATAGATATAGTTGGGGATATGTACACCGGTCTCCTGCATACATTCAAAGTCATAAAAAATGTATTTGTTAGTAGGGTCTTCTGGGGTGTATCTTCTCATATAACAAACATGGCCATCAAGCGTGACTACAGTGTCATAGCAAACCTGACATTGGAAACCTTTACACTTATGCTCGGCCATTACAGTGTAACGGCCGCAGGAATCACAATAAGCTTTCTGACGGCACTCTATGTTTCCGGATACGGAGAGCTCTTTGTGCAACTTTAAGCACTCCTGTGAACGACAAAAAGTGCGACAACTGGAACATCTAGGGATCTCCCCTTTCACTTCTACACAGTTCTGTCTGTGACAGGCCTTACAAAAATACCGGCAGGAATGATTGTTTTTGTGAGAGAATGGTGTGTGACAGTACTTACAGAAGTATGATTCCCCAATGAACGCATTAATTTTTTTAATGCCATAATAATGTTCGCCCTCATGGTATATAAACACAACTTTATCTTTACAGGGCTTGTCTGAATGAAAATAGTGCCACGAACCATGATTGTGATACATTACTTTAATTGTAATGCCTAAATGTTGTTCAAAAGCTGGGATGTCGCTAAAACTAACCAGACGATCATCAGGGATACCTACAGCTTTATGTATTTCCCTGGCTCTCTTCAACAACACAGAGTCTGCAGGATTATCCTGAGCCACAAGGGCACAAATGCTAGCTGCTAGACACAGGTTATTATTATCATTGTTTAAATCATAAAGCCACCTCTTTTTCCTGGCAATGATACAACTATAGGGTGTTGACCGAAGACGCCTACGATGCATTACACCACCGACTCTATTCCTAACAATGATTACAACTAGCCTTAAAGACCTGCTGCCAATAATTTCAGCATTGCTCTGTACCAAGTTTGACACTGCGTTTAAAAAGGTTTCTGCATTCAATTCATCTCTACAACGTCTAATAGAGTGTAACGGTCTGCCAAGATCATCGCTATCTAGTCTTAATTGAACAAAATCGCTTGGCCCTATATCAGGCATCATTCTGTTTAAAAGCTCTTGAATAGCATCATGTACAGACTGGAGTGCGTCTGAAAACGATGTTATTCTGTCTAAATTTACAAACCGAAAATGTTCATAATATTCCACGGCATTGAAATTGTTAATATCTCTGCGGCGTTGTTCAACACGCTCCAAAAATACAGGAGCCTCTAGTTCATCATTGGGGTTCTGCACTTTGGGGTGCTCCTGCGAATCGTTAATATTCTCAGGACTAAATGGACTTTGTTGTATCTCTGGGGAAAGATCTGTAGGTGATGGGGCTATTTCAGTATCATTTGTGTGGGGTGTCACAGGGGTAACAGGAGTATCAACGCCATCCTCAGCTGGAAGTACCACAGGGGTTAAGCATTTGTCTGTATCACAAGGGGTCTTACGGCGTTGCCTAGACATCGCAGAACGTAATGCACCTCGCAATGTATTTATGGCACGTTTTACGGTTCTAGCTCGGCGTTTAGCTACAAGTCTCTGTCTGGTCCATTTTTTGGATTGAGATAATAAACCCCGTCCAACCATGACTAGTCACGCGGGGGTCAGTAAATTTAGACCTGAACGAAAGGCATCGGTAGCACGGTCAAGTCTTTCTAAACGGTTTAAAAAATGAGTTTGTCTAAGCTCATCATCAGTCACAATAACAATGTTACGGATCTCACTAATTACAGAGTCAATAAAGGTTTCTAAAGCGAACCAAAAACCAAATTCCCTTAAAAACCACTGTAATAAATCACCGACGTTGTCACGGGGTAATTTATGGTTTGGTATAAGACCTCTTATTCCCAATGGACTGTCACGGCCATCGTGGGATAACAATGAATGGCCAATACTAAATGGGCGCCTAGCGGCGTAAAGTTTTAGACTCAGAGGCCTGCTTTGCTTTAAAAGAGCAGCATTATGCACTATTTTGAGTATTTCATTGATTGTATGGTCTACCGCATCCTTGACTTCAAACCATAAAGGAGCAGAACGCGTGAACCACAACATACATTTTCTAACATCAAGAGGTGATGTGGTCTCTGTATAAATGTGTGTGTTTTTGCTGTCATATCTACTTTTCTTAGGTGGCGGTGGTGTTGGCACCTTTACAGAGGTATTTCTGGATGTCAATGATGTAGTTCCTCTATGTATATTGTTATCGTTGCTGGTGGCTTGTGTTATATCCTGTAAAACAGTTCTACTTTTCTTAGGGATTGGTTGTATAGGAACATTTACAGGGGTAATGGATTGTTTCACAGGTATATTTGATGCTACAGTGAAATGTCGACACCCTGATACATTGACTGGTGATGTGACAGCTGACTTACCCCAAAATGTATGTTTTGTTGTGTTTAATGACTGTATTTGTAGAGGCTCCTTTGCTACACATGTCGCACTAGATGGACGCTGCCTTAAAACCCCTGAGGTAGATGTTGACGGTTGTTCGTCATCACGTGTGACTGTAATATCTCTTGTAGAGCGGCTCCGGGTTAAAGACAACTTTGATGCTGTATAGAAAAAATAAATGAATATGTTAATATATCAATGTACATACAGAGCCTAAAAACAGACCCTCAGATATGAATACTATATTTATGTAGTAAATAAATATACAAATAAAAACCAACTCATACGTATACTTACCCTGTTTTAATTTATGCGGGTTGCAGTCCCTGCGTTCTCCGGCATTCGCGCTGTATGTCTTACGACCGTGATCCGCCGTTGGTAAGCGGCTAATGCCTGTACATGCATCAGAAACTTCTGAGGTTTTTGTACTTTTTATGGATGTTTCTAAAATAAATAGAAATATAATTATCACAGGGATAAAACCGGGTATGATACAACAGCATATAACATTATATAAACACACACCTGCTTTTAATGGTCTACGTGGATGTATGTTGGTGGGTCTGTCAGCCAATACTCCAGTATTAAAAGGACCTAAATAAATAAAATACAATAAGACTTAGTTTATTTTATGCATAAAAGACTCCAAAATAAACATTTGGAATTTTTAAACAACACTTATCAACATAGAAAATTTACAACCTTGTGAGGCGACCGTGAGCCTTCTGGGTAACCCATTTTCATTCGTTGGCGGACTGATTTTTCCCTGAAACGCGATAAAGTATTTGAACACTTATGACGGGAACACTATGACAGCATTTTACAATTAATGACACCAATCAGTTGTTTGACAAAACAGGCATAGTGAGATGTCTAACAGCCACAGTGAAATGCATATCAGCCACAGTGAAATGTATAGCAACCACAGTGATATGTATGATGCTGTAGCATCACAGCATATTTTAAAAATGTTATGCTATAACATGCAAGGATAAGCTGAGCATAACACATATGTACAACATATATAACCCCAGTATAACAAATATATTAAACAACATACACGGATAAGACCCCGCAAATGCATAGATAAGGATTTTGCCCACATTAAAATCATTACTATGTTCAGTACGTAACGTTTTAGAACACAGAGACACGGAAACAAGCAATGCAGACTCTATATAATAGCCCCTTACGTTGTTAAAAATAAAACGCAAAAAACATAAGGCACACAGTCTATACTACAGACCCTTATAGTTAGACATAAAACAATCCCATTGATGCTGTAGCATCACAGCATATTTAAAAAAATTTTATGCTATAACATGCACGGAGAAGCACAGCATAACACCCCCGCAAATGCATAGATAAGGATTTTGCATACATTAAAAACATTACTAACTATGTTCAGTACGTAACATTTTAGAACAGAAAGACGCGGAAACAAACAGTGCAGACTCTATATAATAGACCCCTACGTTGTTGAAAATAAAAACAAATACAAATGGCATACAGTCTATACTACAGTCCCCTACAGTTAGAAATAAAACAATCCCATAGACGTTCATATTTTAAAAAACATACAATTTTAAATATAAAAGAATGATGATTTAGAATTACTTACCATATCTGTGTCTTGGGTATTCATTATGTAGTTGTAACCAGGAGATGCCTTATGACCCCTAGTCTTGAGCCATGTCTTTTTATACCTTTTTTTTTTTTTTTTTTTTTTTTTGTGTTTTCTTGATGGGTTCGGGCAGGTGTATGATGGTCATTGTGTAAATGTGGACAGACAGGTGCATGAGGGTCATTGTGATGTGGTCAGACAGGTGCATGAGGGTCATCAGTAATAAATATATACATACTAATTGTAACAGACAAAACTGATTTTATTGAGATCAAGAAAAATCATAACAAGATATTAATGACGATAACACGCCGTACATCTCTGTACATGAACGCTATGAACACGTCTATTTTTTAACCCACGCATATATTGCCACACAAAACGGGATACTAAACGATCATTTTGTTTTAATTCACTTGTGAAATGGCTTAAAAGCTCTTTAAAAGCGATCCCTTTACACATATGATGAATAAAAAAAATACAGAACTCCCCACACACTGTAGACAGAGTACTTTGCAACTGAACATTTTGAAAGAATATCTGTTTAACATTTCTTTTTAAAAATATCAGTATTTCTTTAGGGAATATTTCACTTGTCGGTGCTAGTCCGTAAGAATCAAAAAAATATCCCTGTCTCTTATCATCAATATAAACAGCCAGCCAGTGCTCCCCGGATAATGTATGTGGATCCGTATTTATAATGAATGCCGCTGGTACGCTGTCCAGTTTAGAGGTTGGTAGTAAATCGCACGGGAACACACCAACGAATATACCTCTGGAATATGGGTCGCTGCGTAAAATATGCGTTATTTCTAAGGTGTTCATGGTTAGGTTTTAGAGAAAATCATAAAGAACCTCCCGTCTTTGATTAATTTCAATAATGTTTTCAAACAGTCCATAGACAAGCAAATTTACAGTGCGTTCCAGGGCCCTCGAAAAACGTATTTCCGCCCTTAGGTTACCGCTACGAATGAGTGAAAAATGGCTACTGCATTCCTGATCAGGTGATAGATCAAAGGCGAATAATGTATATCCGGCCACAAATTCTTCTCTGTTAATTATAATTCCAGAATCACCACAATTCTTCTGTGCCAATAATAAAAATGACATATATTCACGCACTGCGTTAGAATGTTCAAAATCAGGTTGAAAAGGCTTTGCAGGTATTTGTTCACCATCCAGATAGAGTGCCGCAAAATTCACATTATGGTGTTTGAAACACAAGGGATTTCTGTCATAAGCGCCTGAAAAAGCTTCATTGTCGACAAATGCTAAAATGACCAGCTTTGGAATCTGTCCCAAGAATATATTTTCCTGATTGCAAACACGACTGCCTGTGGGTACGCTGAACACTTTCATACTAGCGCGCTCTATGGCATATTTAGCGTTGCCTGTTAGAAGGCCTTGCGCGTGACCTATTCGCACTGCCGGGGATATCTGGACTCTTTTAACAAACAGAGATGCATTTAGAATTTGAAGTTTATACGGTTCAGCGTCTGCGGACATTAAACAAAACGTGTCTTTATTTCTGGTAAGCTTTATTTTCAAATCCAGACCGTTCAGTATTAGTTTGTCCTGAAAAAATAGATCACTATGTAGATGTCCAAGTAACTCAACAGTTTTACTGTGTGCTGTCATATGTGCCCGCTTTGTAAATCCTGTGTTGTCACCATCCAAAACTCTGTCTTGATGTTTTCCCGCAGTATCCTTGTAAAATAATCCGTCTGTAAACTGAGTTGATAAAGCATCAGCGCTGTAATTGAGCAGTGTTTCAATGTAGGCTCGGTAAGCGTAGAGATTATTAGATTGTGATATCAGCCTATCCCCGAGTGTAACATCTAGCTGATTAAACAGTGTCGCTATCGGGTAGTTGATTAGACTCACTCGTGCTCCATCTGCAATCGGCGTATTGTCATTTTTAACAATTTTACACGTAATGTACAACAGCGTGTTATTCAAATCGAAATAATGTTCACCGCTTCCTGCTATGTAGAATTCGAGTGGTGAAGTTTCCGAAATGGCGGCCAACGGTTGTACTTCCACATACAGGCTTTTTTCTATGCTGGTCTGAGTAGGCTTTATTTCAAAAAGATCCAGTTCTGATTTGGCGCATTCTACGGATGCAGTATGGATAAACGACATGTCAGCTGTTCAAAATATGTTGTTAGCGTTCCTTCGTGATACTCTTCTCTTCTTTCTAGCAGGAGTGCAAGCCTTTTTGTTGCGGGTGTACGTTGTACTTGCAGGAAATACTCCTGATCGTTTCCGTTTCCTTTTAGGATTATTTGTACCTATGTATACTAAACCAGAGCCGTCCTGGGGTTCACCCACTATTTTATTCATCGCAGCCGTTGAAACTCTACCCACAACATCCTTTGCAATGTTCCTAGCCGCTGTTTTCACGTGTGGTTTCACCAATTCTAAACCGCGCCTGAACAATGGTACGGCTCTCCGGAATAAGCTTCTAAATATGCCCCCTAAACCACGACCGTACATATACGTACTACCATGAAATCCCGGCAGTCCCTGACCAGCCTGTGTCTTATAATAATTACTGTAAATGTGTGGTTCGCCATAGATTTTAACAGCAACCATGTTTGTTTTGCTAGTAGTAGACGCTGCGACGGGGGCGAAAGTGAAGCTTAACGATAGACTTTCCGTACTTGAATGAGACGTTTCTATTTTGGTCGTTCTTTATCTCTATTGTGATAGTATCGAAATGATGCTTACTTACTGGTAAGTAATCCGGTTTGATGTACTTCTGAGTTATAATCTCATTGTTATTACCTGTAATTTCAACGGACCGTAACAGCGGTACAAAGCTATCACCCACCCGCTGATGCTCTATTATATCTGTGTATACAAACAGGGTATAAAAACTGCTTTTTATATCTGCACAAATAGTTCCTGAAATAGTTCTATCAAAATGATTAGAGTCAATTCCAAGTATATGAGTCAATTTGTCGCTGGCTATAAATGTATCACGGCCGACAACATGTACATAGCGCTCCAAAACGTCATATTCCAGTTTAATATCCACCGGCAGATCATTATTCGCGGCAATAATCTTGTTAATATTCCGAACCAGCTTCTGAACATCATCATAATACCCTGATTTTACGTTCAGCTGTTTTAGGGGTCCGCCGGCTAAACCAACATATATGTATCCTTCAGCGGTTTCAAAAGTGTTCCATGTATGGGGATATTGTATTTCTGTTAAACCAACTTCCCATTCACCTTTTAAGATAATCGGCTTGGATAGTTTTGTCGTATAATTGGATATTTCGTTTTGAGGGTATATTTCGTGCGATGCGTTACTAGGCAGTGTTACGTAAAATGCTGTGTCCTCCATAGTCGTGTTGTTGTTTAGAGGGTGGTTAACTGCTTTTTGTCAATCCAACTATTGAATGACGCTGGGTAACCTAACCATTTAACGTAGTACAATATTTTACCTTTGTCGCTCTTCTGTCTTAAAACTTTTTCAATTCTGTAAATACGATTGTGATTTGGAGGTATTTTCTGTATTTCTTCAGCGTAGAATGATCCCTCAATTAAATCGCCGTTACAATCTTTTAACATATAGAGTGGTTTTATACCTTTGGTATTTAATGAGTCCACTACAAATATTTCATCAGTGAAGGTCTGCTCATACCCTTTACTGAAAATGTCTTTATACTTTGATATCCTGACTTGGTCTCCAATTTTCAGCGCTGGTTTAATCCTTTTATGATTGAAATACTCCCCGTAAATGTTTTTCCACACCGTGCGTGTGTTTTTCTGCGTCACCGCTGCAGGAGCGCACCGTATTGTTCTGTGTACTGTGTGGTTGTAGCTATATATCAGATCATCCAGAACATCTACATAGCGGTATGTATTGCGTGCTGTAAAATAGCGCCACATTTTAGTTTTCAATGTTCTGTTAAAACGCTCGACAATAGCGGCCTTCACCATATTATTGGTTGTAAAGTGTATAACCTCACATTTTTTAGGACTGTTTTTACACTCTTGTTCAGGAATTCTTTGCCTTTGTCTGTTTGCAACTTTTGAGGTACACGTCCCGACCTGAAAATATTCTGAAAAGCAGCAGCAACGTTTTTTCCTGATTTATTCTTCAAAGCCACAGCCCATGCATATTTTGACAGCACATCTATGACGGTCAGTATATATTTTATACCATCATTTTGCTTAGCAAAGTCAATCATTGAGACAAGATCAGCTTGCCATTGTTCGTCAATATTAGAGACGCAAATCTTATTGCGTTCAAATCGTCGTCTTGCTGGCCTGTGTAACGTGTAAGTGTCCTGATCTGCCAACCATTCTTTAACAACTGTTCTTTTTATGTTATGTTTTTTAATTGAGTTATAGAATTTATCAATACCGCTGTAGCTACCTGATTCTCTTGGTGTGTAATATATTGATTTTAATGCTGATATATTATTGCTGTTGGGCATCATGATTAAAGAATACTATTCAGTTGGTTATCTTGTTACAGCTGTCACCATGAGACCCCACCCCTGGGTTGTAAATGCCGGCTGTCTGTCAATAGTCATACTGTCCCATGTGTTTAAGGAAAACATTTAAGTTGTTGATTCTGTTACGGCTGTCATCCTGGGAACCCCTGTCTTGGTTGTAAATGCCATCTGTCTGTCATTGCTCATCTAAACACTTTTGGTTTTAGATCTGATTGCATTGCCACACGTGTCTAGTAATATTGTTACATAAGTTAATTTGGCATTTATTTATTTCTCCGATTTATATAAATCTGTCCTCTGTGTTTGTTCTATGCATTCAAAAAATATCCCAGACACATCTTTCAAAAACATGCCCAGACACATCCCCTTTACTCAGCAATATTTGGAACGATTGAAATTGCAGAGCCTTCCAAGTGAGACTCGGGACATAACACCCCATTTTCAAAAGAGACAATCGTTACCAAATATTTCTTTTAGCACCCCGGGATTAACTACATCTCACGGCTCTTTGCTACCTAAGAAGCGCCCACGTATACTAAAGCATCCTGCTGATTGGTTGAATTTGTGATGTTTATTCCTTGCTTTTCTGACTAATACATTTGATGATTATTGCTTTTCCTACATATATTGTATTATAGCTTTTCCTGCGGATATTGTATTATTGTTTTTCCTGTGAATATTGCATTGACTTTTTTTTTGTCTAATAAACATTGCTATATGAGTTAATTTGGCATTTATTTATTTCTCCGATTTATATAAATCTGTCCTCTGTGTTTGTTCTATACTTTAAAAAAGATCCCAGACACATCTTTCAAAAACATGCCCAGACACAATCCCTTTACTCAGCAATATCCTTCCTCTAAATGAAATTAAAAATAAATGTAAAAAATCCAATCAAAGAATGTAATACCTCATACAACCATATGGTGGCACACTCTATGAACATTGTATCGTGTCTATAACACCCCGTGATGTGGCTTCATTAAAATGTTCGCTAATATGTAATAAAGCTCATGGGCGTGGTCATAACACGCCGTGTGTGTGGACTCATAAAAATGGCCGTTACTACGTCAAAAATAGCACTGGGGACGTAATGTGCCATGGTTGTGGTTTAGTGCCATGGTTTAGTAAAGAAGGGGCGGTACACACATCGTCGCGCAATGGGCGGGTCATATTGCGCAACAGGCGTGGTTTAATAAATAGGGGTGGGGCACCTGACAAAATAAAAATGTATTAGGGGCGGGGCCCATAAGGTGTCATGGGCGTGGCTTAGTCAAAAAAGGGGCGGATCACACAACAATGCGCAATGGGCGGGGTTATATTGCGCAGTGGGCGTGGTTTACTAAAAAGGGGCGGGGCACCTGTCAAAAGTTAGTTTGATGACTTGTGTAGCTGTACACTACTAGAGTAGTAACATTGGGAAGAAGTACTATAGTCTTCTAGTGACACTATGGAAATGTGATGATGTAGAGCCCAGATAATATGGCTTAGTTTTCACACAATGAATGCCTGTTTCTAAATTGTTCTAGTAAAGCTGATGTTAATGCTATTTTATTTATTATTAAGATAGATATCTTCACAGAGAACAATAGGGAGGCTGCGCATTGTTGACTGCTAACCCCATACAGCACTATCATGCCCTTTAAATTAGACTTTTTATTTAACAATTATCTTAATGATGATAAGTATGGCTGCAGATCAAAATTAATACTTCAGTTGGGGAAGTCTTTAAGTCACTCAGATTTAAAATATTATATTTGACTTATTTTACTTTTTACTTATATTCTACTTTTTAACTTACTTCTATTGAAAATGCTATATGCCTTAGCTTTAAGGTATAATATGTTGTATGTCTGCCATTTATTTTAAAATACATTTCTGCCCCTTTTCATCTCTTTATGAAACTACTTCATAGGATGCCAATTCCAGCAACTTTTCTTTTATGAAACACATATATTACATATGAATGTTCTATATCGTTTCCAAAACATAAAGCCATTACAAAACCAAATGGTTTTATATGACAGCATTGGCCTATCACCAACCATGGACTTTGCAGTTTCATCCTGTTGTGACTCGTCAATCTGTCAGTATCACTCTACACATTATCAAAGTTTTGATGAGGTCAAACAAATTGGAAATGGTTTAAGAAAGTTCTGAAACAAATTCTTACATACCATATACACATCCCAAAGAATATAAAAAAACTAAAATAAAAAAATAGACACCACAGAGACAGCAACTTTGTTGTCTAAAGACATGACATTTTTTGAGATGGAAGTGGTCAAGTAATTAAAAAAAACATGTGTACCTAAGGCTTTTTATGAAACCAGCCTCAAGTGTTATGTCATTGTCCCTAGTTGCTTCTCCTCCCTCTTTCTCACCAATGAGAGGAAAAAAGTTTACTATATACATGTACTTACTGAATCAAGGGCAATAGGTCACAGATCACCTTTTATGATAGGTGTCCTTGAGGGTTGAAGGGGGAGGAAATACTCATGGCTATATAGGTCAATGAAGGTAAACCTTTGCTGATTTCTACTATAACTCATAGCTGGCAGTATGTGTTTTACACAACACTCCTCTCCTTCTTGCCCTGCTATCTTGGACTTCTATTTATATATATGGCTCCTCCATCGTGACCCCACTCCCTCTAGCATGTAAGCTCATTGAGCAGACCCCTCAACCCCTCTGTTCATGTGCGTCCATTTGTCTGGTTACAATTACGTGTCTGTTTGTCCACCCATTGTACAGCGCTACGGAATTTGCTGGCGCTATATTAATAATTTTAAAAAAAATAATAAAACTAACAGGGTTATTCACTGAAGTGAGAATTCAAGTTGAATTAAAAGTGAATTTCAAAAATAAGATTAAAATAGCCAAACAGGAAGGTCTCAATGTTTTCCAGTCTCCAACTTACGCCTTACATTTGAAATTGACCTTGAATTCTCACTTTAGTATATAATCCTGTAAAAGCAGTTAACAATTGGGGGAAATAATTTCTTAAGGACCCACCTATTCTATGTTATGTTGTTTCATATACAGTGTTAATGCCATTAACAAACTGACAACTTTTTCTATTTCTGTGTTAGGGACCAGGATCCAGATAGAATGAGAACATAGATGCACAACACCTTTATTAATAAATAGCTAAAAATTTAATAAATCAAAAGCAAAGTCCAGGAGGCAAGCAGGGCTCAGGCATCAAAGTGCTCAGTCAAACGAGCCGGGATCAGGAGAACAGAAAGCAGCGGAGTCAAGAACAAGGCCAGAAGTCAGGAACCAGGAATACATGGTAATACACAGGAAACAGGAAACCACGCAAGGGCAAGGAGGTACTGGAACTTGCTGCTTAAATAGGCTGCACTAACTAGCAACAGGGCTGGTCACTAACAATCAGGTGAGTAACCGTGGCAACATTAATGAAGGAGCTGATCATTAAAATCAGCTGAATAGCTGAGACACAGAGTAAGGAAGGGTTGCTGTTTAAAACAGCAGAGAAACCCTGACAATCTACTTCCCTGCCAGACCCATAAAGCCAATGAAGTGGTAATAAGAAATGGAAAAAAAGGAATAGAACAATAAACTAAAGGAAGCAGAATAGAGGCAAAGGTTTCATCTTAACAGTACATGCAAGGATGGGTTCATCCTTTTCAGACAAACATTGTTTGTGACACTCATTACATCCCCTCTCTATTTCTGACCTGTAAAAGTTGGCAGATCGGTTACTCCAAACACAAAGAAGAGGACAAGGCACTTGGGTTACTTCCTCTACTCACTTACAGTCTATTTCCCCAGTGAGGACCTCACTAAAGAATCCTAGGTGAGGACTGAACCACCCAAGCCTTTCCATTGAGCGGTTTGTCTGCTCAATCAAATAATAATAATAATAATAATAATAAAAAAAAATAATAGTAATATAAAAATAACATTTTATAAAATATAAAATAATAATAATTAGTAATATTCAATTTTTATTACACTCCTAATTTTGTTTATTCAGAGAGTACTATTGTAGTTTCCTTTTTATTTGGGGTTTTACAGTCTTCATATTGCTGAGATATCTGCTGAGCATAACTACTCCCGTAACCTATAAGTGGGGATTGTACCACTGTATGCCATTCATCCTAGAGCTGGTTAAAGATCTATTAAATGTGAGTAGGATTACATAACATCTACCTACCATTTGAATAAGATTTTGTTGTGATATACTACACCATTTGGCAGTTTTTTCTGCTTTCTTGAATATCTTTATGGGTTCCAAGCTGTCTCCTGTCCTGGTACTGAGATGACTTCACCCCCTAAAGAATTTAGCTGTCTTCTATCCAAGTTTATTTGGACTTTTTTTTTTTTTTTTTAAACAACTACAGTTGCAAGAAAAAGTATGTGAACCCTTTGGAATGATATGGATTTCTGCACAAATTGGTCATGAAATGTGATCTGATCATCATCTAAGTCACACCAATAGACAATCACAGTCTGCTTAAACTAATAACACACAAAGAATGAAATGTTGCCATGTTTTTATTGAACACACCATGTAAACATTCACAGTGCAGGTGGAAAAAGTATGTGAACCCCTAGACTAAAGACATCTCCAAGAGCTAATTGGAGTGAGATGTCAGCCAACAGGAGTCCAATCAATGAGATGAGATTGGAGGTGTTGGTTACAGCTGCCCTGCCCTATAAAAAAAGGTTTTCTTTTCACAAGAAGCATTGCCTGATGGGAATGATGCCTCGCAAAAAAGAGCTCTCAGAAGACCTACGATTAAGAATTGTTGCATAAAGCTGTAAAGGGTTATAAAAGTATCTCCAAAAGCCTTGCTGTTCATCAGTCCACGGTAAGACAAATTGTCTATAAATGGAGAAAGTTCAGTACTGCTGCTACTCTCCCTGCAAGAGCACAGCTCAGACTGCTCAATGAGGTGAAAAAGAATCCTAGAGTGTCAGCTAAAGACTTACAAAAGTCACTGGCAAATGCCAACATCCCTGTTAGCGAATCTACAATACGTAAAACACTAAACAAGAATGGATTTCATGGGAGGATACCACAGAGGAAGCCACTGCTGTCCAAACAAAACATTGCTGCATGTTTACAGTTTGCACAAGAGCACCTGGATGTTCCACAGCAGTACTGGCAAAATATTCTGTGGACAGATGAAACCAAAGTTGAGTTGTTTGTAAGAAACACACAACACTATGTGTGGTGAAAAAGAGGTGAAGCACACCAACATCAAAACCTCATCCCAACTGTGAAGTAGGGTGGTGGGGGCATCATAGTTTGGGGCTGCTTTGCTGCATCAGGGCCTGGATGGACTGCTATCATCGAAGGAAAAATTAATTCCCAAGTTTATCAAGACATTTTGCAGGAGAACTTAAGGCCATCTGTCTACCAGCTAAAGCTCAACAGAAGATGGGTGTTGCAACAGGACAATGACCCAAAGCATAGAAGTAAATCAACAACAGAATGGCTTAAACAGAAGAAAATACGCCTTCTGAAGTGGCCCAGTCAGAGTCCTGACCTCAACCCGATTGAGAAGCTGTGGCATGACCTCAAGAAAGCGATTCACACCAGACATCCCAAGAATATTGCTGAACTGAAACAGTTCTGTAAAGAGGAATGGTCAAGAATTACTCCTGACCATTGTGCACGTCTGATCTGCAACTACAGGAAATGTTTGGTTGAAGTTATTGCTGCCAAAGGAGGTTCAACCAGTTATTAAATCCACATACTTTTTCCACCTGCACTGTGAATGTTTACATGGTGTGTTCAATAAAAACATGGCAACATTTTATTCGTTGTGTGTTATTAGTTTAAGCAGACTGTGATTGTCTATTGTTGTGACTTAGATGATGATCAGATCACATTTTATGACCAATTTGTACAGAAATCCATATTATTCCAAAGGGTTCACATACTTTTTCTTGCAACTGTATGTTTAAAGCTGGTTTTATTACTGTGTACATTTCTTATTACCACTTAATTGGTGCAACCTTGCTCTCCTTTTGTTTTTAATGTTCTATTCTCATTTGGGGGTTTGAGGGAGCCCCCAAATGAGGTGTGCTGCCTTCTCTTTTACTTTTTTGGTTTGGTTGTATAAGCACTTAGCCTTAGTTTTCCCCTTTGAAGAACCATATTAAGGACTTTTGCAGTTTTGTACACTGCTATACAGAGTTAAATCAACCATCTAGACTCTCTAACATTTCTGTTTAACAGTATCTCTGCTTATGTAGTAGTTATGTTAACTGACAGCAAAATCCCAGTAGTTCACAAAGTTCTAGGCTTCAACCTTCAAATGAAGGTAACTGCAAAAACACTGCATCTATATGCTGCCACTGAAGCAGAAATATCTACAGCAAGGAAAACTTGGCTGGACCTCTCTCTGCTTACCTGAAGTAAATGCTACACGTGGGTCAGCAATACAAAATGCAGCAATATATAACCCAGCTAACAAAACAGTAAACTGTGCTTTCTATAAACTAATAGTAGCTGTTTTATGGCTGCCGTTCCCCTGTTCCTATGTGATGAGTGGAACAGAGACTTGTGATAAACTACTTATCCTATAAATCCCTGTTTAAAAGCCTTTTCCTGGTCGTCAAGTAGATGTCTACGTCTGCCAGCAGTTGTACTTACATGTCCAAATAAAGTAGCTCTAAGAACTTTAAAAGTTAAGGTAAGTATTTTTTGTTAAACTTTTATTGCGTGCATATTTTGATGTATTGTTTTTGTGCATGTAATGCTTTTCAAAATTGTAATACTGCCTATTGTGCTGTATTAGCTATTTAAGGCTTGACTCTATTGGAGTCCCGAATAAATACATCCATAGTATCTGAAATTTCTTAGAATATGATCTCATATGACTTTTATGTTGCTATAATAATGATAGCTGCAGTGCATTGTTCATGAAATATTGTCTTTTTTCTTACATTGTTAGTAAATTACATGGTTAAACAAGTCAAAGGCTTTTATAACACAGTGCATGTTTCCTTTTATTTTTGCAGAATAGAGTAGTTTTAAATATTCCATGCTTAGCTAATTTATTAGATTTTCTTGAAATAGATTATCTTTTTAGTTTTGTAGCATCTTGTTATTGTGATGTATTCAATGATATTATCTTCATTTCTCAATGTTTCCCCTTCTTTGCATTTTTATCTTCTCTTCTGTATTTTTCTCTGTCTCTCTATTGATTGAGAGATGCTAAAGATTCAGTATAGAGTCAACCAAACTGGAACTCGACTTTTATCACTCTCTGAACAATTCCTCAGGGACAGAATGTCCTTGCTGAAACACAGCTCAACACTAATTCCTGGTAACAGTTGCTTCTGTCAGTAATGGATCATGCTGGCACCTAAATTTAAAATTAATCTTCTTCTTATCCTCTTTTTAACAGTGATGGCTTGGTCAACAATACCTGAATTTGTCTTTTTCATTTAAAATGAATACAAATTATTGGATATTACTGTGGCTTATTTTAGATGTCTGTTGTTTGTAAAAGAAAATTAATTATTAATTTGAAACTTCTATTATGCCAAAAAATGACATAATATATTTTGTGGTAAGAATTGTCAGTTCAGGTAAAGTTAAAACTATCAAATATTTCTGCCCGAAGTGTATATACTAGACTTTCAGAAACCCATCAATGCGACTTATAATCCATTATCCATGTTCTCTCTAATACACTGAAGATTACTCTATTTAGTTCTACATACAATGCAGCTGAAAATGTACCATCTAAATTATCATAAATTCGCTGCTACATTCAAAGTATTGAGTAACTACCTTGGAAGCCGAATCTAAATGTCAAAGCCTGATCTAAAAAATCCATAGGATGCACATGAATTTATCTCTCTTAATAGTTGAAATGCAATAAACGATTCATGTTAAAATCAATAGTGCAGCCAATGATTTTCAGTGTTTTGTATTTTCAAAATATCATTATGAAGTTCTATTTTTGTATACACAATACTTACCATTTAGTTTGCTACAACAGGGTTTGAATGTCACCTGTTGAAGTTGTATCACTCAATGGATGAAAGGCAATATGTATATTATATAATATGTAAAGTGTATATTTCTACATAAAGAAAAAAATAAATAATAATCTAAATATTACTGTGACGGAATGCCATCACTGAGTACCATGTCCACATGTGCCCACTTGCTTGCCCGCATTAATTTCAGGTCCTCATGCCGGGGATCGCCTAATCATTGTCCGGGGGAGATCCAGGAGCCTCGTGCCTGCAGCCGGATTGTCAGTGAGGCAGACAGCAGGGGTCCCCTACCCGGGAGCTACGAGTCCTGGCTAGTGGCTGCCCAAAGAGCGCTCTCTCCGGTGCTACCTAAGTGGAGATATCCACCAGAGAGAGATACGCAAGCCCTAGCCGACCTTCTGGAGCTAGGGGTTGGCTTCACAGTCGCAGAGTCCCGCCGGTCACCAGGAAGTCTTTTTCGACCAATAGGAGGAAGGAGCTCCTATTCATACTGGGTTTGCACCCTTTCTCCTGATAGGCCGGCGCGAGCGAGGACTAATTGGTCACTGCGAGGTTGAGGTGACCAATAGGAGGAGGAGCTACTATTCCAACTTGGTGCGCACCCTTTCTCCTTATAGGCCAGCATGAGTTAAAGGGCTCAGCTCGGAACGCCTCCCCTCTTGGTCACTGTTTGGTTTAGGCGTGAAGTTTGAATTTACCGAACTAAAACTAAGCAATTACATGGAACTAATTGCGGGGATGTACAGAGCCTCAAGCCCAGACTTTATACGATGATTGCTCGGGCTCTGTAATCTGATAGCCCTGACATTTGCAGGGTTGCTAGCTGGGACCCGGGGCTATCCAGGGATGTATGTTTTATGTGTGTTCCCCATTTCCTTCCCGAGGCACGGAGCCCCCAAGTTTTAGCCAATGTATGTGATGTATCTTATTGTATGTAATTGTTGTACTTTTGGTATCTCCCAGAGCGGGAGATCACTATCTGTAAATCATCCCCCTCCAGCCTGAGACTGAGGGACTTGTGCTGAATAGAATGGAGACCACCAGTGGATACATTTGCTGTACCAATAAAGCATTTCAGTTAGACTCCCAGAGCTGTGTGTTGTCCAATTACTGGGAGTGGATAGAGCTTCAGTCCGAGTCGGTATTAACGTGTCAGTTTGAGTCTGTGCCTGACTGTTATTAGGTGAGTCTGTGCATGTGAGTCAGTATGAGTTTTTGCATGCATGTCATTGCGTTTCGGTATGCATGTCCATGTATGTGTTTTAATGTATCTACGACTGCATGCTAATGTGTCAATAGTTGTATATTAGTTTGTTTATGTGCATTCATGTGCATTCTTTTGTTTTATTGATTGTTTGTATGAACATGTTGCTAATGAGGTTGGGGTATGTGTTAACTTATATATCTGTAAAAATTGTGTATTTGGGTGTAAGTATTTACATGTATGTGTTTCTCTGAATGTCAGTAAGGGTAGATTCAGTTTTTTTCATAGAGCACCAAAAATAACAAGGGTAACCTGGCACCTATTGTTTCATAGCACAATAACTGCTACTTTCACCTGCTGTGATTATGGTGGTTAAAGTGTCCATTTAAGATCGTGTTATAAATAACAGATTCAATTACATCAAAGTTACACTGCTATGTCTGCCAACACTTTAGTGGAATGGTATTATATTATATTATATTTTGTTGTATAAGTGCTGTACACGCCTGTAATGCAGTTGCTCCATTCATTTTAGTAAATTATGCTCAAACAGATATCCAGGAAGCAAGTCACATATAAATGCACATAATACTTCACCCTTTTCCAAAGCCATAATCACCAGTGCCACAAATATCCAACCATCAATGCTCATGAGAACTGGCAAATGTTGGATGTGAATGTGGTGTTATATTCTGTAATGCTGTTTTCTATTACTAATAGTTTTCATCTTGTTAGAAAAATAAAATCCTTCAGCCTACTTATATATCAGAATGTTAACCTGTGCCCATATACTTGTCTCCCTCTATTACCTCCAGATCTATTTTTCTCCCTTTGTACACATATTTCATAAAAAATAAAAAAAATGGCATTGATGCTATTATTATTAAACAGATAATTGAAAAATTCACCTGTGGACCAATGGTCTGAAAGTTGGATATCAAAATCACATATGACACAACGTGTAGACTGCATGAGAGAGAACAAATAGTCATGCTCTTCTAGCCAGGATTAACAATATATTCAGTTGTAATCAAAATTATTCAACCCCCATCAGGTTTATTGCCAAAATGTTCAGACCTTTAGCTCTATGCAATAAACAAATCAGGCAAAAGCAATTTAACCCCTTAAGGACCAAACTTCTGGAATAAAAGGGAATCATGACGTGTCAGACATGTCATGTGTCCTTAAGGGGTTAAATAACTCAATACAACGAATGATTCAAGTGTTTTCCCCAAATTTCCACTGAAAATGCAACCTATAATGACTTCTCCAGTCTCAAAATTATTCAACCCCCTGAATAGAATCCCTTGCAACAGCACAAATAGGCAAAACAGGTGTTGTTTCAAGCACACCTGATGCAACTAATCAAGGGTTTCATTAGTTGCACCAGGTTTGCTTGAGCTAGAACACTTAAAATACCTGAACTGGCTAGGAGTTTGTTTAGTGTCACGTGTGACTGCATGCTAGAGTTATGGCAAAAGAATGGTCCACAAAGTTAAGAGAAGAGATCATCACCCTTCACAAATAAGAAACGGGATACAAAAAGGTATCAAAGTTGCTGAATGTTCCTAGAGACACAGTTGGAAGCATAGTTCACAAGTTTAACATTGAAGGAACAGAGGTTACACTTCCTGGATGGGTCAGAAAAAGCATGCTATCAATATCTGCTACCAGATTTCTGAGAAGGCAGGTAATAAAAAACCCTTGAGTGACTACAAAAAAACTGCAGCGAGACTTGGTGGCAGCAGGCACTGAGGTTTTCAGCAAGCACAGTAAGGAGCGTACTAAACATGGAAGGTTTCCATGCCAGAACTCCAAGACGTACACCACTACTGACTAAAAACACAAGAAAAGTTGACTCAAAATCATATAAATAAGCCACATAAGTTTTTGGATTCTGTTCTGTGGAGCGATTTAACAAAACTAAAACTTTATGGCCCAATGCGTCAATGGCATGTCTGGAGGAAAAAGAATGAAGCATATGCTGAAAAGAAAACTCTGCCTACAGTTAAGCATGGTTATGGATTGTGATGCTATGGGGCTGCTTTGCATCTTCTGGACCTGGAAACCTGCAGTGTGTGGAAGGCAAGATGGAGTCAATGAAGTAGAAGGAGATCCTAGGAGAAAACGTCATGCCGACTGTGAGGAAGATGAAGCTTAGCCATCATTAAACCTTCCAACAAGACAATGATATCAAGCTTACCTCAAATTCCACAAAGGCTTGGTTGCAGAAGAAAATTCTACAGTTGCTATCACATTTATCTGACTTGAATACCATAGAAAATCTCTGGTGAGATTTGAAGAAGACATTTGCAGCACGCAAACTCAAGAATATTACTTAACTAGAGCAATGGGCTAAGATTCTTCAGAAACGCTGCCAGAAGCTGATGTCTGGCTATGCATCTCATTTGCAGCAGGTCATAACAGCAAAAGGTTGCTCTACTAAGATAAATCATAAAGCGGTTGAATCATTTTGAAACTGGAGAAGTCATTATAAGTTGCATTTTCAGTTGAATTTAGGAAAACCACTTGAATCATTTGTTGTTGAGCTATTTCAATTGCATTTGTTAATTTGTTTATTGCAAACAGCTGAATGTCTATACATTTTGGCAATAAACCTGATGGGGTTGAATAATTTTGATTACAACTGAATATACTTTTAAGCCTGGCTAAAAGTGCATGACTATTTGTTCTCTCTCGTGCAGTCTGTTATGTTATATCATTTTATTATATGTTATGTCAGTTGCATTTGTTTGATTTGTTTAGTGCAAACAGCTGAAAGTGTAAATTTTTTATAATAAATCTGATTTTCAATAAGAGGTAAAAAAAATTGGATTACAACTGTAAGTGTCTCACAAGGCATGGAACACATTACGTGGTTCTTTTTTATTTTTTTTATATTTGGGTTTTGTGTCTCTCTCTGTTGGGTCATGTATAGTGATGTCCCGAATGGTTCGCTGGGGAATAGTTCCTGGCGAACATAGCTTGTTCGCGTTCGCCGCGGACGGCAAACATATGCAATGTTCGGTTCGCCCCCTATTTGTCATCATTGAGTAAACTTTGACCCTGTACCTCACAGTCAGCAGACACATTCCAGCCAATCATCAGCAGACCCTCCCTCCCAGACCCTCCCACCTTCTAGACAGCATACAATTTAGATTAATTCTGAAGCTGCATTCTTTTTTTTAATTTCTTTTTCTTTTTTAGACAGAAGTGTGTTATATTTGAGCATGCTAGGCTGAACGTGCGTATATCATGGCTAGTTGCACTGAGGGTATGAGTATATAGCAGTACATTGTTGTAAAAGATGGCTGTCATGTTTAGGGTGTAGCTTGCACGTTATCAACTGTGTATTTATATCAGCAGCTCCACCACTAGTTATAAATAAAGTGTGAGTCGCCCCATGAGATGAGACTAGTGAATAACATAATACATGAACGGTTAAGGTAAAGGCATGTAAGGAACTACGACAATAAACTCTTTAGGAGGTGAAATAATGACATGTTTAAACGCTTGCTACTTTACGATTAGTTAACGTGCAGAGAGCAGTTCATGTGATCAAAGGCATGGTGTGGAGGATCGGCTTTAGTGGGACATGCTTGGCAGGCTGCTGTTTACTGCTTGGGCGTCAGGTGCAGACCCTGGGAGTCCCTGATACCTGGAACAACAAAGGCAAGTCTCTGGCTGAGTGCCAGGTTCGCGGCTTGAGATGGTGGAAGCTTGTTTTGTCGGGTGGTCGGATCTGTCCCGGTGGTGCTTCACGTCCGGTGCGGGATTGTGGTGGCTTAAGGTGGAGGCGAGTGCTTGATGTGGGGCAGGCTCTGCATTTCTGTTTGTGCCTCCGGTCCTGTCTTCGACGCCTTTTGCGTTGGTGGATTTTAATGGGGACTGCTTTGCTTAGCTGTGATGGAGCTTGTTGGGGCTGTGGTGGAGCTTGTTGGGGCTTCCTGCTTGTTATTTGCTTCCAAAATTGATTAAAGAGTCTGTCCAACTCAATATCCTGCCATGCATTGCTGGTACCAGGAGGACACGCAGCTGCCGCCATATTGGGAGAGTCGCAGATGAGTATGTCAGCCTGGGCGGCTGTGCTCTGTGCGTCCATTAGCTCCAGACAGCCTCTCAGGGGTGGACCGGGATAACCCCCACCGGTCCGAGGGGGGGTAACGGAGTTCCTGCCGGGAAGTAGCTGCTCCTGGGCATCCCAGGATCGGGAGATCGGCCGCCTCTCCCACCCGGTGAGCACCAGGCCACACTTGCCACGCGGAGGTAAGTAAGACTCTGTCGAGTTGCTGACCGCTATCAAGCATGTCGGGTCGGTCAGGTAGGAGCAACATTGCTGGGTCATCCCCTTCTAGGGTGAAATTCGCTTGTTGATAGCTGCTTAAAGTGAGATATTGAGGGAGCTCACACAAAGTGCGTCTTTCCTCCATGACAGCTAGGCCCCGCCCCCCGGAAGCTGCATTCTTAGTGAGAGGAGGGACAGTGTAGCTGCTGCTGATTTAATAGGGAAATCGATAGCTAGGCTAGTGTATTCAGTGTCCACTACAGTCCTGAAGGACTCATCTGATCTCTGCTGTAAGGACAGCACCCCAAAAAGCCCTTTTTAGGGCTAGAACATCAGTCTGCTTTTTTTTTTCCCTGTGTAATCTAATTGCAGTTGCCTGCCTCCCAGCGTGTGTGTCAGGCTCACAGCGTATACTGTGCCCACTTGCCCAGTGCCACCACTCATATCTGGTGTCACAATAGCTTGCATTTAAAAACAAAAAACTTTTTTGACTGTAATATAATAGCAGTCAGTTTCCTTTACACGTGTGCGTTTCAGGGCCTGCCAGGGCACAGTGTCACACCAGTGCAACTCATATCTGGTGTAACAGTAGTGTACATTAAAAAAAAAACTAGAAATTTGACTGTGAAATAATAGCAGTCAGTTTCCTTCACACGTGTGCGTTTCAGGGCCTGCCAGGGCACGGTGTCAGACCAGTGCAACTCATATCTGGTGTAACAGTAGTGTACATTTAAAAAAAAATATACAGGGGGCTTGTTGTCACCTTTCGGGGACCCTTGGTGTTGTACGTGGCTGGGTGGAGGAAGAGACCTTCAGTGACATCAGTGAGGACAAGGAACGGGACATGGCTAGCTTGGTATCTAACCTTGTGCAAATGGGGAGTTTGCGGTTGTGCAAATTGACTGTTTGCGGTTGTTTGCGGTGCGTAAAACGGGGAGTTTGGTCTGTCACTGTGAAGCGGGCGTAACCCTTACACTACATGATCGATACAACATCATACCTGATGTTTTAAAGCACGTTATTCCAAACAATTTAGGAATGTTAGGTGATTTATGCCCTTTATGGATTAAAACCAGACTCTGCATCAACTATGTAATTTTCCATCGGAGTTTTGCCATGGATCCCCCTCCGGCATGCCACAGTCCAGGTGTTAGTCCCCTTGAAACAACTTTTCCATCACTATTGTGGCCAGAAAGAGTCCCTGTGGGTTTTAAAATTCGCCTGCCTATTGAAGTCTATGGCAGTTCGCCTGGTTCGCCCGGTTCGCCCGTTCGCGAATATTTGCAGAAGTTCGCGTTCGCCATTCGCAAACGGAAAATTTTATGTTCGCGACATCACTAGTCATGTATATTTTCTGCAAATTATTAACAGTTTTTGCATTTTTTGTGTGTTCCTTGGAGTTTCAGTTTTTTCAGTGTTTTTTCTACCATACTCATTTTTAGGTGGAGAACCATCTAAATTGTTACAAATAACTACCATAAAGAGAATTGTTAGCCAAGCTATTCTACAATTTAAATATAGCATGATAAATTGTTGCAGTGATTGCCAGGATTAACATTCCCAAAATAAGCTTTGTATTAGAATGAGATACAGAAAAGCCTGATTTAAATTGTATATTAATAATTTTATATTCTTTCAAATGGCAGTTATTCATCATATTCACATACTTTGCAATGTTCTTTATGAAATGCTATTCATGCAAATTATTAGCATGTTACTATTTTCCTATTGATTACATATCTCGAGGCAATATTGCCCACATGTGTTATTATTATTATTATTATTATTATTATTATTATCGCCATTCAAAAACAAAAGGTAACACTAACTTAAAGGACCACTCTAGGCACCCAGACCACTTCAGCTTAATGAAGTGGTTTGGGTGCCAGGTCCTTCTAGGGTTAACCCATTTTTTCATAAACATAGCAGTTTCAGAGAAACTGCTATGTTTATGAATGGGTTAAGCCTTCCCCCTATGTCCTCTAGTGGCTGTCTCATTGACAGCCGCTAGAGGCGCTTGCGTGCTTCTCACTGTGATTTTCACAGTGAGAGCACGCCAGCGTCCATAGGAAAGCATTGTGAATGCTTTCCTATGTGACCGGCTGAATGCGCGCGCAGCTCTTGCCGCGCGTGCGCATTCAGCCGACGGGGAGGAGAAGAGGAGGATCGGAGGAGGAGAGCAGGAGGAGATCTCTCCGCCCAGCACTGGAAAAAGGTAAGTTTTTCCCCTTTTCCCCTTTCCAGAGCCGGGCGGGAGGGGGTCCCTGAGGGTGGGGGCACCCTCAGGGCACTCTAGTGCCAGGAAAACGAGTATGCTTTCCTGGCACTAGAGTGGTCCTTTAAGTTTCTGGATTCTTCATCTGAAGTAGACAGTAGATCACAATAACTAAAAACTACCTTTGTTCTTTGGATATTTTTGAGTGTGTATGAAATGCTGCTATTGATGATCATAAAGATGTTGCTAACAAAGATGGTAATTGTAGACATAATTCCTTCAGTTAGTATATGATGGTGATCCCACACATTTTAATGGGGAAAGGGAGCAGGTAGTAACCTCTTAGTGACCAGACTGTTTTTCAATTTTCTTACCATTAAGGACCAGGACTGTTTTTTAAATTTCTGCGGTGTTTGTGTTTAGCTGTTTTTTCCTTACTCATTTACTGTACCCACACATATTATATACAGTTTTTCTTGCCATTAAATGGTCTTTCTAAATATACCATTATTTTTATCATATCATTTACAATAAAGTAATTATAAAATATGATGAAAACATTAAATAAAAAACACTTTTTCTAACTTTGACCCCCTAAATCTGTTCAACATCTACAACCGCAAAAAACACATGTGCTAAACATTTTGACCTGAGTTTAGAAATACCTAATGTTAACATTTTTTAAGCAAGTTATAGGACAAGACGTACAAGTAGCACTTTGCTATTTCCAAACCATTCTTTTTAAAATTAACGCAAGTTACATTTTAACACTGATATCTGTCAGGAATCCCTGAATAACCCTTCACATGAATATATTTTTTAGAAGAAGACATCATAAGGTATCAAACTTGAGTTATTTTGACTCTTTTCATGCAACCATTTTACCACCAATCTATGCCAAATTTAAAAGAAAGAAAAAATTGGTAATTTTTTGACACATAAAAAAATTAAAGAATACATGTACGGAGAACTTTATGGGTTACTGCCAAACACCCCAATATGTGTTCGGCAGCATCTCCTCTGAGTACAGTGATACCACCCATGTATAGGTGTGTCAGGTTTTCTGGGGGCTAAAAGACCTTATTTGGAGTGTGCACATTCCAGTTTTCCAACTTGGAATTTTAACATCAGGTCATCATGCACCCATGTCCTATTTGGGACATTTTTGAAGCCGGCCAATGTAATTTACCCCATCAAACCATATATTTTTGAAAAGTAGACACCCTAGGGTATATTTTAAATGGTGTTTTTTTTAACACTTTCTATGTACTAATTCTACCACCAGTCTTTGTCAAACTTTTGGGTAGTCATTTTATTTGTGTTATTTTTCACACACATTGTACTTTAGGCATGGATTATCAGCTCCTGTTATGGGTTACCGCAAAAGAACACCCCAATATGTGTTCAGCAGCATCTCCTGAATACGGTGATACTAACCATGAACAGGTGTGTTGGGTTCTCTGTGGGCTAAAATACCTTATTTAGAGGGTTTGTTGGGTTGTTTGGGGTGCAATGTCAAACGTCTGACAAGTGTTTTTCAAATTTGTCATATCTTCTTTGCCTATCCTCTTTTTGGGGGCCTTTTTACATATCCCAATTTATTTTCTTGCCATGAATGTGCATATATTTGACAAGTAGACACCCAATGTATTGTAAATGGAGTGTTTTGATGCCTTTGATGCAACCATTTTAGCCCAATAAATTGGAGAAAATGTGTTGTGGTAATTTTTCAATTCTCATTTTTACACACATATTTGTGTGTGATTTAGTGGTGCCTGTTGTTGGTCATTGCAAGAAAACACTCCAGGTTGTCTTCTGAAAGGCTTCTTGAGTACACTCATGCCCCCATGCATAGGTTGAACTTGATCATAAAAATAGTCTGGTGCAGTAAAAGTAAAAAAACAAAAACCTCAGGAACAGTAAACGTAAAAAAAAACCAAATAACTGAACAGCGAATGCAGAGTCCAGGCTTTCCAAGGCTATCAGGACAGTAAAAAACAGTGTCCTTTCTCTGCCCTCTCTTCTAACAGACTCTGCGTCTTTTTTGAGGATTCTGCTTTGCCGCAGTAGAGGGGATTTAAAAAAAAAAAATGGGTAGCCCAAACTCTGCTCTCTCCCATCACCGCCCGGCGAGCAGGTGCATCTTGGTACAAAATCCACTAAATAATCTGGAGTTGAAACTGTAAAAAAGTCAGCTTCATTCCGGGGTTTGCTTTTTTGAACAACAAAAAAGTGTTGTGGGTTGCAATCTGCATTAAGTAATTTGCGACCTTTTTGTATCAGGCCCTTGTCTTCCATATAATCAGGTAGGGCTGCAGCAGCTGATCTGCCAGATCAACCCCACCCATCAGGTTATAGGCCTTGATGCACAATGGCTTCATTGTGCTCTCAGCTCTGCCACATACAGAGATCTCCACAGTCCTCTCAGTGTGGATGGTGGTAAGAAGATACACATCCTTCTTGTCTCTGTACTTAACTGCCAACAACCCATCTTGGCGCAGAGCTGAGGTCTCCCCCCTTTGTAGCCGGGAGCCTGCAAGTTGTCCTGGGAAACCTGCGTTGTTCTTTCTGATTGTACCGCAAGTTACTGTATCAACACAACACAGTAGCTTGGAAAAAGGGACACTTGTATAATAATTGTCTATATACAAGTATATCAGGTCCCAGACAATCTTGCCACTGGTTCCCATATGTTCTGAGCAACCTGGAGGGTCAAGGTGGCTATCCTTTCCCTCGTACACCCGGAAGGCCCGAGTATACCCAGTCTCGCTCTCACAGAGCTTATACAACTTCCCACCATACCTGGAGCGCTTGGAATATGCTGCTTGAATCCCAGCATCCACGCATATATTCCTTCCAGGTGTATAAGCCTCTGCAAACTTGGCAGTGAAGAGGGTAATTTTATACAGCCTGTCAAACTGGGGATGCTCCACAGGGTGGCACAGGCTGTTGTCGCTGAAGTGCATGGAATGTAGAATCATTTTATACTTCTTCCTCAACATAGACTGGAAGTAAATGGGGGTAGAGCAGATGGGGCGATTGCTTTAGTAGGAGCAGATTGTGGGCTTCTTTATGATGCCCATCAGCATAGTCAATGGCCAGAATTTTTTTAATTCAGACACATCGAAGGGCCCATTGCTGCTTTATCAAAAAAGAGTCAAGCTTTGATGCATGGAAATGATGGGCAAATAAATTAGTTTTGGCGACAATGTCCCCCAATACATCATCGCCCAGAAACACCTCCATAAACTGTTGGGGGCTAACTCCTGTGACATCCACATTGATGCCAGGATTTGCAGTGAAGGGTGGGATATCTGGCCTCTGGCGATGAGGTGCTACCCACTCCTCAGCAGAACTGCAAGCTGGAGCAGCACGTCTCCTTTTCGCAGGGGGCCCAGCAGCCATAGATACATCACTAGATACATCTCTAGCAGCAGACACTGTATCTAGTGATGTATCTGAGCACCTGGCAAGGTCAAAATCAGGGTCAGAGTCAGACACAGACGCGTCAAACTCTAACTCAAGAATGGCATATGCCTCCTCAGCACTATACAACCTCTTTATTTAGAGATCTGTCACAAAAAATCACTAAAAAAATGAACCCCTAAAAAAATGCACAGACAGCAAAAAAGTGCTGCTGTGCAAGAGCCAGTGATTTATAGTGATCACTGGCAAGGTAGGGGTTAATGGCTCTGAAAAGACCCTTTGGGTCTCACAATTTTACAAATCCCTACCTAAAACTACCTAAATCTCTCTACCTAAACACAGATCTCTCTCTCACTAAAACAGAAGTGAAGAGAGGGAGGGAGATCCACACTGATCAGAGTCCATTTTTACTAATATTGACCTGACCAGACACATAGGGATCATAGTAATAATAAATATTCCCTCGAGGCACTCAGCACACAGGCAGAGCCTGCCAGGCACCAAGTGGGGCTCCTGGGGAGAGATCACTTAGCGTCCCGGCAATCAGGAGAGGTATCGTAGGATGCCTCGACATTGTGGCATAGCTGCAATACCCTTAAAGTAGCTGGAAGCGATCACTTAAGGTCCTTAATGACCGTTTTTTGTCGGACGGACCTAGTACATCCGCGGTCCTTAAGGAGTTAATCTAGAATGGAAACATTTCTGGTATTAAGTAAGAGTCAGTCTATAACAGTAGTGCTGCAACCACTTTAATAGACAACAACAAGAACTAACGATAACAGGACAACAACAAGAATTTATGATAATAGGGCAACAACGTGAACTAATGACAATAGGAATTTAAAAATGATGTATCTTTGATTAATTACTCTTTACATAATACAATAGCTACCTGAAAAAAAATCTTCATTGTGTTTCATTATGTATGTCACCATACATAGACTACATGCATTATTCACATTGCATTTAAACATTAGAAAGGTCATGTAAATGCACAGCTCAGTGTGATTGACAAGACAAGTTCTTGAAGACTAGAAAATAAATTTACATATATAATTGACTGATATGTATAACTGACCTGGTAATTTTAGAGAAAAATTTTAATGTCAGCTTTTCTTTCAAATGCTTGTCTGTGCCTCTCCCCCTCCCCCTTTTTCCTGTCCTATTGTTGCCCTAGCAGGGCGTTGTCCCAGGGACACTGCCAGACCAGTTTAAACTAGCTGCTTTGTCCCTCCTCAATCTCCCATCAGCCCTTGCTATTGTCTGACCCCACCCTTACTTGTACTATAGTACTCTATGGACCCTATTGTTTGTAAATGAGGCTGTTGGGGGCTTAAAATTTGTGTGCTATGTCTAGTAAAGGGAGTTGCTGTATTAACCTTCACCATGTGCCATCTGGTGTTTGGGGAAAGGGATATAATCTGCTGATGGGCTATATACACAGTAGCCTGGTCAGGGTGGAAAGGGCCCTCAGTGATCCCAGCCGTGGTGACTGGATATGAAGTGCTCCAAGGTCCCTGATAAGTAAGAGGTAGCAGACTTGGCAGAAGTACTTGGTTGTAGTACTGGAGCTCCGTTACAGTGATGCACTGTGTTTTCTGACACCTTTCTATTGTGACCAGTATTACATTTCTCAGCAATTTGAACTACATTAGCTCTTCTGTTAAATCAGTTCCCACGTGCAACAATGGAAAACATTAAGGGATACGCATGAAAGTATACAGAACAATGGTTTGAACTAACTTGATGAATTTTAAATAATTTTACCAGGAGGAATGGTGGCAAATTTCAGCATTTAGACTTGTTAGGATAGTAGAGACACACCCACAAAAGCATCACACCTCTGATTGTATCAAATAATGATCGTTGATATCTCTACGACTGACAAATTACATTTATTTTATTGAAATAACTTTACAATAAATACAATTTTGGCACTCTCAATGTGTTGGGTAGGATATGTAAACCAAAAGAAAACATATTTACACTATAGCTCTGAGTTTAGAAAAACCCTTTCATTTCCATGCAGAGCATGTAAACGTGGTGCTGGTTGTAATCTTCAGATGTGATAGCACTAGCGGCGACAGGTGAGCAGTTGAGACTTTTTCCTAAAGCATTGTTTTTATAATCTATCATATTATACCCTGCAAACACCAAGAGATTATTTCAGAAGAAAAAAAAAAAATAAATGTACCATTGTGAGAATACCCAACAAGGGAGTTGTAACTTTTGACTACAAATCCCATAGGACATTTTTCCCATGTGGAAGTAATGTGAGACAGCCTCCATCACCTACTTTCCCACAAATGTAAAATATTTTGTTTATTCAAGTAAGTGTTCTTTAAAAACATAGCCCGCATCCACACCTTTCTTATGCAAGTTGCTACCAAGGAGCTTGCCCATGCTCTAGTAATTTCCTGCATGGATTATTGTAACCCTCTCCTAATTGGTCTTCCCAAAATCTGTATTGCCCCGCTACAGTCTGTAAAGAATGCTGCCGCCTGACTGATTTTCCTCTCTAGTCGGTTCTCTCACACCTCACCCCTTTGTCAGTCCTTACATTGGCTCCCTGTATCGTATAGGAGTCAGTTCAATTATGCTAACCCATAACTATAAAGCACTGAACAATTCTAGCCCCTCTTATATCTCTTCACAGATCTATAGGCATGCCCATTCTCGATCTCTCCACTCTGTCCGTGATCTTCTCCTGTCCGCTGCTCGGACCCGTACGGCCAACTCACGCTTGCAGGACTGCTCCCTTCCAATAGAATAGCCTGCCTACCACCATCAGACTCTCCCCTAGTCTTCAATCGTTTTAAAAGTCCCTTAAACCCCATCTCTTTAGGAAAGCTTATGGCCTACCATAGTAACCTCTACCTCACATACCTGTCTCTTGCTCTCTCCTACAAGGCAGCACTTTACTCTCTCCTCCAGCTCTGCTTCACTCCCACCATATTTGATTGATATTTCCTGTCGTAATGTGTTTTGTTATCCCACCTCTTAAAGACTGTAAGCTCGTTTGAGCAGGGTCCTATTCAACCTATCGTTCCTGTAAGTTTTCTTGTAATTGTCCTATTTATAGTTAAATCCTCTCATAATATTGTAAAGCGCTATGGAATCCATTGGTGCTATATAAATGGCAATAATAATAATAATAATAATAATAATAATAATATTAATAACAATAATCTCTTGTGTGGTGACTCTTCACTGGATTTATGCTGGTTCTAATGATACTAGTTAATCAAATAATGCCACAATGGAAAATAGAATTGTCCTGTCAAAGACCAGATTTCAATCCAAATGGTGTTTTAAAAAAAACTTGAAAGGTTAAGTGTTCGTCATTCAGCCTTACAGAGCCTGAGGAATTTTTGGAAAATTTGGTGGAAATTTGCAGAATTTGGATTTGCAATGATGGTAGAGACATAACCACAAAAGTCCCAAGTCTATGATTTCAGCCAAAGTTTTTTTTTTAAACTAAATAATAATTGCGGATATTTAACGTAGAAACTAACAAAGGGCTTTTCTTTTGTTTAAGTAATTTATGTCATAATACATAAACATTTTGCACCTTAAAAATGTTAGGGATACTATGTAAACCAAAAGGAAAAACCTTGATAAAATTCATTATTTTTATTCTTGGTTGTAATGCAAAAATATTTGGAAGCATCCAAAGGAGATGAATACTTATGCAAGGCATTTTTATTACTTTTTGTTTGTTTCTTTGTTTCTCTAGTCAATGTTTTTCATGCATATGTAACATGCAAATTTCAGCATTTTAATATACAGAGGAATGAAATGCAGACATTGTCCCTTGGCTTATTCGTTTAAAAAAACAATATAATTTTGCATAATATTTTTATTTTTTTTAATGAAATAATAATGAAACTTAGGTGGTGATTATGTTTTGTTTGTGGAAATCTGCTGTGTATTTTGAGTACTTCTACAGCTGAAGACATTAAAGAATAAAGGATATCTGATAGTTTATGCAAATTTCAAAATTGGTCTTTCATTCATACAGGTGACAAATGATTCACCAGTGACAGGAACTGATTTGCCTTATCAATGGCAAGATTTATTATTAGTAGTTTCATAAGGTTTAGTTCTAACAGAAGGCACTTTGTTGCATCCACTATTTATTATTACCTTCCATTCCAATTATGTATACTCAATAAGGATGCTATAATGCATAGCTATTTCTGTGCCCAGTACCATAAACAATAAGTTAAAACAATAGGTTTTTAAAGAATATGGAAACAAATAGTAACTTTTAAATGTGTACATTTAAAGGGGATCTCTCACTTGCACAACAGAAAAGCTAACCAAATGTTTATTATTTTTCAAAAACAATCTCACTACTTCCTGTTTTTTTCAAAAAATTTGCATAACATGCCAAGCACAACAGATATGGCATGAGTTTAACGTCAACAGTGCCATACAAAAAACACATCCATGCATATGGTGCTAATGAGGGAACATAGTCTTGGGCTTTTGTTTGTGATTTATTATTAGAAAATTAGGTTGTTGTGTTCATAAAGTTTCCTTTTTTTCAAGTCAGGAATATATAACATAACATGAGCAGAAGTTATTACAACTTTAACCCACACATTGATATTCATTACTCCCCTGCAATGTAATGTACTTAGGCATTCCATAAAAAGACCCCTTAGAGATGTTGCAAAAGTCACTATAAATCTATTCACTGAGATAACACCTACACTAATAAAACACCTATACTACATTCTTTGCACTGACAATATGTCTGTTCAACCATGAT
Organism: Pelobates fuscus; assembly: GCF_036172605.1. Classification (NCBI taxonomy): domain Eukaryota; kingdom Metazoa; phylum Chordata; class Amphibia; order Anura; family Pelobatidae; genus Pelobates; species Pelobates fuscus. The sequence goes on from NC_086318.1 coordinate 412,200,217, forward strand.
TCACCTCTTTTATATTAAGTACACACCTATTATATATCATTTTGTTGAGGAGAAATAGTGCTTTCATTTCACATCAAACATTTACACACGAAACATAATTTAAAAATGAATTCAATCTAAAAAGTGTGAGAAATTAAGAAATGTTATTTATTTCCAAGTTCTGCGTGGTATTTAACTGTGAATGTCATAATACTGTTAGCTTTTACTGCAATAACATACACATATTTGTGTTCAGCAATGCCCCATGTACAGGTTTTATGATATTTTGAAAACATTGGCAAACATAGGACTTTCCCCTCTCAGTTTTTTACACATTGAAATTTGCAAGATTGGTTTGCCGGGTCTATGTTGCCAGTCCAGCAGGCTGTTAATGCGGCAATATGATTGCAATGTCTTGGTTGTCAGGCAGTCCCCTGAAACGGATTGCAGAGGAGGTTAATTATTGGGGACTGGGGAGAGAGGACATTATTCACTGTGCACTCTAATATTTTATATTATAAAAAAATTTATATATAAGATATTAATATTGCCATATTGATTGATACATTGAAATATTTGTATATGTGATATATTTTTTGATATTGTAATATTTATAAAAAATAATTTGAAAAGTGTATCCAAAAATATTAAATCATTTCAAAAGCTTATAAAAAATAATAAATCGATGCTATTTATAGTAAGGCATTTTTAAAAAAAATCCACATAATGTAGAAATATTATCTGTATATGAGCATAATACCTTTCAGTTTTGAAGAAAGATTAACACATTTAAATCTCTTTATTTTGGAAAAAAAAAAATCTCATTGAGGATTTGATAGCATTAAACAAATATTTTCGGGGCTAATACAAACCATGGTCTGGAAATCTATTCATAAGCAGGACTATACATAGGACATGAGGCCACACATTTAGACTGGAAGAAAGGAGATTTAGTCTGAGACAAATGAAAGGTGTTTTTTTTTACAGTAAAAACAATAAGTATGTGGAATTTTGGGAAAGCATTGGATTGGCTGAGATCTTCAATTTTGATAATCTCAGGCAAGGAGGCAGATTGGGGGCAAAAACACTGTTGGCGGATCCACTTCGAACTGGAATAAAGGTGAGTAAACAACTTATTTTAAGTGGGCAAGGAGAGGCTGGGGACCTAAATAGTGTTTTTAACACTACCGGGTCAGGAATATATATTTGTATTCCTGACTCTATAGTGTTTCTTTAAGTACTTATGTGTAATATAATAGGGGATATTTATATATCTTAACACACATTACATTTTAAAATTGTTGACTTCAAAGATTTAAGTATTAGTTTTTTAACCATTTTTTTCTTTACTATAGTCTCTTGAAAGTTTAAATAGTGCACATGCAGTTTCAGTTTGCTACGAAAACTCTTGTAAAGAATTCAGGCAACAGACAGAAACATAAATCATTTAACTACTTTTTTTTTCTTTCCAGAAGTATTGATTTGAGATTCTTCTCATTGCAAAGTAATTGTATTAGCTTTTGTGCAAAACATTTCCAGGAGCATACTCTACACTGCAACCCATATTTACCAAGTAGACAATTATTCTTCAAAGAAGCAGTAACCAACAGAAGGTGTTTCATGGTTCAGCAATACTTAGGAAGAAGAACTCTTAATCTTATATTTCTTAAATAGGTTTCAGTATGCAGAATATGTAAGAAACCATATATAGAGTAAAATTTACTCATACTTACCGTAATTTTCTTTTCCTGGTCATAGGCCATGGCAGCACAACAATGGGTAGCTCCTCCCCTATCCCTAATTTAGACAGGAACTAATTAAAATTAATGGTATAAATATCCCCTCCTACCTCCTCCTCCCTCAGTCTTGTTTAACAGCAATATCCCCGGGCGGGATCTATGTGCTGCCATGGCCTATGACCAGGAAAAGAAAATTACGGTAAGTATGAGTAAATTTTACTCTTTCCTGGCCATATCCATGGCAGCACAACAATGGGTAATACCCAAGCATAAAACCAAGGGAGGGAAATAAAAACTCAGACAAAATATCACGTAATGCAAGTGTATTATCACCAAAATTCACACGTGATGAACAACACAAGAGGTCAATCAATTATTAGTTGCAGAGAGAACAGATCTGCCAAATGCATCATATTTACCAGCCCTGACGTCTAAACAATAATGTCTGATAAAAGTGTTAGAAGACGACCAAGTGGCCGCCTTACAAATCAGTTCAGTAGATACTTTAGCAGCCGCTGCCCAGGAAGAGGAGAGAGAACGCGTAGAGTGCGCTTTCAAACCTATAGGAATTTCCGCATTAGATGCGTTATATGACCGGATTATGGCGGAAACGATCCATCTACTGATAGAGTCCTTTGAAGCTTGCAAACCCTTCCTAGAGCCGTTGGGGACCACAAAAAGACTTTTGGAAATACGCCATTCTAAGGACCTCTGAACATAAATCCTGAGACACCTCACTAAGTCGATATTTAACAAATCGGTGTCTTCTCCGTCATTCGTCTCATTAGAGCACAATGCTGGAAGCACTATCTCTTCATTCATATGGAACTCTGAAGTAACCTTGGGACGGAATTCAGGGACAGTTCTTAGGACGACTCTGTCTTTATGAAAAATTATAAAAGGTTCTTCCGCTGAAAGAGCCTGAAGCTCCGACACTCTTCTACCAGAGGCTAGGGCCACCAAGAGAACCGTTTTGATAGTGAGAAGATGACCGGTAATAGACTCCAAGGGTTCAAAAGGAACAGATTTAAGAGCTTTAAGGACCAGAGGTAAATCCCATGGGGGAGTAATAGACTTAATGGGAGGCTTAATTTTCATGACTGCAGTTACGAATCTCGCTATGTCAGAATCCAACGCCCATCTGTGATTAGTCAAAGCCGAGAGGGCTGAAACATGGACCTTTAAGGTATTATAACTCAATCCCTTATCTAAACCAGATTGTAGGAATTCTAATATATCATTGGTCGAAGGATTTAGAATATCCAAAGACCTAGAACTGGCCCATGAAGAGAATACATCCCAGATCCTGTAATAAGTTGATGAAGTGGATTTCTTCCTCGCTTGCAAAAGGGTCTCGATCACTGCTCTTGAAAACCCTTTATTCTTCAACCCTTCCCTTTCAAGTACCAAGCCATCAGAAGAAGGGATGCTGGGTTCGGATGAAGAATTGGGCCCTGTTGTAGCAGAGACGGAACAGCTGGAAGGCTCCATGGGTCTTTTGTGCATAGACTTAGAAGCAGAGGAAACCAAGGTCTGCGTGGCCAAAAAGGTGCTATTAGAATCAATGATCCCTTCTCTTGACGTAATCTCCTCAGTAGCGGAAAAATTAGAGGTTTCGGGGGAAAGGCGTAGGCCAGGTCGAATTCCCAACTGCATGTTAGAGCATCTCTTCCGATTGCTTGAGGATCTGGAACTCTCGAGAAGAAGTTCTCGACCTTTCGGTTGTGGCTTGTAGCCATCAGATCTATCTGTGGAAGGCCCCATTTCCGCACAATCTGATGGAATACTTCTGTAGATAGGCTCCACTCCCCTGGGTCCAGTCTTACCCTGCTGAGGAAATCTGCCACCGAATTCTGAATGCCCGGGAGATGTACTGCAGAGATGCCCTCCAAATTCACTTGTGCCCAGGACATTAGCGGTTTCATAATCCTCATCATTCTGCAACTCCTTGTTCCTCCCTGATGGTTTATATATGCCACAACCGTGGCATTGTCTGTTCTGATTTTGACCCAATGGTGAAGCAGCAGATGTTGGAATTGTTTCAGAGCTTTGAAAACTGCCAGAAGCTCTAGGACATTCGAAGGAGTGTTGACAGTCAAAAAGGACCATCTTCCTTGGACATAATTGTCCTGAAGATGGGCTCCCCAACCCCATTGACTGGCGTCTGTGGTTATGATGGTCCACGGGATGTTTCCTAGAGGAAACCCTTTGAAGATAGATTTCTTCTGTGTCCACCATTTCAAGGACCTCTGCACGTGAGGAGGGATGCTTATAGGCTGAGACAGATTCCCCTCTTTGAATTGATAAAGGAAATTCCTTTGAAAAGGCCTCATCCTCCATTGGGCCCATCTCGTTAGACCTATGGTGGAAGACATTGATCCCAGGAGACTCATAACATTCTCCGCTGAGGAAACACTGTATGCCAACATGTCTTTGCTTTTTCTCATAATTTTCATACCCCTTTCTGGGGACAGTTGAATCAAACCTATTGTCGTGTTGAATGAAGCTCCTAGGTATATCATACTCTGAGATGGGGTTAGATTGCTTTTGGAGATGTTGATCTTCCAACCGTGCTGCTGAAGAAACTGTAAACAAAAAAGGCCGTGTTCGTTTAGAATATCTCTGTTTTCTGCAAGAATCAATATATCGTCCAGGTAATGATATATCGCTATTCCCCTTTTTCTGAGTTCTGCGATTAGAACCACCAGAACCTTTGTGAAAGTACGCGGAGCCGTGCTTAGCCCGAAAGGGAGAGCACGGAATTGAAAGTGACCTCCTTCCACTGCGAACCTGAGGAATTTTTGATGCTGGAGTGCGATGGGAATATGGAAGTACGCATCTGCCAGGTCTATCGACATGAGCCACTGACCTGGGAAAACAGCTTTCACAATGGACTGAAGAGATTCCATTTTGAACCTCCTTATGTCCAAGAACTTGTTTAACCTGCTTAAGTCGAGAATTGGCCTCCAACCTCCTGTGGATTTTTTGGTGAGAAAGATATGGGAGTAAAACCCCTGCGTCTGCTGATCTCGTGGGACTCGAACAATGATTCCATCCTCCTGAAGGGACGATATAAATTTCTTTAGAGTGGTTCTTTTTTCTATATTTCCTGGCCAATTTGTCCTTTGGAAAGAGTGAGGTGGTGGTAATCTGGCAAACTCCAGAAGATAGCCTCTTTGTATTATATCCAGTACCCATCTGTCTTGAACTGAATGTATCCATCTCTCCTGGAATAGTAGTAGACGGGCACCTACTCCCCCAGATTGGCCCATGTCTTTGTCATAAAGGCTTCTTGTGGAAAGAAGAACCCCTGGATCTACCTCCTCTGCTGGAAGAATGACCTCCTCTCCAAGGAATAGATCTACCATATTCCCTACCAGGTTTGTATGATCTGGTATCTCGAAAGGAGGGGTATTCTGAGTACCTTCTGGCTCGAAAGGATCCACGGGTCTTCCGGTCTTGTGGGAGAAAAGCACGTTTCCCTTCAGCCGCTCTCTTGATACAATCGTCTAGATTCTTGCCAAACAGCATTTCTCCAAAAAAGGGAAGGGCACATAGGCTAGACTTCGATGATGAGTCTGCGGACCAAGATCTAAGCCACAAAGCCCTTCTGGCTGAGACTGAGAGAGCCATGTTTCTTGCTAAAGCCTTCACCATATCAACCGAGGATTCCGAGGTAAAGTCGACAGCCAGCTTAATATCATTCAGCTTTTCCAACAGAGAAGATCTGCTCCTCCCATCTCTGATATCTTCTTCTAAATTTTCAACCCATATTTTCAAAGCCCTGGATACTGACGTAAGGGCTACGGCAGGATGAAAGCCAGTACCCGCTGCTACATATGCTTTTGACAGGTGCAAGTCCATCTTTTTATCCATAGGGTGCCTAAATGAGCCCGCATCATCGACTGGTAATGTGGTATGTTTTGCCAGTCTAACCACCGCAGCATCCACTTTAGGGGCGTTATCCCAATTGCATGAGTCAGACTTGTCGAAAGGGTAGAGACGAGAGATTCTGCCTTGCGCTGAAAGCTTTTTATCAGTATTGGACCATTCGTCCTTAATCAAATCTTTAATGGTGTCATGCACCGGAAAGGTTGCTCTCTTTTTTCTCAAGTCTGAGAAATAACGATTGGAAGTCGACTGCTCCGAGGTTGTCACCTTCAAACTCAGGGATTTGCGGACTCTGTAGATGAGATGGTCTACTTGTGCTGGCTCAAGAAAATCAGCGGGAGCTTGAGTTTCTTCTTCCTCTGAAGATAAGAAACTACCCTGATATGACTCCATATCTATGGATTCGTCTGATGAGAGGTTTTGCTGGTAATCAGAAGGGTCATGTAACCGGGGTCTCTTGGTTCTTGTACCCGCTTCTTTAATGCCCTGAGCCACTGCTTGTTTAATGAATTGTTTAATTTCAGATGAAGGATTAGATGTTCCGGCTGCTTCCGATAAACATTCTCCGCATAATCGTTTGCCTTCCAACGGCTTGTTATTACAGGCTTCGCATTGATTCCTTCTTGGAGACTTTCCCTTGGATGGTCTCATCATTTTCTTTCCCGTAGAACTAAAACTCTTAGAGTGTGACCTATTTTTATATCCTGAAGAGTCAGAATCCGAAGATATAGATTTTCTTTTCTCTTTCTCCATATTGAAATTATCTGGCAAAAGGATTGATCATTAATGTGGAAAAGGAATATATATATAAAAGGAAAAAAAAAAAAATGAGTATACACCTTTAAGATGTAAAACCTACCTTAAGAGAAACCGGAATGCGGTAGAACTAATCAAACTTGGGATACTGCACAGGAGAAAACCTTCTAGACCCAACAAAATCAATCAGGCAAAGACCGAATCGAATTTGGCGCTTAAATAGGCTTATGACATCACACGTGACGTCACAACCTATTCGCGCATGCTCCGAACGGGGAGACCCGTAAAATAACATGTGCGCATGCGCGGCAACAACCCGGAAGCCGGGCTTGCCGTAATGGAAGGCAATACCGTGCGCATGCGCGAATTCGGCGTGCACGTAACTAGGTCAGTGGACACGCGCGAGCCGAACGCACATGCGCAAAAGGAACTACAGGACGCCGCAAAATGGACGAAATCCCCAAAAAGTAAGAACAATCATTCCCAGGCAGGAGGGGAAACCCACATATACAAGTATACAAAGTATTTTGAAATAAAAAATATTTGTCTGTATACATACATGTGGGCTGTCAATATGGAGAAAGATAAGGATCCTCCAGGGCGAAGTCTTCTTGCCACTTCCTGCTACCTCTTGGTCACTGCAGGGAATAAGATTAACTGGCATAATTTTCTCTTGCTACCCCTAGGGTCACGGCAAGTCTACCCCCGGTCACTAAGGGGGTGTCTTCAGGGGGACACCTTTGCACAGGGCCGGATACTGAAGCTTCCCAAGGAAGAGAGGCTGAACTCCCTTGAGGATAGAAGGTAAAGACCCTCAGGTAAGCCAAAAAGAAAACTGATTATAGTCCTGAATAGACTAGGTTGGTCCTATAGGGATAGGACAGGAACAAAAAGACTGAGGGAGGAGGAGGTAGGAGGGGATATTTATACCATTAATTTTAATTAGTTCCTGTCTAAATTAGGGATAGGGGAGGAGCTACCCATTGTTGTGCTGCCATGGATATGGCCAGGAAAAACAGTTAGCTGTGACTAAATATTGAACCACACTGACCGATGACCTTGTTAGTAATCTCATTTTATTAAATGATTAGCACAAATATTACAGAGGGATATACAAGGACATTAAGTTATATCTCATGAATTATTATATGTATTTATATCATTGCTCTCTCTCTCTAACGTATGTGAGCATTAGGCTCACATACAGATGTAATTTATGCATTCTATTTGCATTTTTATAAATCTATATTGCTAAAAATGCCATCAGATTCGGTTTAATACCCATAGGCAAGATATTTTATTTAGCTATTTTTGTCACACCTACTGCATGATATTTCTTCTTGTATGCTAATTTTTAAATCCCCATCTAAAATGTGTAGGCAAAAGACGACCATATAGCTTCAAAACAAATTTAACCTATCAGAAATTCTGAAACAAATAAAGAAATGAATGAGTAAAATATTAAAATTCTAAAAATTCACATCATTTCAATTTTATCAATAAAGGAAATTACATTTACTCTACAAACATGTGCTGGCTGTGTATCTCTTCTTGGCATTAACATGGAAAAATGGTGGAGTTTTAATGCAAAGCGCTTGCTGGTCCCATTAATTTCCATCGTAACTGATCTGCTTACTACTTTAGAACACAGTTTACAAAATGGCACTATAGATACATAAATCATATTTTTTTTTTTTGTTTTAGAACCTTATGCATTAATAAAGCTCTTGTGACATTGTATTATCTTAGGGGACAATTGTTTCTTTATAAACTGACTTCCCGGTGTACTTAATCATGTTGCCTACTTGCTCCAAATTGCTCTATCGTTAATGGACTAGCAGCAGCCACCTGAGTGGTGCACAGAGGGTGTGGAAAGCTAGCATTATCTCTGTGTCCAGTGAGGTTTACTATTTATTTTCAAATCAATATCATGCTTATATTTGTCTAAGAATGGATTGGTAAAGACATTGTCAATCAGTTTCTAGTGCAGATTGAATGGTTAATTTAGTTGTTTGTGTGTTTGGGAGTGTTTTCTCAGGTTAGGTCTTCACATATAAGTTTATAGTAGCTATATGTTAAACTGAACCCCATGCAATAGGACAAAGGTAGACAACCTTCGATAATCCATATGGTGTGGACTATATCTCTTCTGGAGTGCCGAAGGTTGAAAATATGAAACCAATTTGTCTAGATTACAAGGCCTAAGGTCCATATTATTGCAAATGTATAGAGTCTGTGTGGGTCTCAAGAGAAATCACTTGCAAATATTATAGTTATTTTTATTTTGTGTTCAATAACTAGAAAATACTTGCTTATGATTGTTGCCAGAGTCATATATTTCATACTTTCATATCTTTCATTTTTTTTTTAATTTAACATAAAAATATCTATGTTATAAAATGCTTCCACAATTCCTCTAGGCATTACAAGCATCGATATTAGCAACTAGTATTCAATATTTCAATGAGATTATAGAATGCACAATTTGTACACTCCTAATTATGTAGTTTCATAATGAAAAATATATATATATATTTTTATATATATATATATATATATATATATATATATATATATTATTGATTAGTGATAACTAATATATAATATATATATATATATATATATTATTGATTAGTGATGACTAAAATGTATTGATATGGTTTAACATTCTTTTTTTTCTCTAATTATAGTGGTGAATGAAAGGTGGGAATGACATGCTACTGAAAACTATGTATTATGGCAAATACAATAGTTAGTTATAAACAGCAGCAATGTATTATTATTGTTACTGTTACTATTGTTATTATTATTAGTAGTAGTAGTAGGATGTCTTTAGTACCTTGTCATGTCAAATTGGGAGAACACACAAATCTGGGTGTAACATGACTGGAAGGCAAATTTGGTGCAATGGAAACGGTATATTGATGACCTCATTTTTATTTGACAAGGTACAGAAGATTGACTAAATCAATTTGTAGTATATATTAACCATAAACAATGTGGTTTACATTTCACTTCAGAAACAAGAACTGAGATTATTTAGATATTATTTTTTTGTAGAAAACAATTAAATTAATTCTTAAACGTATTTCTAAATAAACCGATGCAAACAGATATATGCAATATAAAAGTTGTCACCAAAAAAAATGACTAAACAAGATTTCTTAAGGGCAAATGATGAGGATAAAGCAAAACTATAACACAGATCAGGATTTCAATATTCTAATGGATATATTTATTTAAAAAGGGAACTCCCCAAAAAATAGTAAATCAAAGTATAAACTTGGTTGAAGAAATGGAAAGATGATCTTATCAATTGACAAAACCATAGAAAGAAGTGAAAAACAATACCGATTTTGATTTTCCTACCAATATGCATTTTAATAATCAAGCTCATTAATCAATAGAGCGGTTAACATATATTGGGGGATCTTAAAGGGAGATAAAATGTTCTACCTGAAAATACAAATTTTATATATAAGAGAACTGAAACCTGAGAAAATACATTGTCTCCTAGTTATTTGAGGAAAATTAAAAATAATGTATTAGATCAGTGGTTCACAAACCAGTCCTCATGGCCCACCAACAATCCAGGATTTATGTATTTCCCTTTTTTATTCCAATGGAGTTATGGACAAAATGTCAACTGTTGATGACTGATTTAGGAACCACTGTATTAGATAATATAAGATTTTTGACAGTCAAACCAGTGGGCTTGCACAAATGTGGAGAAGGCAAAATATGAATGTTTTTACCCAAATTGATTATGAACTTCTCCAGTTCTACTAATAGCAAACAATTTGATGTATAGCATGTTACAAATATTATCTGTTTGTTACAATGTACATGTGGATCCCAATATGTGGGACATACCATTCATCTCCTTAAGGAACACATTTTAAAACATCTAAGTTTGATAAGCAGTGAAAGTTTGAAACATAGTGTCCCACGCCACAGTAACTCTTCTCCAAAATGTAATATACAAAAGTTTTATACCTTGCAATTGACAAACTCAAAAAGAGCTGGAGAGGTGGTAATATCAACAAACTGGTCTGCCAAATGGAATACTTTTGGATGCACCAACTAAAGACATATCATTTGGCATGGATGTAGATATAGATATTATGGCATTTATGCACATTTTTCTTATTATGTGAATTTCTGTGTATCTTTACAGCATTTTTTACCTTTTCCACCCTTTCCAACCCTATTTTCCTTTTCTTTTTTTCTGCTCAAGCAATTTGCCACATCATGTAATAAATAGAAAACTGTGCAATAACTGCAAATCTCTTGTTAATCATCATTACTTGATTTACTTGATTTTTAAATGTGAAAACAATATTCTTTGCCAATTGATTACATGATAGGAGATGTGCAGTTTCATATGACTTCTTTATTCACATTATAAGGAAATTTGGACCATTAGACATTTCATCAAAAACTAGTCCAACTTAGAAATCACATCCACCAAAATGCTGGAGTTCATTACTAAAATGGTGCTCACCATAATGTAATCGCAAGCCATTTGTCATTGCTAATATTAAAATCAACCAGAGAAGTAGAGTTCATGTTAAAGGAAAACTATAGCATTAGAAATACAAAGTGTATGCTTGATGCTAGAGGGTCCTTCAGATATTATATTATTGTCTGCGCCCTTCCCGGGTGTTAAAAGGTTTAAAAAAGCCTTTAAACACTTACCTATTTCCAATGCCAACCTCCTTTGGGGATGGCCCCGTCTCCACATCCTCCAGCATTGGCAAAGGGGAGCTGCTAATGTTTATACATGGCGAGCATTGAATCAATGCTTTCCTATGGAGATTTGACACTGGACACTAGAGGCAGTCTGAACCCTACAATATAAACATTGTAGTCTCTCAGAAACTGCAGTGTTTTACATTGCAGGGTAAGGGGACAGGGACAATGTACCTAGACCTCTTCAATGAGATGAAGTGGTCTGGGTGCCTATAATGTCCCTTTATTAGCACAGGTTTATTCATATTTGCATTGTTAGACTTTCCAAATGAAACAATTTTATGTGAAACTTAGTAGTCCTGTTGGAGATTTTGTATGGAAGTGTCTGCCATTATGATGGAGCCTTACAAAGTTAACTGATCTTGAAATTGAGATTATTAATTATATACAATAAATAAATGGGGTTCACTTAAAAGTGGTCGTATTTATATAAGCATAGAGAGTTACTTGAGAATATCCCCGTAAGAAGGAGGAGCGTCCATAACACCCATGTTGGGCCCCTCCCGTTGATTAACTGATTGGAAGCACAAACAAGGTATTTAAACTGAAGCGGGACGGTGTCTCTAGCATTGCCTTAAAAAGGTGTTTCCAACAAAACTAGTCAGCACTGAGTACATTTGTACTACAGCACCTGGATTGCATTCGACACTTTAACCCCTTAAGGACCAAACTTCTGGAATAAAAGGGAATCATGACATCTCACACATGTCATGTGTCCTTAAGGGGTTAAACTGCATCCCATACAGCACTGGATTCTCTCACATTGGGAAACACCAGTGTCAGGAACATATTTTACCTTACAGCAGTGAACACGGGGAACAGAAGACATCCATGGAGGGCTATTTAATCAGTCTTCGTTTGTTACGCTTATCCATATTGCAATTACTTTTAGTACATGTATTTGCACTCAACAGGATGTTTTTCATTTAATTTAATGTTACCCTTTGAGATTTCTTTTCTTTTACATGTAATACATTGCTACTGATATTGGAATTTACAAAACACAGGAGAATAATAGGACTCTGCCCAAAGGAACTTATAATCTCGAGGAATAGTAAAAAAAATACAATTTGGGATAGTAGTTTTCTTGTTAGCATGTTGTGAATACAGGAAACTTGGAAAAAAATCTGAATCCGGCTTTCTATCATTTGTAAATACAATTTGCACAAAATACAGCTATATAATTTGTGATGTTCATTTCTACCCAATTGTATCCATTGCAATGTGTCCAGTTTCAAATTCAGGAAAGTTAATGTTTACTTTGGCAGTTTGCACTAGTAACATGTAGAGTTTCCTAATCCAATTGGTGATTAATACGTTCTTGTTATGATATTTTGAATAATTCTACATTTTAACTGAACAGACATAGTGGAAAGGGAATTCTTGTACAGACTGTTTATCTTTTTGGATTAAGGTTGATCTTCACAAAGACTGTTCTATGTAAAATGTCTTCTGTAACCCCTTCCCGCCGTTACGACGTGCTATGCCGACACGGATTAAGTGGGCTTTAAAGCCGTTGTGACGGCATAGCACGCCGTAACGGCTTTAAGCCCTGGAGCGCCCGGGTTACTTACCTTCCCGGCGCTCTGCTTCGGGAGGACTGCCTCACAGCCCAGGCAGCCCTCCCACGGCAAATCAGGCCCCCGGGGGCCATGTGATCGCTCTCAAAGAGCGATCACATGGCCCCCTATAGCTGGCTGTGGATCTGCCAGCAGGGGGACTGTCTAAAATATTAGACAGTCCCCCTGCTGGTGGGAAGTATAAAAAAAATATATTAAACATGTTTAAAAATAAATCAAATGTATTTATATATATATAATATATGTATATATATATTATATATATAATATATATGTATATTATATATTTAACGTCATACATAGTGTATTTCAATACTAATATAAGTACATATATTAGTATTAAAATACACTTAGAATGACGTTACATATATATAATATACATATATTATATATATAATATACATATATTATATATATAATAGATATATACACATATATTATATATATAAATACGTATAATTACAATAATAAATAAATAAAATAATAAAATTAATAAATAAAATATTCAAACAAAATTTAATATAAATTATATATACATATGTAATTTCATTCTAACTGTATTTTGTTATTAATATATATATATATTGGTAACAAAATACACTTAGAATGACATTCTATATATATATCTATCTATATATAAAATGCAAATAACCGCAAATATATATATATATATATATATAGATAAATACATATAATTACATAAAATATTACATTAGTATACACGTAGAATTTAAATACCTATAAATGCATATGTATTAAAATTCTACGTGTATATTTAAGTAATCTTTTAACATAATTAGGTGATTTGATTAATTAAAATTTGATTGACATGCCTGACAACACAGGGAGAAAGTGCAGAGAATTTAATTCGCAAGCACTATATTTGACCCTGTAACTCTCCAAAACAACATAAAACCTGTACATGGGGGGTACTGTTTTACTCGTGAGACTTCGCTGAACTCAAATATTAGTGTTTCAAATTGGTAAATTGTATTACAACGATGATATTTTAAGTAAAAGTGAAGTTTTTTGCATTTTTTACAAATGAACGGCACTTTTATGGATAATATTATTGTTGTAATATGTTTTACTGTTTTAAAACACTAATATTTGTGTTTAGTGAAGTCTCCCGAGAATAACAGTACCCCCCATGTACAGGTTTCATGGTGTTTTGGAAAGTTAGAGAGTCACATATAAGGCTTGCATTTTATTTTTTTTACATTGAAATTTGCCAGATTGGTTATGTTGCCTTTGAGAGCGTATGGTAGCCCAGGAATGAGAATTACCCCCATGATGGCATACCATTTGCAAAAGTAGACAACCCAAGGTATTGCAAGTGGGGTATGTCCAGTCTTTCTTAGTAGCCACTTAGTCACAAACACTGAGCAAATATTTGTTTTTTGCTTTTTTAACACAAAAACAAATATGAACGCTAACTTTGGCCAGTGTTTGTGACTAAGTGGCTACTAAAAAAGACTAAACATACCCAACTTTCAATACCTTTGGTTGTCTACTTTTTAAAATGGTATGCCATTATGGGGGTAATTCTCATTGCTGGGCTACCACACCGTCTCAAAGGTAACATTGCCAATCTGGCAAATTTCTATTTGAAAATGGAACGTTCTATATTTGACCCTGTAACTTTCCAAAACGCCCTGAAACATGTTAATGGGGGATACTGTTGTACTCGTGAGACATCGCTGATTACAAATATGTGCATTTTTGTGCAGTAAAACCTAACAGTATTATGGCATTCACAGCCATGTCAGACGGAAATACAAATTTTTAAAAAAATCTTATTTTCTCACATTTTTTTAAAATTTTATTCATAATGAATTATGTTCCATATATGAATAGTTAATGGTAAATTAAAGCCCTGTTTCTCCTGAACAAAATGATATATAATAAGTGTGGGTGCATATAATTTGAAAGAGGGGAACTACGGTTGAACAGACATGAAGCGCAAATTCTAGTTTTTGTTTACGTTTTGTTTTGATCAGAACGAGCACTATTGACTCCGTCCTGAAGGGGTTAAAATGTTTTTATTTATTTATTTTTGCTCAAAAAGACCAGGATCAAAAAAAGACTACTTTATTTGCAGAGGCATGAAAATGTATTCCCAAAACGAACCATAATGTTCTCACACCAATTTTCATATATAGTGAGAAATATCACTTTTTTAAATCAAACACAAAATGATAACTTAAACAGTTGTAGAAAGGTCGATTAAAAAGAGCATAAGAAAAGAACGTGTGAAATGTATATGTAATGAAATAGGTATGAAATGTATTAAATTGCGTTTAAATATTGATACAAACATAACTAGTTTTATTTCATATGTCAACTTGTCTTCGTGTGTTCAGTGTTACTACATCACAAAGCAGTTATTTTTTTACATTATTAAATTAATCAAAACACAAAGTGACAGTATGGTTTTCCAAAAACACAGTTACATAGTTACATTTCAACATATTAATAGGCTAAACAAAAACAAGACTGATCAAAAGACTGCTGTTTATCCAAAACAAGGCAAAAAAAAAGAGCAAAAATAATTTTAAGCAATTCCTAGTTTTACCAAAAATTGGGGGGAGCGCAGGGGGGAATCTTCTTCGATGCAAACTGATAGTCAGATTTCTCCTTGGATCAACAATATGTTATCCCATACTAAATAATATGCCCTTGTGTAGCGGATAGAGACGGTCTGGTCCACAATAAATGTTTAATATTATACAATGAAATTTATTTTTTTTTTTATTAATCAAGTGTCAATAGTTGAATATAAAATAAACAGTATATTTTGTATCTGTTTTAAAATTGTTTCGATTGGGTTTATTTACTAAAGTTTGAATGGTCCTTACCCAATGGTGAAAAACCATATAGTTGTTATGGGGCCATCCAGACTAAAAATCTGGACATCATTCTAACTACGTAGCAATGTCCACATTTTGCAATTCTGGCTTTGAATGAGCCAGACTTGTGTCCAGATTTCAGTTGGACTGAATGCTGTGGGATGGCTGAAATCTGGGTCAGGATGCTTAAGATCCAGGTCCAGTTTTTAAATTCAGGTTTGGCTGCCAGCAGTCAAATAGTTAAAGGGACATTAATATTTAATATATTCAAAGTATTGGACTATTGAAGCCTGTATCTTTTGTTATGAATGAGTATTGCCAAACTGGAAACTTTTTTGGATCACCTATAGCAACAACAGAGCTATGAATTCTATTCTATTGACCTCTCATGAGTTCCCGACGCCACCACTGTAGTGCCAGCCTCCAATCCATGTGATGTCTCCACTCTTGACTTCATATACACTCAGGATTATTCACTGATATCCAAAGGCCTCAAATCTGACAATTGGTCTTAATATTTGGCATTGTCCAGATTTTGCTGTACAACCTCTGAATTAGATTGAATGTAGACTGAATTTCAGGATGCAAGCAAACAGATCAAATTTGGAACCAGATTACTGAAATACACAAGCAGACACTCAGATATATTGGTGATTAAACATAACTGGCAACCTGTATATTCAGTTGAACCAAACTTCAAAAATTGGGCTGGACCAAACATACAGTGCAGACAGTTGACAATTCTAATAAAAGCGATTGTCGTGCCTAGTCGGCAAGGTTCATTGTTCCTTGGAAAAGTATTGTCTATCAATGTGGTGTGTATTCATTGCTCCATTGTCTAGATATATTGTTAACTGATGGGATTTATGTTGTGGTTGGATAGAATGGTTACCCACTAGAGGTGGTATAAATTGATTATAGCTTAATAAGGGTTCATTTGGCTGGATGAATGTGCCATCCGCCAACTCAGGGAAAGGGTTGTAAATTAAGGCCCATTTTACTGCATTGTAAGTAAACAAAATGAAGTGGAGAAAGTGCAGACAGGTATCTGGTTTCTGGTTCTGAGGTTCAGTAATATATTTATTGTCATATGGCCTGCAAGAGAGAGACAAACAGACACCACACTTACAATGTATGGTTTAAGTTCAATAAAGGGCCATTCACTTATATAAACCATGCAGTTTACAAAGAGATCAGAGTCATCTCAATGTAAGTATATAGCATGGTTCATTTTCAGCCATGTTTTGGAATTCATACAGCTGTACCCCACCATCAGGAGGGCAGGGCTAAGCAGAAAATGAAATATAACCCTGATCAAACCTAAAGAATTGTGTAATTATTTTTGCGAGCCAGGTCAAATTTGTAGTGGATTCCCAATGTCCTTATCAAAAGCTCTCTTGGAACAGAAAGACAGGTACTCTGCTAGTAAAGTGAGTATTAGGATGTCTGTGAAGTTTCTTCCTTTTCATTTTATCTGTTTGTTGGCGTTTGTAAGTATGATTGTAACATATTTGTACTTGTATGCCCTGTGACCATTTTTGTTGATAGTAGATGTTCCTTTATTAAGTTCTACTTTTGTTCGCATGAGAATCACATTGCCCAAGAGTGGTATAGGATAATAGAGATTTTATAGACATTTTTGCTAAACTGTGTTTCGTGGTTTTTGATATTTGGTTGGGGTAACCTAAGGCACACACACCGGTTTATTTATTGCCTTGGTGGTGACAGTTTTTATAGGTGAGTGTTGTGTCATTCCGTTTTAAGTTTGTCTGTGTTGTCAGACAAGATTGTTTGCATGAAGCAGGTGACTTATTTTTTAGAATTTGCCTTTTACTGTTCATAGCAAACATGGCTTAAATTCTGTGTTTGAGAAATATGTAAATCCTATGTTGGGCATGGAAGAATTACTTTTTTAAAAGCAGACACTGGATGGCAACTTTAGTTTAATGTCTAGGCCAGAGTAGGTAATCTTCATCATTCTATATGCTTTGAGTACTCCTATACTGCTCTTACAGCCATAATGCTGGCAAAGATGGGAGATGTAGTCCACAACATATGGAGTGCCGAAAGTTGCCTACCATTGGTCTAGGCCTAGCAAGAAAAAATACATGTAACCAGGTATCCTTAACTTGTGTACACCTGCTTCTTTTAATATAGTCTCTAAAGTGAACTTTTTGCAGGATCATGTAATTCTATGATGTTAAGGCATGGACATTGCATAAACTTGATGAAGAATTACTGGCAATTAAGCATCACAGAATGATCATCCTGTTTTGTTCTGTATATGTATAGATATAATGTTTAAAATAAATAATAATGTAGATATAATGTTACAAATGTGGATAATCACTAAATCCTAATAATACAAAGAAAGAAGGTATTTGGATATACATTTATTGAAATTAGTCATGCTTTGACAAAAAACAAAACAAATAAAAAACATTAGGTGTGTAACACTTGGTGACGTTCAGGTTTATTTACTAAACATTAAATTTTGTCTGGATGGACAAAATTTGGTGAAAATGAACAAACTTCAATTTCAAGTCTCATACTTACTCAGTACGGTTGGAGTTTTGTTGGAGTTTGCTAATCGCAACCAAAAATGTACCATTCGAACAGATGCATTCAGTCTCAAACTTAAAATTGTTGCTTTTTGCATCAAAATCCTGCATTAAGCATACAATCTGGACATTAACAAAGAACTGATTTCAAATGCATCTGACTGAATGTAAATTCAGAACGTATCACTCATTTGCTTTTTGCAAATGAACAATAATAATCAGGGTTATCTACCCACTTGTAGCACTAGCAACCATTGGGCGAATTAAAATAAAACACTCTGATTAGGGTTAGGTGGCAACTGGCTAGTACATGCTAGCCAGCCACCTCAGTAAAAATAAATAAAAATGTCTGGGAGGTGGGGGGGGCAAATGACCCCAAATTATTGAAAATAAGGTTTAACACATATTTACTACATGGTGAGTAGCTAATGCAGGATGGTGTTGCTCCATTCACTGCAGTGCCATTCAGACATTACTAAACAGACCCAATTGGCTTTAACATAATAGTTACTTTTAACAGTGGATTTAGAGTTACCCTTTAGAAATGATACTTTTAATGAGTAACTCTACATCCACTGTCAATATACATCGCTGTGCGTTATGAATGAATTTATTTTTATTACTTCAGAGCAGCTAACACTGAAATATTTACTTATTTTACTAAAATAAGTGAAAACATAAAATATATCCTCATTAATACAAATTATATTTCCATTATACAATATGGTGTGAACTGGACCATAGTATATACACTACCACTCAAAGCCAACAAATGTAACAGTAGTGTATATACTGTGATAGCAGGTTAATTTAAATATCATTTAAACTAGATAAAGATCGTTTTACTTTCAAAATCGTGTATTTATGAACACAAGGCCTTATGGCAGAGTTACTATTTTTTAAATAGTAACAGATTTATAAAAAAAAAACCAAAAAAAAAAACCCCAACAAAATAACAAAGTACCACATTCATTACGAAGACAATATTCACATTTTCAGAAAGTGTTGCACTGTTCTTTTCTCATCCTAAACCATCTGTTTAGCAGCAGAATCAAAATTGTTGCGATTAAAAACAAGGTTTTGCCTTTTCAAATATCCATACGGCATCAGCTGAAGATGATTCAGATAATAAATAATTCAGGCAGCAGTATATGTCACAGTAACATATGGGTTGGGTTGGTTGAACACAATAAAAAGTATAATATTGACGAGAGGTAAAACTTCACAATTTGATCATATACTAAAAGTAAACCTTGGGATTTTGTTTTTGTTTTTTTCCCCTCACAGATTAAATCAGCAGGTCTACCCTCTGCTCTCCTAGTGGGAGATAGTTGATTATTGGTTTATGATATGTTAGATTTAATCTATCAGAATCTAATCTGGATAGAGATGCATAAATATATACTTAATATAACAAATATTCCAACAGATGCACTTGATTTCAGTCTTCTGAATGGTTGCTCCATTTCTAACAATTTTTAGTTTTTACAACACATTTTAAATATTTACATATATAAACTGGTCGATTTGATAACATACGGGGTAAAATAAATACAGGCAATGTGACAAAAAGTGGCAGAATATTGCATATACAAAACTCCATTCATAGGGGAAGTGTCACCTGGAAATTATAGCCATGGAATAAAACATTGAAACCATCTATAAAGTATACATTAACATTTTAATCATGCTTTATTTTATTTTTCAAATACCGTATTTATCGGCGTATAACACGCACTTTTTTCCCCTAAAAATAGGGGAAAAATCGTGGGTGCGTGTTATACGCCGATATCCCATAATTACTTACCTGTCCTGAAGCGTGGGCCGGCTTCACAGCTTGCACCGCGGTACAGGAACTTTAATTTCATGTTCCGGTTTCCGGCGGGACTGAAAGGAAGTGTGCACACTATTGTGCACACTTCCTTTCAGTCCCGCCGGAAACCGGAACATGAAATTAAAGTTCCTGTACCGCGGTGCAAGCTGTGAAGCCGGCCCACGCTTCAGGACAGGTAAGTAATTATGGGAGGGGAAGTACACTATGGGAGGGGGAAGTACACTATGGGAGGGGAGGGGGGGAAGTACACTTTGGGAGGGGAGGGGGGGGAGTACACTTTGGGAGGGGAGGGGGGGGAAGTACACTATGGGAGGGGAGGGGGGGAGTACACTATGGGAGGGGAGGGGGGGAAGTACACTATGGGAGGGGAGGGGGGGGAGTACACTATGGGAGGGGAGGGGGGAAGTACACTATGGGAGGGGAGGGGGAAGTACACTATGGGAGGGGAGGGGGAAGTACACTATGGGAGGGGAGGGGGAAGTACACTATGCGAGGGTAGGGGGGGAGAATACTAGGGGAGGGGAGGGGGAGAATACTATGGGAGGGGAGGGGGAGAATACTATGGGAGGGGAGGGGGGGAGAATACTATGGGAGGGGGGGGGAGAATACTATGGGAGGGGAGGGGGGAGAATACTATGGGAGGGGAGGGGGGGAGAATACTATGGATGGGGAGAGGGGGAGAATACTATGGGAGGGGAGGGGGGAAGTACACTATGGGAGGGGAGGGGGGGGAGAATACTAGGGGAGGGGAGGGGGAGAATACTATGGGAGGGGAGGGGGAGAATACTATGGGAGGGGAGGGGGGGAGAATACTATGGGAGGGGGGGGGAGAATACTATGGGAGGGGAGGGGGGAGAATACTATGGGAGGGGAGGGGGGGAGAATACTATGGGAGGGGAGGGGGGAGAATACTATGGATGGGGAGAGGGGGAGAATACTATGGGAGGGGAGGGGGGGAGAATACTATGGGAGGGGAGGGGGAGAATACTATGGGAGGGGAGGGGGAGAATACTATGGGAGGGGAGGGGGGGAGAATACTATGGGAGGGGAGGGGGGGAGAATACTAGGGGAGGGAATACTATGGAAAGGGGGAGACACTATGGGATGAGGGGGGAATACTGTGTGATGAGGGGGGGCTGAATACTATGGGAGGGGGGAAATTTCCTGGAATTTCTTTCTAAAAATGAGGTGCGTGTTATACGCCGGTGCGTGTTATACGCCGATAAATACGGTAAATATTAATGATTTAGCAACTCTTCCACTTACAATGTAACTATGTTCCCTCCCGGTCATTGTTTATTTCCACTTCTGTGAAGAATTTTTGAAGTAAGTTGTTTGGAGTTTCAATGCTGAGTGACAGGTGTAAAGGCTGTTGTTATAAAAGAGCTTATAGCTTTGATTGACAGGGAACCCAAAGACATTTAGTTCTAGGAAGCGTTCTGCATCAGGAACGAGGTAAGTAAAGCAGTGCGAATTACTATATGTAAATTAATTTTTTAGACGACACAATCAAATACTTGTGAAATGCTGGGAATACGTAAACATAATATTTAAACAATGGGAAATGAAAATGTCCCCTTTGTTTAAAATTTTGGAAATTTTTGGAAACTATTTTTTTTTCTTGCCCATAAACAAAAAATTATGGATATCATGTTAGAAAAATGGTAACATGATATCAATTTACATATTACTTCTAGAACATAAAAAAACATTATTTTGGTCATTTCTTTTTGCCAGTTTCCTCATAGTATTAATGAATGCATAGTATTGTAGGCAACAAGAGTCCTTTAAGTATTTTGCACAGTGATTAATATTTGTCAAATAAAATGTAAATGTCTATATCCATTTCTTTGAAAAACACAATAAGAGAGTCATTTTACTCCTAGTAAAGTTAAATCTCGCAAGGTAGTATTATGAAGACACTTATGGATTGTGAAATCTCTACTTGGTAAGAGTTAAAGGTTTCACGGATGTTCAGATATCGATCATTCTAAATGTCATGGTGGAGTTAGTTGCATTTCTCAGTAAAGTCTAGTTTATGCTTCTATAATTAATTGACATGTCTCAGTGAACTAAAATAAATGTAGATATTGAAAGATTAAAAAAAAAAAAACATAGCTAAAATGATAATTTTATTATTGTAATACAATTGTCATCATTTAAACAACAAAACAAGTATCACATTTGTCCTGCTAAATCATTAGACTACATGCATTAACTGTGATCCGTATTCTTGCTTTATAATAAGCACATTAAAAATTAAACACCAGTTGCGGTGAACTGGGATTTTTTTTTTTCTTTTTAGGAAAAAGGCCAACCTTTTTTTTCACATAAATTCAATTTATAAACTGAACTTTCACAAAAGAAAATCACTTCCTGTCTGTCAATAAGAGCACTGCCTTTGGGTAGGTACTGCCCTCTATATACAGAATAGAAAATAGAGGAAAATATTAACTTCAATATAAACCCCTTCGACTGAAGCCTATTCATCTTTTTTTTTTCCGGCCTTTTCTTTCTATTAGACAGGAGCCTCAAGACAGGTACTATATTCTACTTTAGTTTATATTTTATGATGCACATGCATACACACAAACACACGCACACACAAATACATGCACACATATGCATATATACAGATTTGAAGCAAATGTGTGACCTTTCAGTTGAGGGTTGGTATGAAACTGTTATAATCAGATTGGTGAATATGGATTCCCTTCACAAGTTGCTGTTGACAAAGTATGATCAATAATTCAATAGTTTAGTGGTC
Organism: Pelobates fuscus; assembly: GCF_036172605.1. Lineage (NCBI taxonomy): Eukaryota > Metazoa > Chordata > Amphibia > Anura > Pelobatidae > Pelobates > Pelobates fuscus. The sequence continues at coordinate 412,222,925 of NC_086318.1, forward strand.
AACCTGGCAGACTTTGTCTTATTTTATGTCAGACAGATATACATATTTATGAGCAGCTACTGTAAATGTTTCCTGTGTGTCTGGTAACATTTATTAAAACCATATCTGCTATATATTTTCATTTCTAGGCCTAATCTAAAGCAGTGACCTCCAAATCTCCATTTTTTTTAATATTCCATTTTTTTAATGTATCTGATTATAATGTCTGTGTTTTTGTTTGCAGGTGTGTGTGCCTATATCGGTGCAGTTGAATAAGATATGTGGATACTCAAGAATGACAATTACCACCTGACGATATTCAAAAAGTCCCACGAGTGTTACTCTTGCCAATATGTTCGTTAAATTAATAAAAAAAAATAACCACAGAACTTCCATGCCACCCATATATATTAGGTAATGAGATCACCAAGAAATATGATTCACAAAGATTTATTTTTTTACCATTTTCTCACAATTGTTTAAATTAACCCTGTTTGTTTAGATTTTAACATCATAAAGTAAATAATTTGTCAGAATAATAACTTACATTATGCAGGCTATTAAATAAGAAAATTTACATTCTGGGATGTTTGCAAAAACTCAATATTTCAAGGCTGCTGTTTCTGGGGTATATTAAAGGCAAGTAGTGGTTGCTATGGTGACACCATACACAGTGTTCATGTGTGTTTCTGTGCTTTACTATAAAGTAGCTAACCAGTGTATAATCAGTATATTTGTAAACAGACATTTTTTATGATAAAAAAAGCAACAAGGATAAACACCAGTTGGTAGCCGCTACTAACTACCTGCTCTTATCAACAGCACAGAATACGACAGCTATTCAGCGACAAGATTGGAAATGAGCACTAAAGGTTTCAGTGGATGCTAATTACCACTCGATAAATGGAATTATTTAATTGTAGTGACATGTATGGAAATGAACTCTCTGTGAGCGAATGCATTCGTTGCAGAATGTGTTCTTAATTCCGAGGTACATGTTCTATTCTTGATGGGGTTATCACTCCCTACTAACTACTAGATATTGAGCACTCTTGAGCTAGATAATAATATATTATTATTATCTGCATTTATATAGCACCAACTTATACTGCAGTGTTTTACAATATTATAAAAGGGGAAATTTAACAATAAATTAGACATTTACCAAGTGTTACCAGGAAAAATAGGGACTAGAGGAGTCTAGAGGAATGTATTGGATGTGAATTGGCAACAGATTAAGTTATATTAAATAGCACATACAGTATATATATAGTACTTACAGTATAAATATATATACACACACTAATAAGTTTAACACCTAACTAGATTTTACAAGTACGTTCATATTATTTAGATATATCATAAAACATTTACTTTAAGATTAATATTTAAACATGTTTTTTTTTTTTTTTTTTTTTTTACTAATGCCTCGCTGTGTCTACAGCTGAAATGCAGTATTGAAAGCATTTCTCTTTTTTAATAGCTGGTGTGGACTGTATAATCTTAAAAAGTCAAACATGTTGACCTTTCTCAAGATGAAACATTTTATAGTTGGCGTGTGCACAATGCAAAATAGGATTTGTGATGTTGAAAGGGAAATGAAAATTCAGGATTAGCAGATGAGTTCCATATCTATCTTCACTTCTGCCTGTCTTTCCATCTGTCCTGTGAGAAGAGACATTTATTGTATATCTCACGGTATAGAAACAAATTGAGGGAAATTTGTTTGGAACATTCAGTAATTCAGTAATTCAGAGGGTCATATTAGAAAGTCCATACTATTTTCCCCACAAATAATATAAAATATCACTTGGCTTATTAAAATGCATTAGCAGGAAGCATGCAAATGTTACATAAACATCAAACAAAACAAACAAAACCAATGCCACACATAGATACCTACTTATATACATGCATACATTTTAGGAAAAGGTAGGTAGATATGGCTTCATGGCCTAATCTTTCATGCAAAACAAAAGTTAAACACCATAATCACTTCATATTACTGAAGTGGTTACAGAACAAATACCCTGTCCCTTCATTTCTTTATAAAAATGTTTGACCTCTTAAGGACTGAGGCAATTGTACAAGTTCTAATCAAAAGAAATTCAAAACAGAACCTGAAGTGAAGAAGGGATGACCATAGAGATTAACTGTTGGTGTTTAAACACTGTTTGACCAAAGGTTCATGTATATGGTTGAAGAATCATGTCCTTCATGTATATATGCATATCCTTGATTAAATTATTATTATATTAAAAAATATTCCATACAGAAAAACATGAATTGGTTCTGTTTCTTTTTTTTTTACCTCTGCCCTTTTTTAGGTGCAGTAAGCAGAGGAAAAGCTACCCTACGTTGGCAATATATGTCACGCCATCAAATTGAATGCAAGACGTTACCTGCCCTTGTAGATCTTACAATTACTATTATACTCAAGAACATTCTGTCTGGTGCTGGGGAAAGTTAAAATATCCATCTTATGCATTGGGACTTATGTGTAATAGAACTCCAATCAACCTCATCCAGTGCTGTGTCAACAAGGGCCAAATGTTTGACCTGTTAACCCTGTGGCCCTTTCTGGGCTGATGATAATTCTGTAGGTTATGATCTCCTTCAGCCCCCCATCGTGACCCCATGGCACACGTGTCCTCTACTTTTGGTGCCTGCCGCCATGTGCTTTTCTACACTTTCCGCCTCTCTTCCTCTCTGACCCCTTGTCTATTTTCCGTGCCTATTTACTCATATGTGCTTGACTTGAGTGGCACCATTTCACTTGTGGAGCTGCATTGTCTATTACTTTAACTTGTCTCTTTGCATGCAAGTTATATTGTCATATCTATGTCGTGTGTTCCCGTACCTATGGCAGAACCCTCGGTATGTTTAAAAGGAGTAAATATGCCAGTTTGTTTTTAGTCATGATATGTGATCGTAAATTGCATTCTATTTTGGAATAATGAGTATAACTCATTTTCTTTGCCATGTGGGTTTTTATGGGTACTAGTAAACAAACCCAAGGTCTGTAGAGATTGGTTGCAAATTCAGTAAAATTTTAAAGCAAATCTGCCCATCCGTCTGTTCTTCCATCCAACCGTCAGGTATTCTGCACATAAACATACGTACACACATATGCAAGCAGGATATTGCAGTGTGAGAAGGGTTAAATGCATCATTATTTTCCTTTTATATTTTCAAATTAATATTTAATTAATTTGTATTCTATATTCAAACATAATACTAAATAAATCAAGATTGATTACGGTATCTTTATCTGAAATTATGTATAGCATTATTTCAGGGACTTCCTAGTATTTCTGTGTACAATAGACAAACTATAATAAACTTGACATGCATAGCGAAATAAAGTACCATAACTGCCATCTAAATGCAAATCCCATTTACTGCCTTCTTCATTTTACACTGTGTTCGGTAATCATTCTTGACATGCCTAACAAGTTGATGTATCAAAAACTTTGTGCATTTAAATGCTTATTATTTTAATTTACATCTAAATCATCATTCCTAAAATGAAACATTCATTTAAATAATATGAAATTGATATAAATATGATGTTATTTTCGGAGCAACATTTGTTATTAAAAATTATAATTTGTTGCAGTGATAAATGAAACAATAGCATTAACATCCACATGAATATAACATTATAGATAATCATTAAAGTTAACCTATATTGGAAAAAAATGACTTACCTTAAATGGCTTCTATATACATTGAATACACTATATACCATAAAGATACATGTTGTATTCAATGTAAAATATAACGATTTACTCACTTTTCCTCCATGCCAGCGCCCCTTTGTTGGTGTTACTCTTTGTGATTCCTCCACCTGTGCTTTGTCCTTTGTTAAATTGCCTTGCTTAGGATCCATACCGGAACACAGCAAATCTCGTCAGTAATGACGGCACACTGACTTCATTACATCAGTTATACCTTAGAATGTTCTATACTCTAGGATAGGGAGTTTCCATAGCAACCGTAGCACATGTGGCTAGGGAGTTTCAATGCATGCGGATATAAGCTGAGTTGAAGCAGGATCTAAGTTCCATGTAGTAGGGTGTAACTTTTGCATGGTTCTTTTAACTCCCTCCATATCCACATTTGTAAAAGTGGACCATAAACTGGGGCAATCTAACATTCCATTGTAGTGGTTCTGGTGTATAACTGTTTGGCCTGCTCTGATAGAGGTTTAGATTGAGGAAATCTTGTCTCTGAAGAAGATCACACTTATCCTGAGAAAGGTTGGTGGGGATATGCATGCATGCCGGTTTGCAGAGCCTTTCTACTGTGCAAAACAGTTGTGGAAGAGTGCAATTTCGCGTGATTCTTATTACTATTATTATTATTATTATGAAGATTTATTCTGAGTTATCTTGAATTGATATTCATTCAGATGTTTGGTAAGAGCGGCTTTATCTTCTAGATTATGTGTCCTGTGCCACTTTCTCTTGAGCTAACAGCCTTTTCTCTTCATTTCTCCGATGGTGCTATCAAACCACTGTGGATTGTTGTGTATTTTGACAGTGCGTATGCATGTTGGTGCAATGCTTTCTAGGGTATCTCTCATGGTTTTGTTGTAGAGTCGGACTAAGGAGCTGGGGTCTTCACAGGTGCCCATTAGTTCACTTAGATCCATATGTGATGTCACATCCAATGGCGTCACCCCTTTTAATGAGCGGTGTTTGACCAGGTTCTGAGGCTGGAGTCTAGCTGATTGTGATACAATGGAGAAGTGAATGGAGTGGTGATCTGACCAAACAACTAGATTTACAGTTACTGGTGATACTTCTGGTCCAGACTGGAACACTAGATTAAGTGTATGACCTTTTCTGTGGGTGGAAGTGGCGACGATTTGTGTGAAGCTGAGTGCAATCATCAAGCTGGGGAGATCTTGCCCAAGCAGGGATAGGGTGTCATCAATCCAAGTGTTGAAGTCTCCCAATATAAGCCATCTGGGGTGTTCAAGGATTAAGCCAGTCAAAAGGTCTGAGAGTTCCTGAAGAAATCTATTTCCATCTCCTGGTGGTTTGTATATTAACAGTATCCGGAATCCTATATCTATTGAGAGGCTGGCAGCTTCGCATTCAAAAGATTGGGGTTTGTGGACTGATAGTGATCTGGGATTTAAGGATGATTTTGCACAGATAACTCTGCATGCCTTGCAATCTTTTCTCGGACAGTGGAACACCATGTAATTGCCTGCAATACCTGCTTCTTAAATAGGCCCTGCATTTTCATATAGTCATGATTCTGTAATGCGCACTAATTCGCATGTTTCAATAAGGTCGGCAATAATAGCTGTTTTGTTTCCTATTGATCTGGCATTGCACAGGATTGATCTGATAGGACAGTCTTGGGATTCAGAGTTTTTGCTCTGTACTTTGGAATCAGTGTGTCTTCTAATAGGAATCACACAAAGAAGTTTCCTTGATTTGCGTTTTTTGTGGCTTCTAGGTTAATCACTTCAATTGGGCTTGCTGGTAGACAGGGTTGTGGAGCAGCTGTGATAGTGTCAGGAGATTGAACTTTAAGTTTTAATGTTCCTCCACGACAGCCCCTGTCATTCACTTTGAAGCCAAGTTATTTTAGGGTAACCACTAGCGAGGAATTAGGTGCAGCAACCACTTTTTGGGGTCCTAGGGAATACAGATATGAGGGAGTATAGCTGATTATTCCCTCAGCAGTGAAGGAGTTAAAATTGCTTCTAGTTTTTATAGGGATGTTAGCAGTGGTGGCTGGTTACAATGCCCTGCTCTATAGGATTCAGGCCAAAGTGAGCTGTACGATTTTGCACTTTAGGCTGCATTGTAGATAACAGATAAAAGAGCATGCATGCAGGTCAGATTACAGGAATAGTATTCATCAATTAGTTTTCTTGGTGTTTAGAAATGAAATCTGAGCATTGCTGAATGGATGATCAAATCCAAAACCCAATTTACACATGGAGGTGAGTCATTTTTTTTTGTTTTGTTTAAATGTACCTTGTTTGTGGTGTTCAGCTGAAGGTATCTCTTCCTGGCAAAGGCGTGCGCACGGGGTGTGCCGGGTGTGCCTGGGCACACCCTAATCACACCTCCGTGCTGCACTGCCTCTGGGCAGACTGACATGTCGGGTCCTCGGTCTATGACCGAGGACCCGACACAGGAGGGGGCCGGCGGCGTGCACACAATGCCGCTGGGTGAGAGGCCCCTCCTGTCCGTCTGCCCTGATCCTCAGTCTGCAGCTCCGCTGGGAGTGAGCTGCAGACCGAAGTATCTCGCGATCTCCAGCCTGTCAGAGCGTTGCCACGGCCCACTGGACCACCAGGGCAGGTATTTAAACCCCCCTCTGCCCCCTGTCACTCACTGCCCCCCCCACCCTGCCTCTGCACCCATACCCTCCTAACCCTGTCCCTAGCCCTCTAACCCCCTAACCCCTGTCACTCACTGCCCCCCACCCCCCCTAACCCCTGTCACTACCCCTCTAACCCCTGTCACTACCCCTCTAACCCCTGCCACTACCCCTCTAACCCCTGTCCCTAACCCCTGTCACTACCCCCCAACACCTGTCCCTAACCCCTGTCACTACCCCCCAACCCCTGTAACTACCCCTCTAACCCCCTAACCCCTGTCACTACCCCCTTAACCCCTGTCACTACCCCCTTAACCCCTGTCACTACCCCTCTAACCCCTTTCACTACCCCTAACCCCTGTCACTACCCCCCAACCCCTGTCACTACCCCTCTAACCCCCTAACCCCTGTCACTACCCCCTTAACCCCTGTCACTACCCCCTTAACCCCTGTCACTACCCCTCTAACCCCTTTCACTACCCCTAACCCCTTTCACTACCCCTCTAACCCCTGTCACTACCCCTCTACCTCCCTAACCCCTGTCACTACCCCGCTAACCCCTGTCACTACCCCTCTAACCCCCTAACCCCTGTCACTACCCCTCTACCCCCCTAACCCCCGTCACTACCCCCCTAACCCCGTCACTACTCCCCCAACCCCTGTCACTACCCCTCTACCACCCTAACCCCTGTCACTACCCCCCTAACTCCTGTCACTACCCCCCTAACTCCTGTCACTACCCCCTACCTCCTGTCACTACCCCCTAACTCCTGTCACTACCCCCTAACCCCTGTCACTTTCCCTCTACTCCCCTAACCCATGTCACTGCCTCTCCACCCCCCAACCCCTGTCACTGCCCCTCTACCCCCCTAACTCCTGTCTCTACCCCCCCAACCCCTGTCACTACCCCTCTACCCCAACCCTGTTCACTGCCCCTCTACCCCCTAACCCCTGTCACTACCCCCAACCCCTGTCACTACCCCTCTACCCCCCAACCCCTGTCACACCACTCTACCCCCTAACCCCTGTCACTGCCCCTTTACCCCCCTAACCCATGTCACTGCCTCTCCAACCCCCTTAACCCCTGTTACTGCCCATCCACTCCCCCACCCCCTGTCACTGCCCCTCTACCCCAACCCCTGTCATTACCCCTCTATCCCCAACCCCTGTCATTACCCCTCTATCCCCCTAACCCGTCACTACCCCTCTACCACCCCTAACCCCGGTTACTACCCCCTAACCCCTGTCACTAACCGTCTACCCCCGCTACCTCCTGTCACTGCCCCTCCACCCCTCCACCCCCCCACCTCCTGTCCCTCTACCCCCCCAACCCCTGTTGCTGCCCCTCCACCCTCCTAACCCCTGTCGCCCACACAGTGCACCCCTCACAATCATACACACTGTACCCAACACACACACTTAATCCCTCACAATTACACAAACTGTACCCCTTACAATCACACACACTGCACCCTTCACAATTACACCACACTGTACCCCTCGCAATCACACACACTGCACCCCTTACACGCTGCACCGCTCACAATCACACACACACTGCACAGCTCAGCTCACAATCACACATACACTGCACCTACGTATACTTGTATTTGTGTGTGTGTATGTGTATATATATATATATATATAAAACAACGAAAAAATGAGAGCACTCACTGGTTTTGCAAAAGCTGTGTATTCAAGTTCTAGGCAAACGAATCAACGTTTCGACCGTCAAGCGGTCTTTATCAAGATGCCAAATCATTACAAACATAGACAATATATAGCATGTGTACAAATAAACTTACCCTATCACCGTGTAAAACCCATTAACCCGACCTGCCCCTTTGACCGGCGCCAAAAACCGCTGACGTGCGTGATGACGTCATGTCATGTGATCGTGATACTACCAATTGCTTAGTTACGGGCACACCATGTGACCTGCAATCATGTGATCGCAACCCAAGACAGTTGCTAAGAAACGCCTAAATAACCTGGACTATAGTGCACAGTAAATCGGAGGGAAAGAAAAATATAATAAAAATAGAAATAAAAACATGCATGGAGGATATACTTATTGTTCAAGTGGCTGGATTGAATGCTCTAATGTATATGGGAATCTCACATGTGGGCATCAGAATGGCAATGTTAAAGGAACCAAAGAGAGCTAAAAAATGTACTATACTGTGAAAAACGTGAATGTGGTAAATAAGTGAATAAATAAATAGATAAAAAGACATGGACAAAAAATAAATATAAATAAAAATAAAAATAAAAATAAAAATAAAAATAAAAATAAAAATTAACATAAAAATAAAAAAATAAATAAAAATAAAAATAAAAATAAAAATAAAAATAAAAATAAAAATAAATATAAATAAAAATAAAAATCAAGATAAATATAAATAAAAATAAATAAAAATAAAAATAAAAATAAAAATAAAAATAAAAATAAAAATACAAATAAAAATAAAAATAAATATAAAAATGCAAAATAAAAATAACAATCAAAATGAATATAAAAAAATATAAAGTGTTGTGAATGAAGAAACCTGATGATAATACTGGTGAAATGGTATCTCAAATTATGTGGACGGCTAACTGTATGTGTATGGGGACTGAGTGAATAATGTATCGATCGGAGTAATCCGATATGTGGTGTTGTTGGAACCAAAATAGCCCCTGTGCTGTGAATATGTGAAACTAAGAGTATGTGAATCCATCTGTGAGATGAGACCCTGTCACAAGCATAGTGACCAGAGAAGTGAACCAAGAAGTGCAAAGCTGATGAAATTTGAACAAAGTTCAAAGAGCACCTCCTAAAAGAAGCTTGACATGCCATAGGTTTTTTATTTTTATGTTAATTTTTATTTTTATTTTTATTTTTATTTTTATTTTTATTTTTATTTTTATTTTTATTTATATTTATTTTTTGTCCATGTCTTTTTATCTATTTATTTATTCACTTATTTACCACATTCACGTTTTTCACAGTATAGTACATTTTTTAGCTCTCTTTGGTTCCTTTAACATTGCCATTCTGATGCCCACATGTGAGATTCCCATATACATTAGAGCATTCAATCCAGCCACTTGAACAATAAGTATATCCTCCATGCATGTTTTTATTTCTATTTTTATTATATTTTTCTTTCCCTCCGATTTACTGTGCACTATAGTCCAGGTTATTTAGGCGTTTCTTAGCAACTGTCTTGGGTTGCGATCACATGATTGCAGGTCACATGGTGTGCCCGTAACTAAGCAATTGGTAGTATCACGATCACATGACATGACGTCATCACGCACGTCAGCGGTTTTTGGCGCCGGTCAAAGGGGCAGGTCGGGTTAATGGGTTTTACACGGTGATAGGGTAAGTTTATTTGTACACATGCTATATATTGTCTATGTTTGTAATGATTTGGCATCTTGATAAAGACCGCTTGACGGTCGAAACGTTGATTCGTTTGCCTAGAACTTGAATACACAGCTTTTGCAAAACCAGTGAGTGCTCTCATTTTTTCGTTGTTTTACATATTCAGCACTGTGAAGCACCTTGGTCTGATTCTTTCTAAGTGTTTATTTTTTTGGGAAGAGTGCCAGAATTTGTAAATATTTGTATATATATATATATATATGTGTGTGTGTTTATATAAAAATACATATATACGCGGTGTGTGTGTTTGTGCTTTAGGGTGCACACCCTAATGCAACAGGCTGCGCACGCCTATGCTTCCTGGTAGTAAGACAGTCCAGTGGAAGTATGTTTCAATCTGTTGTGTGTAGCGGAGCTCTAGTTTCACATAGACTTTCTGCGCTGATAATCCAAGAGTAGCTCAGGAACAAGTGGTTAACACAGGAAGCTCAGCATAAGCAGTAAATAAAATAATCCAATAATATCCCATCACCTTTCCCAATAACTGGATGACACACAGTATCAGGAGTAGAACTGATGTTTAATGCCACATTGTCAGGGTACCTGAAGTCTCTACCTCCGAGAGAGGTAGAGACTTAGACGTTCATCCGTCCGGACGCCATGTTTCCTCTGTTCCTCGCGGTCGATCCGGTCACACAAACGCCGGCCGCGAGGGAGTCTCTTCCTTTTGTAGCATGGTGTCCGGAGGCCGACGTCATCACGCCAATCCGGAACGACCTGTCACTCAGTCCGAGACAGACTAATCAGGTTTCGTCGGAGGCGTGTCTATCCTCTCTAGCCAGGGTATTTAAACATTCTTCGCCCTGTTGCTCATTGCCCTGTCGTGGTTCTAGCCTGTCTAGTCACACAGTGCTCTGGTGTTTCTCAGTTATCCTTTTGGTTTCGACCCGGCTTGTTTCCTTACTCTGTTTACCTCCGTTATCCTTGACCCGGCTTGTTCCTCGCTTACCTGTCTTCTCGTTCCCTCGACCTCGGCTTGTCTCTGACCATTCTCTATACTCTCTGTACGTTAGCCCGGCCATTCTAAGGACCGGTATACGTACCCTGTACCTGTTTGTACTTTGCGTGTTGGATCCCTGTCCCGATCCTGACATTACGACAGGGCCAATGGATCCTGCAGGTACAAACAGTCAGGTTGGTTCCTCTGATTCCAGGTTTGACGCCATGGAACACAGAATGGACCAAATGGCCTTAGCACTACAGGCGTTGTTGTCTCGTGCTAATAATCCTCCAGAGGAGACTCGTCCTACTCCTATTTCCTCTGTAGGTTCAGGTCTAGAGGTAGCTACTGTAGGTGCCTCTTCCCGTGTTACTCCACCTGTACGTTATGGTGGGTCACCTGAGAAGTGTCGTGGTTTTTTAAACCAGATCAGCATTCACTTTGAATTGCAACCTCGCTCCTATCCTACCGATAGGGCAAAGGTTGGGTTTATTATCACCTTACTCATTGAGAAAGCTCTGAGATGGGCTAACCCATTATGGGAGAACGATAACCCGTTGGTATACAATTATACTGCCTTTGTAGCTGCTTTTAGAAGAACTTTTGACCCCCCTGGTAGAAAGGTCAATGCAGCCAGATTACTGTTGCGCCTGAGACAGGAGAACCGAACATTAGTGGATTATGCACTAGAGTTCAGGTCTCTGGCGTCAGAAGTTAAGTGGAATGAACAGGCTTATATGGATGTATTCTTGAACGGGTTATCAGATGTTATCCTTGACGAAATTGCTACTAGGGAGCTACCAGAGAATTTAGAGGACTTAATTTCGTTCATTTCTCGTATTGATGAACGTATAAGAGAAAGACAGAACACTCGAGAGAGGAACCTAAGACCTGCCTTTAAATTAGCACCTGCATTTCTAAGTCCTGAGTCCAATACCTCACTAATTCCTGAACCTATGCAGATAGGCAATACTCATCTCTCAGAAGAGGAGAGACTGTACAGGAGAAGGGAGGGATTGTGTATGTATTGTGGAGTCAGAGGTCATTTACGCCTGAATTGTCCTGTTCGCTCGGGAAACGCCCGCACCTAAGTTTCTCTAGAGGACAGGCCTTGGGTGTTTCTATTTTGTCCTCTACGCATAATTACAAAAATCACAGGCTTTTACTACCAGTTTCTTTAACATGGAAGAAGGAAGTACTTAAGACCGTGGCATTGATAGATTCCGGCGCTGCTGAGAATTTTATCGATCAAGCCTTTGCCACTAAGCACACTATTCCTTCCCAGTTAAGAGAGACCCCCTTGGCCGTTGAGGCCATTGATGGTAGACCACTACTCGAGCCTGTTATTACTCGTGAGACTATATCCATGAGCCTGTCTGTTGGTATCTTACACGAGGAGAGTATATCTCTTATGCTTATTTCGTCCCCTTCCGTTCCCATAGTCCTGGGGTATCCATGGTTAAAGAGACATAACCCTACTATCGATTGGGAGTTAGGGGAGATACTCTCGTGGGGTCAGGGTTGTCAGGAGAGGTGTTTACAGAAGGTATCCCCTTTGGCTGTAATTTACACACCTGACACTACTACCCAGCCTAAAGAGAGACAGATACCTCCTTTGTACATGGACTTAAAGGCAGTATTCGATAAAAAGAACGCTGATACTCTACCTCCACACAGGTCCTTTGATTGTAAAATTAACCTATTACCTGGTACCATGCCTCCTAGGGGCAATGTATACCCTCTATCCACTAAAGAGAATGCTGTTTTAGAGGAGTATATTCAGGAGAATTTAGACAAGGGATTTATCAGGAGATCCTCATCTCCTGCCGGGGCTGGGTTCTTTTTTGTTAAGAAGAAGGATGGGTCACTCAGACCTTGTATCGATTATCGAGGGTTGAATAAAATAACCATCAGGAATGCCTATCCTATCCCCTTGATTACAGAACTCTTTGATCGGTTAAAGGGCTCTAAGATTTTCACCAAGTTGGACCTCAGAGGGGCGTACAACTTGGTGAGAATTCAGCAAGGCCATGAGTGGAAGACAGCGTTTAATACCCGCTATGGTCATTATGAGTATACGGTCATGCCTTTTGGTCTCTGTAACGCACCTGCAGTTTTCCAAGATTTGATTAACGAAGTTCTTAGGGAATTTCAACATGATTGTGTTATTGTCTACCTGGATGACATACTCATACACTCTAAAGAGATTGAGACCCACCATCGACAAGTCAGACAGGTATTACACAAACTTTTACAACATGGTTTGTACTGTAAACTTGAGAAATGCAGTTTTGACCAGACCCAGATAGACTTTCTTGGATACGTGATTTCTGGGGAGGGCTTTAAGATGGATCCTGACAAACTCCAGTCTATTTTAGATTGGCCATTGCCTCAGGGACTCAAAGCTATTCAGAGATTTATTGGCTTCTCTAATTATTATAGACGCTTCATTAAGGGCTACTCGTCTATTATTGCGCCCATCACCAATATGACCAAACAAGGGGCGGATACTAAGACATGGTCTACTGATGCTCTAGCTGCTTTCAAGAGTCTCAAAGAACTTTTTGCTTCTGCTCCAATACTAGTCCATCCGGATACGACCTTACCGTTCCTGCTCGAGGTCGATGCCTCTGAGACAGGAGTAGGGGCGGTTCTGTCACAAAGATTGGGGGTAGATAAACCATTGCACCCATGTGGTTTTTTTTCTAAGAAACTTTCGGGCCCTGAGAGCAGATATGACATCGGCGACAGAGAACTCTTAGCAGTCATTAAAGCCTTAAAGGAATGGAGACATTTATTAGAGGGAACCTTACACCCTATTACTATCCTGACGGACCACAAGAACTTGTCCTACATTGGGGAGGCTAAGCGCCTGTCCTCTAGGCAGGCTCGTTGGTCCTTATTCCTGACTCACTTCAACTATGTGCTGACTTATAGGCCTGGTTCAAAAAATTCTAAAGCCGATGCCTTATCTCGCCAGTATGAACCTTCTACTGTACCTGAGCCAGTCCTTTCCTCTATAGTTCCGAAATGCAATATTGTTGCTAATACGAATCTCAGGATTCATTCTCCGTTACTGGCCGAGATCGTTAAGCTACAACATTTAGCACCTAGACAGACTCCTGTGGGTCGACATTTCGTTCCTCCTGCTCTTCAACTGGAACTGTTGCAGTGTTTCCATAACAGCAAGATGGCGGGACATCCTGGTATTCGCAAGACTTTTGCGTTGATCTCTAAGGATTTCTGGTGGCCTGCTTTACGTAGGGATACTAAAGATTTCATCGCTGCATGTGAGGTTTGTACTAAGACCAAACAACCTCATACGCTTCCTTGTGGATTCCTGCACCCCTTAGAAGTTCCAGAGAAGCCGTGGTCCTGCTTGGCCATGGACTTTATTGTCGATCTACCTATCTCTAAAAAACAGACTGTTATCCTCACCGTGGTTGACAGATTCACTAAGATGGCACACTTCATTCCTCTGCCTAAACTTCCATCTTCTCCCGAATTGGCCGAGATATTCGCTAGGGAGATTTTTCGCCTACATGGGATACCCTCTCAAATTGTGTCTGACAGAGGTTCCCAATTTATTTCCCGTTTTTGGAGGTCCTTCTGTTCGCAACTTGGTATCAAATTGAACTTTTCTTCTGCCTATCACCCTCAGTCTAATGGAGCTGCTGAACGTACCAACCAGAAAATTGAACAATATTTGCGATGTTTTGTTTCCGAACACCAGGATGATTGGGTCGGTTTGATTCCTTGGGCAGAGTTTGCACACAACAATCTCGTTTGCGATTCTACTCATTCAAGCCCCTTCTTCATGAATTATGGCTTTCACCCGTCTATTCTTCCTTCGGCTTCTCCTTCCCAGGGGGTGCCGTCGGTTGATGTTCATGTTGCTAATTTGAGGAAGTTGTGGGATCAAACTCGGCAAATCCTTACGCACAATTCTATGCTGGTTAAGAAACATGCTGATAAACGTAGAAGGGCGGCTCCGCTCTTTGTTCCGGGTGATAGGGTATGGTTGAGCACGAGGAACATCCGCTTAAAGGTGCCCTCCATGAAGTTCGCTCCCCGTTATATTGGACCTTACAGGGTGTTGTCTCGTATCAATCCAGTTGCGTATCGTCTGGCTCTCCCTGATACCTTACGCATCCCTAACTCGTTTCATGTGTCGTTGCTGAAACCTCTTATTTGTAACAGGTTCTCCTCCACAACAGCCCCTCCTTGTCCTGTTCAGGTGGAGGGTCAGGAGGAGTATGAGGTTAACTCTATTATTGATTCTCGTATCTCCCGGGGGAAAGTACAATATCTGGTCGATTGGAAGGGATACGGTCCTGAGGAGAGGAGTTGGGTACCTCAGGAGGATGTTCATGCTCCTCGTCTCCGCAGGGCGTATCACTCTCGCTTTCCATCTCGTCCCGGTTCTTTCCGCCCGGTGGGCGTATCTGAGGGGGGGGGTACTGTCAGGGTACCTGAAGTCTCTACCTCCGAGAGAGGTAGAGACTTAGACGTTCATCCGTCCGGACGCCATGTTTCCTCTGTTCCTCGCGGTCGATCCGGTCACACAAACGCCGGCCGCGAGGGAGTCTCTTCCTTTTGTAGCATGGTGTCCGGAGGCCGACGTCATCACGCCAATCCGGAACGACCTGTCACTCAGTCCGAGACAGACTAATCAGGTTTCGTCGGAGGCGTGTCTATCCTCTCTAGCCAGGGTATTTAAACATTCTTCGCCCTGTTGCTCATTGCCCTGTCGTGGTTCTAGCCTGTCTAGTCACACAGTGCTCTGGTGTTTCTCAGTTATCCTTTTGGTTTCGACCCGGCTTGTTTCCTTACTCTGTTTACCTCCGTTATCCTTGACCCGGCTTGTTCCTCGCTTACCTGTCTTCTCGTTCCCTCGACCTCGGCTTGTCTCTGACCATTCTCTATACTCTCTGTACGTTAGCCCGGCCATTCTAAGGACCGGTATACGTACCCTGTACCTGTTTGTACTTTGCGTGTTGGATCCCTGTCCCGATCCTGACACACATACCCTGCTTTTATGCATCTCTCCCATGCAAGGGAGACACCCACAGAAAAATGTACATTAACCAATCACATACAGGTTGCAGCCCACACATCTCCTCCCCTCAGCCTGAGAGATAACCCAATTATCAGAACAGTTTTAGCACACACTTTTCCACATTTTCTAGATGTACCCCAAAGGCATGACATACACCCCTAAATTAAACATCCCCTGATAGCCCTGATCTGGGTAAGCAACATACTCAAAAATCACCCAGATCGGATCAGGGGTTTGGGAATTTCGCGGCGGTGATCGTTTGACCGACCGCACGCGAGGCAGTAGACAAAACCAGTTCCATGCATTTTGGCCTTGTGGTCGGTCTCTGTTCGCGGGGTAAAAGTCACGGAAATGCTTAATATAATGGACTGTACCTGGATTCATATGAATCCCCTTGTTCGTGTGTATCCTTTTACTGAACGCCGGGCCATTCATGTGTTTCCTCACGAATGGATGGAAGTATGGAGGTCTCTGCAGTGTTTGCATGGTCGAGTGTCCGATTTGGGTTCCAGACACTCAACGACCAAACACCGTTGGGCGTTCGTATGGCAAGATGGCCGCCACGTGTTCGAATGTCGAACGGTGCCCACCCAGGGAATACACAGTACATTCATATACTTTGCAATTAGGCTGGTGTGAAGAACGATGGGGGAGGTAAATTGGAGCCACACTTCTCTCCAGGGTGGCCTGGTTGTTCGGTAGTTTGTTCGTATGTTGAACGGAGGTATCCAACTTTGTATGTATTGCGTTCCTACCGAACAACCAGACGTTGTTTGGGGCATGACTGTTGCCCTTAAAACAATATTTATATATTTAGGACTATGGCAACCAAGTCTACATTTAAGATTCCACAGGGTGTGAAACCCATCTGACTAATATAGTCTCTATTTAAAATTTAATATAATATTCTTAGTAATGAAAAACAGTAACGAAACATGCAAATATCTCCTAGATTTCAATCATGTAGTGATAATGTACTTGTGATTGATATTATTTTTCAATATATATATAGTGGATTATAAACTGTAAATTCTTCAATCTAACTTTAGGTTGCACACTTGGTTATTGGTGGTTGTGACACCTTTTCTTCCTGATGACCTAGAGGCAGATAGCATTAATGTCACGGTGCCGCTGGGTTTCTGTCGGCGTGGCTGCACAGAAACACAGCAGTCATGCTGACAGAAATAACAAATACTTATCTTACCCACGGCAGATCAAAGCCCGACCTCCTTCCATCCCCGTCTCCAGCGCGTGCAGCGTTACTGAAGACACCGACTGCTGCGGTTCTGTTTTTTTTTTTTAATTTAAAGTTTTCATTTTTCCAAAAAGTCAAAAGAAGGGTGGGGGGGGGGATACAGAAAAGAAAAAAAAGGGGGGGGAGGGGAGGGGGATGTACATGTACATTCAAGGCGACCTGTTATTACAGTATTCTCTTTGCATCACATGATGCGCAATCCTTGGGTACTCAAGACAAGATTGAGTTAGTAGTTGGATATAAAACACTTATGAATAGGTTATACAGTTGGTTGCATGTAACCTGAAGTATATTGCAATTTATCTAATCCTTGCCGTAGGTGTATGCAGGGATTAGGTCATGTAGTTCGACATTTTGTGTGGTGTGTTTCGTAACTTTCCGATGGAATAGTTTCGGTGATGTTTCTGTTTAACATGTTGAACCAGGGTACCCATGCTTGTTCTGTCTGATTCTTCTTTATGTGGGAATCAGAGGAAAGTAACTCATATTTGTAATATTGATTTACCCTGTCTAACAATTCCTTTCAGGAGGGGCACCTTGTGCTTTTCCAGTTTTGGGCCAGTAGATGATGTGCTGCTAAAATTACAAGGGAGGCTACCTTTTTGTCTGTTTTCCTCCAGTGCGGTGGGAAGAGTAGTAAGATCGTTAGTGTTGATGTTAAAGGTGTTGTATGGTTTATTGTTTGTTGTAAGATTTGTTGGACTTAGTGGTTTAATCTCTGTGCACTCCCACCAGATATGCGTCATTTTACCTATTTCTGTCATACATCTCCAACATTTGGGGCTTGTAGTAGGGTATATTTGGTGCAGCCTCTGTGGGGTGAGGTACCATCTGTAAAGCACCTTTTTATGGGCTTCTACATGGGAGAAGCAGGAAGTGAGGCCCTTAAGGGTGTTTAGTGCTGAGAGCCACTGTTCGTTTGAAAGTGTGAGCATCCCCTTTTTTTCCCATTGTCGTACATAACCAAAAGAATGGGGAGTATTGTAGTTTGATATGGTTTTATAGCACAATGATAGGGATTTGGGTTTTAGTGGCGTGGTTTGGCATCTGGAGATGACCGCTAATGTGTCGTTAACTCGTTGTGGTAAGGTCTGTTGTTGAAGTGTCACTTGGGTGTCACTTGGGGAATTAAAGACTCTTTAATTGTAGGTATTGGAATATACAGGAGTTAGGTAGGTTAAATTGTGTTTGTAGGTCTGGAAATGCTTTGATTTCCTTTTGCATGCATAAGTCTTTGATGTATCTAACACCATATGTAGCCCATGTTTTTAGTGATAACCATGGCAATATGTCAACTTGCGATGTGGGTATGTGAAGTGGTAATGCTTGTGTTTTATTGTTATTGAGTTTGTAATAGGATATTCTCCCATATTCCTGTAGGAGACACATGAGACAGGGTATGGACGTTGCTGGGTTGCTGATAGTTAATAACATATCATCTGCAAACATTGCTAGTTTGACGGTTCTGTTTTTAATAGGGAAATAGCCTTTGCCCATATCAAAGATGCACGAAAATGTTGGCGTGAGAGGCCCCACATATAGCCAATTACAGCTTTAGGAGGGTTATTTAAACCCAGATTACCTTTTGATCATAGCCCTGTCGTGGTTTCTGTAGCTCGTTCTGTATCTCTGACCTCAAGAAAGTATTCTGACTTTCTTAGAAAAGTTAACTCTGGCCATTCTAAGGTCTGTGATATGTTATCCTTAGTCCTAGGTGTGATATTATTCTGCATGCTGGATCAACTAGTAATCCTGACAGTTAAGCATAGTCAGAAAGCTTGGGTCAAACATAATTTTGTGGTGCCTATTGTGAACAAGGCTAAATATAGATAATGTGAATAAGAGTTCCAGGTTATACGCAGTACAATACAAAAACGGAATTTGAGGATTAAGTATAAGTATTCCATTTATTTTAATGGACATTTGGCCAGGACCTAACGTTTCACAAGAAATACCAAACACTGTGAATCATGGTTTAAAGACCATACCTGTAGTTCCTCCAACGTATCAATCCAATAGTGTGCCTTTATTCAGTCTCTCAAACAAGGGCATGGAAAAATGGAAAAAAAGGAATGTGGCTTAGAAGTTTAGAAGCAACTTGGAATCTGGATGCAAAATCGAGGACTTTTACCACTGAACTTAGCAAGGCGGGACTAAACACATAACAGGGAGAAAAGCAAATTACATATCCAAGGGCATACATTGACACCAGGTGAGAAATCAGGTGAATATAAGATTAAGACCGTATTGCAAAGATACTTTGTGAGTAAGAGTGTCTACATTCATTAGTTAGAGCCTGTGAAATCAAGGATTACAGTACAATGTCACTTTGCTTTAATATCTCAAAGCAGTGGAGATATTGGAAGGTGTGTCAGCTGTAAAAATCCATAGCATAAAATCCTGACCATGCAGTTTCTAGGTATTAATTAAGTCTCACCAGATATATAAAGCAACATTACTTAGCATAGTCTAACTCGGTCTACACAAAATTGTTAAAAAGTTTAATTCCTCCTCATCTGCTTTACAATGTGTGAGAATTTAAAAAAAATAACTAGGTATTTCCAGTGATTGTCCCTCCTTTTCCTCTACCCTATGTGTGGGAGGTTGAAAGAAAGAAATCAGCCAGGTAGGGACCCAGGTTTAGCCCATCTCTCCTTTTCTCTCTTTTTCTATCATTGGAAAGAGGAACAAGGTGATATGATTATTGAACTAGAGTTTCTTAAGATCTTGGACCCTAAATTGATAATAATCTAACCCCAAAACAAAAATGATCCAACTTATATAGTGGGGAGTGGTCTAAGTGTCAAGACTTACCTCCGTTCCCTCGCTGCTCCTGAGGCATCTCCGAGAATGCTAGGGGTGGGCCGCTACCTCCGAACTCCATTTGTGTCACGTCTCCCAGACAATGAAAGACACTTGGAAGATGTGCACGATCATTCCATGCTGCAGGGCAGCCCTTTGGGTGTGACTGGAATAAATGAAAAGCATTACTACATCTTATGGCAACCCCTGATGACTGACAGCCCATACTCCAATAGGGTGTTATGGAGGCATGTCAGAATAGGTGTGTTTTTAGTTTGGTACCCTATTTCAACTGTTCTGCCTTTGTTCAGTTGATCTGTACTACTTCTCTTCAAAACTACCAGTGCTATTTCTGCTCTCCTGGATTAATTTGACCTCTGGCCTGATCCTTCATTTCTAAACCTTTGCTGCTGGATATTAGACATTTGGACTGCCTGACTTTGCCTTTGCCTTGTTCATTATTTTATAATTTTTGTCTACTATTACAAATACTGCACTTCGTGTTTCATTTTACTACCATGACACTAATCTAATAAAATGAAAATGTAAATGGGATATTTTCTTACATGCCAAAATCTTGTTTAAAATGTCTTTGTCTAGCCAGAAATGCATGGGCGAAAAGGTCAACATAATCCGACACAACTGTGTATAAAATGTTCAAAGAAAAAAAGTGAAAAAGCCAAGAGTCTAAAAAAAATAAAAAATACTTCAGATGCCTCCCCGCACTGGTTATACCATTCCCCTAATACTTCTTCTAGTGGGAATAAGTACAATTATTTCATTTTAAATTGGGGGATTTACTGATAGGTTGGCTGCAAGGTTTAGGGCAAGAAGCTTCCATTTATAACCCAGTAAATGGAGTAGAAGTACAATTGATGGTATTAATTTTAAGTTAAGTATGTTATTATTATTATTATTATTATTATTATTATTATTATTATTATTATTATTGGTATTTATATTGCGCCAACTAATTTCAAAGCGCTTTACAATATTATGAAAGGGAGAAATTTACAATAAATGAGACAATTACACAAAGACACAGGAACAATAGGTAGATGAGGTCCCTGCTCAAATGAGCTTACAGTCTAGAGGAGGTGGGGTACAAATACACAACAGGATAGCAAGGGTGACAGCCACCAAACAAGGTGGAAAAGTAGCAGAGCTGGAGGTGAGAGTGGAGTATGGCTCTTTTAGGAGAGCATGAGACAGATGTGTATAAGTAGAGATAAGTTATTCTAGGAGCCCATAAGCATTTCTGAACAGATGTGTTTTGAGGTACTTCTTAAACAATTGAAGACTAGGGTAGAGTCTGATGGGGTTAGGCAGGCTGTTCCAAAAGAAGGGTGCGAGCAGCGGACAGGAGAAGGTCACTGGCAGAACGGAGAGACCGAGAAGGGGCATATCTATGAATAAAGGAAAGAAATGTAAGAGGGGCTAGAGTTGGTTAGAACTTTATAGGTAAGGGTTAGTATTTTGAATTGACTCCTATAGGATACATGAAGCCAGTGTAAGGATCGACAGAGGAGCGAGGTATGGGAGGAGCGGGTGAGAAAGATCAGTCTGGCGGCAGCATTCATTACCAATTGTAGCGGGGCAGTTCGGCTTTTGGGGAGGCCAACTAGAGAGTTACAGTAGTCCATGCGAGAGATTACCAGAGCATGAACAAGCTCCTTGCATTGTAAGCATCAATAGGACTGAACTATGAAACAATCTTCTAATCTTAATCTTTTAGAGTTTTAAGATTATTGATGGTACTCTAAAACTGGCTATATTGTTTTGTTTCCAGTCGTCACTAATACAGGGTTACTCACTAAAGTGAGAATTTAAAGTGAAATCAAAGTGAATTTTACATTTAAAATCAGAGTAGTCAAAGTGAAAGTTAACTGACTTGAGAGGATGTTTCCAGTTTTGGCCATTTGACCTTATATTTGAAATTTCCTTTTAATTTACTTTGAATTCTCATGTTATTGAAAAACCTTGTACATTTTCTTATTATATACTCTGTTCATTTTATCCAGGACTGTGAACTCTTTTTATTTTGCATATAAACCAACATCAATAATTATATATCAAAATCATAAATTAAATGTCATTAACAAACATGGAGATTGAGCATATAATATAATACAATATCTCTAAGCAGAATCTATTATTAAGAGATCTTGTCACCTTATCCCAAATATTGCAATGAAAAGCTAACAAGCTTAGTGACATACTAAAGGCTATATAACAGTTATTGCAGGGGAGACATGACATACATTTTTACATTTATATTAAGACATCAGTAATTCTGGGCAGACTTTAGAAAAAATAAAATAAAAAACACTAACACCATCAGACAGATAAATGTACCACTTGACATTAAAGTACATATTAATTTACTTTGAATATAAGAATTCGCTATCGAAAATGATATTTTTTTTTTGTTTAATATCTTTTTTTTATTGTTTCAAAGATAAGATAGCAATGG
This sequence comes from Pelobates fuscus, assembly GCF_036172605.1. Classification (NCBI taxonomy): domain Eukaryota; kingdom Metazoa; phylum Chordata; class Amphibia; order Anura; family Pelobatidae; genus Pelobates; species Pelobates fuscus. Next base: position 412,245,214 of record NC_086318.1, read on the forward strand.
GATACAGAATAAAGAAAAGGGTAAACACAAATATAACATAGTGGGGATCAGTAACAGGCCAGGTAGCATGCTAACTTGACACAATTAACATTGATATCATAATGTGTTATTGATACCATAAAGTGTTATTAATACTGTCCTGGCTAGGGGTTCGGTCCGTGCGAAGAGGGCATGGAGGAATGGGGGAAAGATGGAGAGGGGGGGGTGAGGGGGGTATCCTGCTGTCAGCTAGTCGTGTAACAATCGATCTCCTACAGCGTAGCTATTAGTAAAAAAAAAAGAAAAAAAAAACTTTCACGTCAACGTGTGGCACTTATGTGAATTGTACAGTCTGTACACCTCCAGAAACTAGCGGTGGAATTCCCCATATAGGGTTTATCCAGAAATCTAGCCATGGAGCCCAAGTTTTTAGATATTTATCCCTTTTCCCTAAAATGGACCAATGGATCTCTTCTAGCTCTCTCGTTCTTTCAACTCTCTGCACCCATTGATCCCTAGACGGAACGTTGTTTTGTCTCCAATACATTGGAATTAGAGCATTGGCCTCCCCTAGAAGTGTGTTCAGGAGCTGCTGTCTGGGTAACTCTTTGAAAGAGCGAGGCCAACCCAGCAACACCTGAGAGGGGGAAAGCCGTGATGATGACCCCATTATTTTCGTAATATCAGATAGTATTTGTGTCCAGAAGGGCGTTATGTGCTTACAACCCCACCAGATATGTTCCATGTCCCCTTTAGCCTCCTCACACCTCCAACAGGAGTCGCTGACTGAAGGCCAATAGGAGTGTAGCTGTTCTGGAGTTTTATACCATCTAGTGGCTCTTTTATAGAAGGACTCTTTGCGAGCTATGCTAATCGGGGTTTTCATCCCGAAGGCCATGATGTGTGACCATTCATCACTGGTCATGTGGATGTGTAGGCCCCTCATCCACTTGTGTTGGAATGCGGGTCTGGACTGTGTCCCTGTGTGGGACTGCAAAACCTTGTAGACGGTAGACAACGGTCGCCTAGTGGATTGGCCCTGAGAGCACAGTCGCTCGAATTGCGTTTTGTGTCTCTTGCGCCAACATGGGACCACTGAGTTGGTCAGGAAGTTTGTCAGTTGAGCTCTGCTCATAACCTCTAGCAGTGTCTCCTGTCTATGAAGTGTGGGGGAAATTTTCAATTTAAGTGGATTATCCTCTGTCGTGATGTCCGCTAATGTAGGAGCGGGATTTCCGAATAGTCGGGCAAGGGTGCTACTTCCCTGTCCATCTTGGAAGTCTGGATTGTTTGCTATTGGGAAGTTCGGGGACAACCCGGGAGATAGGCCCCAGTCCTCTTTATGCCTCCTCCATATTCGAAGAATATTGTGTATTAGTGGGTGATGTGTGGGGGAAATTTTAATAATTTGTCATGTTTGCCATGGTAGGGTGTGGAGTGGAACAGTCGCAAAGTTCTGTTCTAGACTAAACCATGACTTTGCTGCACCCGGCCCCATCCATTCCATGATGCGAGTGAATAGAACTGCCACATAATATTTATATAGGTGGGGTAGACCAAGTTCACCCATTCCCTGGGCGGACGTAAGGGTGGAATAGGTTAGTCTCGCATGTTTATGGGCCCAAATGTATTTCGTTATCATGGATTTCATGCGTCTGAAAAATTCCCCTGGGAGGGGAATAGGCAGTGTTTGGAGCAGGTACAACACTTTCGGTAGTACCATCATTTTTATAATATTCACCCGGCCCATCAGGGAGAATTGGGGCAGATCCCATTTTTGGAGGTCCCGTCCTATGCGGTCAACGAGTGGCGGGTAGTTTCTAGTATAAAGGCTCTTGAGTGTGGAGGTTAGGCGAGTCCCTAGGTACGTCAGTCCTGTTTTTGTCCAGGAAAATGCATGTGACTGTCGAATGTGGGCTTGTAAAGAGGGGTGTATAGCGATCCCCAGGATCTCACATTTCCCAGTATTAATTTTGAAATTTGACAAGGTGCCGAAGGTCTCAATTTCTCCCTGTATGTGAGCAAGTGTGTGGAGCGGGTCGGTAATAGAAAATAGGACATCGTCCGCAAATGCGGAGATTTTCACTTCACCTCCAGGGTGTTGATGGCCTCTAATTTTAGGATTATGTCGGATTGCTGAGAGGAAAGGTTCCATCGCTAGGACAAATAAGAGGGGCGATAACGGACAACCTTGTCTGGTCCCATTGTTAATTTGGAAGGGGGTAGAAAAGTGGCCGTTCACCTTGACAGAGGCTGTGGGGCCTCTGTACAGAGTGTATATCCAGTTTCTAAGTCTCGGGCCAAAGCCCTGCTTTTCCAGTACCTGGAACAGATAGTTCCAATCCACCCTATCAAATGCTTTTTCAGCATCTATATCTAATAAAAGTGTTGGTGTTTTTGTCGCATTTGCACCATGTATAATGTTTATAATTCTTGTAGTATTGTCCCTGGCCTCGCGGCCAGGTACAAATCCTGCCTGGTCTGGGTGGATTATGTCTGGTAGAAGGGGTTTGATGCGGTTGGCGATTAGCTTGCCTATCAATTTGAGGTCCAAGTTAATAAGGGAAATGGGCCTGTAGTTTCCACATGCCCCAGGGTCTTTCCCGGGTTTAGGAATAAGAGTGATTGAGGCCCGCAACATTGGGGGAGGTAATGGGGAGTCTTGTCCCAATTCGTTTAGCATTTTAAGGAAATGTGGTTCTAATTCCCCCGATAGTGTCTGATAATACTTTGCAGTCAAACCGTCTGGGCCCGGGCTCTTGCCTTTTGGCATTGTTTTAATTGCCAGGGCGAACTCTTCGTGGGAGAATGGTTCGTCTAAGGCTTGTGCGTTCCCTTCCGTAAGTATGGAGGTGAGGTTAGTTGTTAGGTAATCTTGGACCTTGAGGGGAGAACCTCTTGGAGGTGGAAGGTTGTATAAAGTGTGATAAAATTCGCGAAAAGCCTCGGCTATCGCTTCTGTGGTATTACGTTGGATCCCCAGGCTATCTGTGATATTTGCTATAAAGGATTGTTGCAATTTGGCTTTGAGCGCTCGAGCTAACATCTTCCCACTCTTATTTCCATGCGCATAAAAAGAGCTTCTCGTCAATTGAGCTGATCTATGCGCTTTGATGGATAAGAGAGACTTGAGCTCGACCCTGAGGGCTGTCAGGTCCCGGAAGGTGTCTTGGGTGGGATTCTGTTTGTGTAGGGTTTCCTGCTCATGTATGGCTGCAGATAAAGTGTCCTGTCTATGTAAACGTTCCCTTTTAATTCTAGCGCCCCATTTTATCAATGTCCCTCTAAGAACTCCCTTGTGTGCTTCCCAAACCCAGGGCAGTGAGGAGTCGGCTGTGTTATTATCAATGAAATAGTTATGAAGTGTCATCTTCAGGTCCTCAACTACTCTGGAATCGTCTAGAAGGGTCTCATTAAGTCTCCATTGTGTTTTATAGTTAGCTGCGTTCGTTAGTGTTACAGTCAAAAATATTGGGGCATGGTCGGACCAGGTGATATTACCTATGGATGCGTCTTGTAACATATGAAGGTGTCTGTGGCTCATGAATAACATGTCAATTCTAGAGTAGCTATTTGCAACTGGGGAGAAAAAGGTGTAGTCTCTGTCCTGTGTGTGGACCAGACGCCAGCAATCCATGAGCTGGTGTGAAAACAGTGAGTTCGCCAGCAGAGTACGTTGGTGGCGCCTAGTGTCTGTGGTGATGGAAGAGCTGTCCACTGAGTGGTCAAGAACCATGTTCCAGTCCCCTCCAACAATCACTACACCCTCCGCAAAGCTCTCCAATTTGTTCAAACAGGACCGGGCAAAGGAACCCTGGTCCGAGTTTGGCGCATAAATATTAGCAAGAGTTAGTAGGGAGCCTTGACAAATCCCCTTAACAAATAGAAATCTACCCCCGGGGTCTGATTTAACGCTAGTATTTGTGAGGGCCGCTTGCGAGGTAACAAAAATCGCGACACCTCGGGATTTACTTTTGCTATAATTACTATAAAATGCTTGTTGGATATGTCTAGACCTAAGACCTGGGCGGAAATCACCTCTGTAGTGCGTCTCCTGAATAAATGTAATTGTGGCTTTTTGTCTGTTAATTTCCTGCGCTAGTATGGTACGCTTTTCCGGAGTGTTGAGACCCCTTACATTTAGGGACATTACTTTAATGTGTGCCATCATCGGATAAATATAAGTTTGGACGCTGAGGAGGATATTGGTGTTATATACTTTTGCAGGCTGAATTCAGGGGGAGAGGGGGGAGCGGGAAGGTGAAAACTATGTACAGGTATATAATGCCGTAGCGTCATATAGGTAGTGAGTTGGCGCTGCTCTTGTGGGAGACTGAGTCGTGTCCCCAAGTAGGTTACAAAGCGCCTCTCTAGTGGGGTGGGTGGAGCCTAGTCCGCTGTGACAGGGCCCTAATGGGTTAGGGTAAACGTTGATTATATATATCGCGGGACAGTAAATTCTGAAATGGGATACCCCATAGGTGGGGTTAGTAGTGTCCCGGTGGGTGGACTGGACATCGGGTTGTCAAAAGACCCTTAATTCTAAGGCGTGGGTACGTATACAAAATATTGAGGCCTAGCTTGCTCAGTTAGCCCTCACTCAATGGTGCAGAAAGGCATCGTGACTACCGTAGATGACCACTAAAACCGACATAATGCTATGGGGAAAAGCATCATAGACAGTCCCCCAGTGAAAGGGGATTGTAAGATCATGTGGTTACATCATAAAGTAAATAGACTGTTTGGTCACTCGGAGTGCCGCTACCTACTACAAACTCAATGAATAAGAACATTCTGAGAGGGCTTGATATAACTGCCTCCAGATCTAGCTGAGGAATCAACATATGCAAATACAAGCACAGTCATCAATTTTCTGCAGTTATAAACTAGGCTTTAGTTAGAAGAAAGGCCCAGTATAGGGCTAAAGGTCCAGAATACCCTTAGTTCTCGTTCAAAAGTGGATTTCACAAGTTGGATTAGCCCTAAGGGTACATGTGACATAACGTTATCACTTATATGTTAATTTGGCGATGACAACAAAGAGAAGAAAACATTATTGCATGAAAGTTCATATGAGGAATAAGCATGTATAACGTAAACTATTGGTAATAGCTTCCTCAGAGTCTGAGGGAAAAAAAACAAACAATAAAGGATATATGCCTATTTCAGGTTGCCCTGTCTCTCGGCGTCGTGGGTGTATCAGACCCGATCTGGTTCTGCCGTCTGCGTTTCTTCTGCGTTTTTTGCCATCTCGGCCTTTGCTGTTTCGGTGCGGATGTGGAGTGCACCAGCCCGGTCCAGTCCTCTACTTCCGTAAGGGGTAGGCCCAAGGCCCGTTGAAAGTCCGGTACATCTGCCGGTGCAGAGATGGTGTGCGCTCCCTTTTGGGTAGTTACCGTAAGGGCAAATGGGAAGCTCCAGCGGAATTTTATCTGCTTCTCCATTAATGCGAGGGTGACTGGTCTCAGCGCCCGCCTGGTCTGTAGTGTGGATGGAGAGAGGTCCTGGAATATGAGGACAGGGTGTCCCTCAAACTGCAATTCTCTATTTTGCCTCGCCTTGCGAAAAATATCTTCTTTAAGAGGAAATTTCTGAAGGCGGCAAATAAGGTCGCGGGGTTTGTCTGGCGGGAGAGACCGGGGCCTCGCAGCTCTGTGCGCCCTGTCAAATTTGATCGCTGTTTCGGTGGGCCTATCGAGGATCAGGTTGAATAAGGAGGTCAGTACCTGCACCGGATTCTCAGGGGTACCTGCTGGGCTTTCGGGTATTCCCCTTACCCGTAAGTTGTTCCGTCGGCCCCTATTATCAACATCATCCAATTTCCTCTGGAGATATAGTATGGCCTCTTGTAGGGTCTCTTGTAGGGTCTGCGTTTTGTGAGATTCTGACCATAGCCTGTCAGTGGAATCTTCTGCATCCTCTAAGGCTTGTACTCTGTTTCCAAGGTGTTGCACATCCGTGCTCACTGCCAGTAGTTTTTCGCTGTAGGAGTCCTCCCATTTCTGAAACATATCAGCGATGTCTTTCTTCGAGGGTAACTGGCTGATTAAAGATTTGATATCAGTGTCCTCCTCCGAGTCCACTGACATCGCAGGACTGGGTGGATGACTGCCTCGTGTATTGGAAGCGGGCGCCATTTTGTTCCGCATCTGCTGGTCGGATTGCTCCGTAAAAAATCTCCGTAAGGAGGATTTTGCAGGTGGGTGATAGGTAGCCGGGGTGTTGCCCGTGGTACCACGTTGCTTCTTGGTTGTCATCGCTCGGTTTAAGTGCCGGGTTTTGTAGAAATCCCCCTGTCACGCACGGAGCTCAGCGGTTATGCTGCCAGTCTCATTGGAGTCTTGGCCACGCCCCGAAAATGATATTTTAATGAATCACAACTCAATTCATAAATCCTGTGAACAGTTAAATATCTTCAAATTAATGAAAGTAATTTTATCATAATCGCTGTACTTGCAGTATTTTAAGGCTGATTTTTCAGTCTTGTTGTAGATAGGCTTTTGGAAAATCGTCTCTTGGGTGTAAATAAAAATGCGGAAAGCATTTGCAGCACTGTGTGTCACGGTATGTACTTTGCAATTGTTTTGTGATTCCTTTAAAATATAGACAAAAGCGCTTCCCTGGGAGATTTTTATCTAATCCAAGGAATATTTTTTTTTTTTTTCATCCTCAAATAGATTAGTAGAAAAATGTATATTGTTAGTTTCATACATGACAAAAAGTAATCATACACAAAGCATTGGAATTTCACTCTGCATAAAGTAAATTAAATTGGAATAGACACAGTAAAGAAAAAGTAATTTAACTGTGAATATGCTTTTTAGTATTCACACTAAGCATAATAAAACTGCATGCATTAAGCAAATGATAAATGCTTGAAGATACAAAAATAAATCTGGATGACAGTTCACAGATTTTTAGATGAGAGTAATATGTAGAATTTAAAAGAAAGTGACAGTTTTAGATATTTATCTCTTTTTGCATAATATACTTTGTTTTGATATTCGATCATTGTGTATTTTAAATTCAACTTTATTCAAAACTTAGATACAATCACTTCAACTAGCAAATTCACCAAGGACAATAATGAATATTGAATTACAAATAAAAGAACGGGGGGTGAAGGGACACCAAGAATACTGAAAGAAAGAAGATTAATAGTATACTGTCACATGGCAGGTTACACAGAGATGCCTATGAAAATTCCTCATGTTATAGCAAACAAAATCATTATATGTTCAATAAAATAGATGTATACTATTAAAGTAATAATAATTAGATTAAAACGTATCCGCTTTTTATGAATTAACCTGTGTAATATATATGTTCAGCTCAGCATAGCCTGTATTATTATTATACAGATTAATAATATTGATACATCCTGCTATCTAATTTATATCATGTGACATTACTGAATATGGGTAAAACCCTTAAGAAAGTTGAAAAATTGTATTCAGCGTTGAGGGACTTCACTATATGGACCTAATAGTACTTCAACAGATAATTCTGGTAACTGAATAGCAGTACTCGCTTTGTCATCTATATATAGCCCCAGCATTCCCGGATCTGGATTGTTTGTCCCGATTTCAGACTCCTACTTGCATTATGCTCGCTATAAGCAGCACAAGTGCCGGCCGCAATGGTAGTCTATCGGACTGTCAGTCAGTGTGGAGTGCATATACACCAAGCTGACATGCCATGTGGAATATCTCTTTTTCCAGGTAGACTTGCTCATTTAAGGTATCACCAGTGATAATTTAATATTATCTATAAAGGGCCAACAAATACCACAGTGCTGTACAATGGGTGGACTAACAAACACACATTTGAAAAAAGACAAGTTGGACACATAGGGACATCACTGACACAAGTCTATAATCCCACCCTGGTCCTTATTTTATGCCTTTCAATGTTGGGAAGAATGTCTCAGAGAAACTTTGCATTTAGTTAACTGAGATATGCGAGACACCTAGATATATCTAACGGTCTGTTTCCACTTTTCACCAGTTTGGCAGACATTTCTATTTTGGTTTCTCCATATCTGTACTATACAGTGTGCTTGGAGGGGTCACCTCCCCTTCCCCACCAATCTTGCATAATAAAATACAGCTCTTTTATCTTTGAATTTCTTGAGCCCCTGCACAACAGGGAAGGTGTGTGGCTTGGCATTGGGCATGTAGTTTGTGATCATAATGGATTCCATAATAATTTGGACATACCTGGGCATGTGTTCACTTTGCAAATCTCTCCAGTATACAGGTACATTTTAGTAGTATCTCTTGGTTTTGTTTTTTTTTCAATTCTTTATTTTTACATGTGCATATGAGTTACAGACAATCTTGCAGGGCCACAACAGCAACTGCAGGCATATTCTTGGTATTACAATGAGTGGCATTCAGAAACAGCACATTTTTATATATGAAAAGCGCAAGTTTTGTTACATTCTAAGCAGGCGTATATAGATGGCAAACTGATAGGTGTCGCTTAGTGGCCCTTCATCTGAGACAATTATTGTGATAGTAACGTATTTAAGTGGCATTATAGATGATTACAAGCTTTAAGTGTATACATATTGTGCCAAGAGGTACTGCACACATTTTAATTGAGAGTGTAAAGCAAGAACTAGTTGCTACGTCAGTGTGTGCATACATGTCTAGTCGAGATGGCCTAGGGTGTTACATCGCAGTATTAAGATCTGAGACATGGCTTGCCAAGGACCTACATTATTACTGACAACATTAATAGGCTATAGAGAACTTAGTGAAGTACAAGCTGTTATTACCGCTGGGAGACCAAGTCCCGCCGCACTAGGGCACTTTCACACAGTGAAATAAAGTATAACAATTTGAAACGCTGTGGTGAAGTGAGGGCACAAGTCTAACGTTGTACATCTGTACCAGTCTTAACATCCGCGTTAGTCTCCACTCCACCAGAGTTCCCCGTGTGTCCCTCAAGCTGTTGCGGCATGCCGGCTGTCAGGTGTGGCGGTCAGATGAGTTTCACAGCTCCTTCATGGCAGGTTGGGGATGATAGGCTGGCTTTGCGGCAGGGATATGCGGCTCTGTGTGTCGGAGACCAGTACCTCGTCTTGGCGGGAAGGTAGGGTTTTATCCGCGGAGCGTTGCTTGTAATGCTGGCTCGTTGTGTCCCTTTGGCTTCGCCGGCTTCTGGCCTGCTGAGGTGCTGCCATGCTTGCAGATGGTTAGTTGTTGCAGATCGATGCTGTCGGGCTTAATGTTCCTGTCCTCCGCCGTCAGCGCACATGGCGTCCGCCATTTTGGATGAGGCGCCTTGCTTGTGCTGCAGCAGTCGGTGTCCCAGGGCAAGGACCGGGATCACCCCCCCCTCCGGTCCAGAGGGGGGGGAACAGGGCCAGTTCCACTCTGCACTGGGCCTTCAGGTTAGGCATCTTGAGGCGGGATAGTGGGGCAGCGGCCGTCTGTCCCGCTCACCGCCGGAGTAGGCCCCATCTGGAGCTTCAAAGATTCCTCCTCCAGGGGACTGTAGCTCGGGGAGCCAGCCTCTCCCTGGATCCAGTGCCTCCTTTGGGCCGGTGATCTTGCTGTCGGTCAGTTTTTAAGTTGTAATTAGTAGTTTTAGAGGCTTATAACGTGAATAGTTGCAGGAGCTGTTCAGTTTCGTGACCGTCCAGCTCGGCGGTCCGGCCCCGCCCCCCAGTATCTCTTGTTATGCCAATACTTTCACACATCAGAGAGACATAGATTGTGTTCGACAACGCATTTTTTTTCTCTAATTGTAAAGCAAGTAGTTTTGTGTTGGCTGACTATGCCACTTTTGCCTGTTTATCTTTTAAGATTGATTGGCATGTGTCTATCTTTGGTGTTTTTTTGCTGTGTTTTATGCTTCTTGTTTATATGGTTCAGAATATGTTTCTGAAGTGAGCGCTCAGTTTGTAAACCATTCCATTGGTAAGCAGTCGTTCATGTTTCAACAATATATGGAAAACATAAAGAAATGGGCTGTCTTACTATTTTCAACGATCACCAGCAATGCAAAGTTGCTGTATTTCAATATCAATTATTGAACAGGTAATTAGAGAAACAGTCCACTGCTTTAATATAATATTCCATAATCACTTTTCGGTTTAAATTAAGACTTTATTAATTATCTTTAAAAATGGATATATGTAACAAATAGAATAACATGGATAAATGTACATATGTACTTTATTATTAGCAGCATCAAGTTAGAAGCTGTGGGTAGCATAACCATCAATTCATCTTGCTCTATAAAGATTGTACAGGAGCTCAAGAGATTCAAAGATAAAAGAGCTATTACCAAACTTAATCTTGTTGTTATCAGTCAAGAGACTCAAAGGTGTGTTCTACTGTATGTACATTTTGAAATATAAATATCTGTACTTTCTGCCTTGCTGTTTGACTGTTGTGTATATTTAAGATTTATAAAAAATAAAGTGTATATGAAATATAATTATATATATATATATATATATATATATATATATATATATCTGTCTGTACAAAAAAACGGAAAAATCCCCAAGGATTAAAACTCACAAGGCCAAAATATATAATAGACTTGACTCACCTGAATACCATCCGTGCAAAATATTTGGTGAAATGATTCAGACAAACCAAAATGTATGCAAATGTGCCAATCTTCTGCAAAATATAGAATTATTTTTTTAAATGATCCTCTGTTTTCCTCCTCTATTGCTCACTACTCCATTGGGACTTGATTTAATATTTTTCCATAAGCTTTTTCAAATGATTTAATATTTTGAAAAATATTTTAATATTATTAATATTTGTTTTTAAATCTATTGATATGTTTTATGTATGATATATTATATATTTGATATTTTTTTTTATATTTTAATATTTTGAAAAAAAAATAGTTTAAAGGCTTATCCAAAAATATTAGATCATTTGAAAAGTTCATCTAAAATTATAAAACTGAGGCCTTGATCAGTAAAGAATAGTGATGTCCTGAACGGTTCCCTGGCGAATAGTTCCTGGCGAACATCAGTTGTTCGCGTTCTCCACGGATGGCGAACATATGCGCTGTTCGGTCCGCCCCCTATTCGTCATCATTGAGTAAACTTTGACCCTGTACCTCACAGTAAGCAGACACATTCCAGTCAATCAGCAGCAGACCCTCCCTCCCAGACCCTCCCACCTCCTGGACAGCATCCATTTTACATTCATTGTGAAGCTGCATTCTTAGTAAGAGGAGGGACAGTGTAGCTGCTGCTGATTTGATAGGGAAATTGATAGCTAGGCTAGTGTAGTCAGTGTCCACTACAGTCCTGAAGGACTCATCTGATCTCTGCTGTAAGGACAGCACCCCAAAAAGCCCTTTTTAGGGCTAAAACATCAGTCTGCTTTTTTTTCTGTGTAATGTAATTGCAGTTGCCTGCCTGCCAGCCTGTGTGTCAGGCTCACAGCATATACTGTGCCCACTTGCCCAGTGCCACCACTCACTCACTGGTGTCACAATAGCTTGCATTTAAAAAAAAAAACTTTTTTGACTGTAATATAATAGCAGTCAGTTTCCTTCACGAGTGTGCGTTTCAGGGCCTGCCAGGGCACAGTGTCACACCAGTGCAACTCATATCTGGTTTAACAGTAGTGTACATTTTAAAAAATAAATACAATTTTGACTGTAATAGATTGAATAGCAGTTAGTTGTCTGCCAGCGTGTGTGTCAGGTTCACAGCGTATACTGTGCCCACTTGCCCAGTGCCACCACTCACTCACTGGTGTCACAATAGCTTGCATTTAACAAAAAAAACTTTTTGGACTGTAATATAATAGCAGTCAGTTTCTTTCACTAGTGTGCGTTTCAGGGCCTGCCCAGTGCCACCACTCACTCATACCTGGTGTCCTAATAGCTTGCAATTAACAAAAACTGAACTTTTTGGACTGTAATATAATAGCAGTCAGTTTCCTTCACGAGTGGGCATTTCAGGGCCTGCCCAGTGCCACCACTCACTCACTGGTGTCCCAATAGCTTGCATTTAAAAAAAACTAAACTTTTTGGACTGTAATATAATAGCAGTCAGTTTCCTTCACGAGTGTGCGTTTCAGGGCCTGCCCAGTGCCACCACTCACTCACTGGTGTCACAATAGCTTGCTTTTAAAAAAAAATAAACTTTTTTGACTGTCATATAATAGCAGTCAGTTTCCTTCATGCGTGTGCGTTTCAGGGCCTGCCAGGGCACAGTGTCATACCAGTGTAACTCATATCTGGTGTAACAGTAGTGTACATTAAAAAAAAAAAAAAAATTTGGACTGTAGTAGATTGAATAGCAGTAAGCTGTCTGCAAGCGTGTGTGTCAGGCCTACAGCGTCTGCCAATTTCTGCCACTGCACAGTGCCACTCATGTCTGTTGTCACAGTAGCTTGCACGCATAGTACCACTAATCTAAAAAAAAATGACAGGCAGAGGCAGGCCACCCCGCAGGGGCCACTGTGGTCGTGGTGCTGTGATTCCCTTTGGCCCTAGAATAATGCCCAGTGTTCAGAGGCCACGTACCCTGAAATTGAAAAGTTCTGAAGACATAGTTGACTGGCTAACACAGGGCACCCAATCTTCTACAGCTTCCGCTCGGAACCTTGACGCACCATCCTCCTCCAGCTTAGCTTCGGGCAACTCTTAAGTTACCACTCGCCACCTGCCGCCACCACCAACACTAGAACCACAGCCGCTTCACTTGGTATGTCAGAGGAGTTATTTACACATCAGTTGGAAGAAATGAGTGATGCGCAACCATTATTGCCAGAGGATGTAGATAACAGGGATATGTCTCAGTCAGGCAGCATTACACACGTGTGTGTATGATGATGATGATGTTGTACCCGCTGCTGCTTCCTTTGCTGAGTTGTCAGATACAAGTGAAGCGGTTGATGATGATGATGCGTCCATGGATGTCACGTGGGTGCCCGCTGGAAGAGAAGAAGAACAGGGGGAAAGTTCAGTTGGGGAGACAGAGAGGAGGAGGAGGAGACGAGTTGGAAGCAGGGGGAGGTCGTCGCAAGGAGCTAGTGGCACAGTCAGACAGCATGCATCGGCACCCGGGGTCAGCCAGACAGCACGCCAATCAACGCATGCTGTGTCCACCACCAGAATGCCGTCATTGCAGAGCTCAGCAGTGTGGCATTTTTTTGTGTGTCTGCCTCTGACAACAGCGATGCCATTTGCAACCTGTGCCAAAAGAAACTGAGTCGTGGGAAGTCCAACACCCACCTAGGTACAACTGCTTTGTGAAGGCACATGATCGCACATCACAAACGCCTATGGGATCAACACATGAGTACAAGCAGCACACAAACTCAAAGCCGCCATCCTCCTCCTGGTCCAGCATCTTCAGCCACGTTAACCACTGCTGTCCTCCTTGCCCCCTCTCAACCACCCGCCACTCTGTCTCTCGCCTTGAGCAGTTCCTGCTCATCTGCCCACAGTCAGGTGTCTGTCAAGGACATATTTGAGCGTAAGAAGCCAATGTCACAAAGTCACCCCCTTACCCGGCGTCTGACAGCTGGCTTGACTGAACTCTTAGCCCGCCAGCTTTTACCATACAAGCTGGTGGAGTCTGAGGCGTTCAAAATTTTTTTAGCTATTGGGACACCACAGTGGAAGGTACCCGGCCGAAATTTCTTTGCAGAAAAGGCAAACCCCAACCTGTACTTTATTGTGCAAAAGGAAGTAATGGCATGTCTGGCACACAGTGTTGGGGCAAGGGTCCATCTGACCACTGATACCTGGTCTGCAAAGCATGGTCAGGGCAGGTATATCACCTACACTGCGCATTGGGTAAACCTGCTGACGACTGCCAAGCATGGAATGCGTGGCTCTGCAGAGGAGTTGGTGACACCGACACGACTTGCAGGCAGGTAGTGCTGCTACCTCCTCTACTTCTACTACTCAATCCTCTTCCATAACCTCCTCGGCTGAGTCCTCTTCTGCTGCTGCGTCTTGCTCCACATCAACGGCACCCCCCCCCCCCAGCTCTCCAGGTACTGTTCCACATCCCGGATACGGCAGTGTCACGCCATCTTGGGGTTGACTTGCCTGAAAGCAGAGAGTCACACCGGACCAGCACCTGTCCGCCCTGAATGCACAGGTGGATCAGTGGCTTACTCCGCACCAACTGGAGATTGGCAAAGTGTTTTTTGACAACGGAAGAAATTTGTTGGCGGCATTGAATTTGGGCAAGTTGACACATGTGCCGTGCATGTCACATGTGTGTAATCTGATCGTACAATGCTTTTTGCATAAGTACCCAGGCTTACAGGACGTCCTGAAGCAGGCTAGGAAGGTGTGTGGCCATTTCAGGCGTTCCTACACGGCCATGACGCACTTTTCAGATATCCAGCGGCGAAACAACATGCCAGTGACGCGATTGATTTGCGACAGGCCGACATGTTGGAATTTAACACTTCTAATGTTCGACCGCCTGCTCCAACAAGAAAAAGCCGTTAACGACTATTTGTATGACCGGGGTGCTAGGACAGCCTCTGCGGAGCTGGGAATTTTTTTGCTGCATTACTGGACGCTTATGTACAATGCCTGTAGGCTCATGCGTCCTTTTGAGGAGGTGACAAACCAAGTCAGTCGCACCGAAGGCACCATCATTGACATCATACCATTTGTTTTCTTCCTGGAGCGTGCCCTGCAAAGAGTGCTGGATCAGGCCGTAGATGAATGTGAAGAGGAAATAGCCTTATCAGCATTGCATGCTGGACCTACGGCAACGCTGGAAGAGGTTTGTGAGGAAGAGGAGTCAGAGGAGGAATGTGGCTTTGAGGAGGAGGAGGAGGAAGACAAACCACAACAGGCATCCCAGGGTGCTTGTTGTCACCTATCTGGTACCTGTGGTGTTGTATGTGGCTGGGGGGAAGAACATACCTTCAGTGAGATCACTGAGGACGAGGAACGGGACATGAGTAGCTCGGTATCCAGCCTTGTGCAAATGGGGTCTTTCATGCTTTCATGCCTGTTGAGGGACCCTCGTATAAAAAGGATGAAGGACAATGACCTGTACTGGGTGTCCACGCTACTAGACCCCCGGTATAAGCAGAAAGTGCCTGAAATGTTACCGAATTACTGCAAGTCGGAAAGGATGCAGCAGTTCCAAAATAAATTAAAAAGTATGCTTTACACAGCGTATAAGGGTGATGTCACAGCACAATGGGAATCTAACAGGGGAAGAGGTGAAAGTAATCCTCCTCCTCCCACGACCACGCCGGCAAGGTCAGGACACTTTGCAGACGTGTTGTTGATGGAGGACATGAAGAGGTTTTTAAGTCCTACGCATCGCCACAGCCCTTCGGGGTCCACCCTCAGAGAACGACTCGACCGACAGGTAGCAGACTACCTTGCCTTAACTGCAGATATCGACACTCTGAGGAGCGATGAACCCCTTGACTACTGGGTGTGCAGACTTGACCTGTGGCCTGAGCTATCCCAATTTGTGATAGAACTTATGGCCTGCCCCGCTTCAAGTGTCCTGTCAGAAAGGACCTTCAGTGCAGCAGGAGGTATTGTCACTGAGAAGAGAAGTCGCCTAGGTCAAAAAAGTCTAGATTACCTCACCTTTATTAAGATGAATGAGGGATGGATCCCGAAGGGACTGACAGTGGGCGATACATTCGACTAAAAAAGGCCTGATGAGGGGTACGTAACAGGGATTAAACTGATAAGAATAGTACTACTTAACACACCACTCCTATCTGGTGGCACATTAGATTACACGCGCAGTGCCCCAAATTTGAAGTAGGAGGACCAACCAAGCATCTTTTTCAATCTCCCGGTTCCTAAAATCGATGCCATAAACACGTCCCCTGATAGGGGACGTAACAGGAATTAAACTGATAAGAATAGTACTACTTAAAACACCACTCCTATCTGGTGGCACATTAGATTACACGCGCAGTGCCCCAAATTTAAAGTAGGAGGTCCGACCAAGTATCTTTTTCCATCTCCCTGTTCCTAAAATCGATGCCATATACACGTCCCCTGATAGGGGACGTAACAGGGATTAACCCCTTAAGGACACATGACATGTGTGACATGTCATGATTCCCTTTTATTCCAGAAGTTTGGTCCTTTAGGGGTTAAACTGATAGGAATAGTACTACTTAACACACCTTATAATAATGCAGAGAGAGGCAATGCAGAGAGAGGAGTCTGAAGAAGAGGAGTCAGAGGAGGAAGGTGGCTTTGATGAGGTGGAAGACCAAACACAGCAGGCGTCCCAGGGGGTTTGTTGTTACCTTTCGGGGACCCTTGGTGTTGTACGTGGCTGGATATAGGAAGAGACCTTCAATGACATCAGTGAGGACAAGGAACGGGACATGGCTAGCTTGGTATCCAACCTTGTGCAAATGGGGAGTTTGCGGTTGTGCAAATGGACTGTTTGCGGTTGTTTGCGGTGCGTTAAAGGGGGAGTTTGGTCTGTCACTGTGAAGCGGGCGTAACCCTTACACTACCTGATCGATACAACATCATACCTGATGTTTTAAAGCACGTTATTCCAAACAATTTAGGAATGTTAGGTGATTTATGCCCTTTATGGATTAAAACCAGACTCTGCATCAACTATGTAATTTTCCATGGGAGTTTTGCCATGGATCCCCCTCCAGCATGCCACAGTCCAGGTGTTAGTCCCCTTGAAACAACTTTTCCATCACTATTGTGGCCAGAAAGAGTCCCTGTGGGTTTTAGAATTTGCCTGCCTATTGAAGCCTATGGGGGTTCGCCCGGTTCGCCCGTTCGCGAACATTTGCGGAAGTTCGTGTTTGCCGTTCGCGAACCGAAAATTTTATGTTCGCGACATCACTAGTAAAGAACCATCAACCATCTCATTTTCCATGAAGCAACTCTTTATTCAGCGTCATGGACGGAACTCGGAATCACAATCATCTAAAATGTTCTCGTCCATTGCGTAAGTCATTTATTCCGTTCTACATATATGTGGTGTTGAGCAGTTAAAGAATTCAGATCACCCACCGATAGGCCTAAAGTCTTATGAATTGCAATTCGGCTAAAAATAAATGGACAAGTGTGATATATAATACTTTAGAAGATGAAGCAGGACAAAGCAGCTGTAAATAACTTTCCCTTTCCATTAGACAAAATAGAAATCTGTTTACAGCTCCCACCTCTGAAAGATTTCTCGAGGGCTGCACCGTTCCTGTGGAACTCACTTCCTTCCTCCGTTAGATGCTCACCCAGTCTCCACTCCTTCAAAAAATCATTAAAAACCCACTTCTTCATAAAAGCGTATCAATTAAACTGTTAATAGCTCCCAACTGATTCCTCTTCTGCAACTGTCACTAGTCTAATACTATCCTTACCTTTTGTGTCATTTTACCCCACTCACTCTAGCATGTAAGCTCATTGAGCAGGGCCCTCAACCCTTCTGTTCCTGTGTGTCCAACTTGTCTGGTTACAACTCCATGTCTGTTCGTCCACCCATTGCAAAGCGCTGCGGAATTTGACGGCGCTCTATAAATATCATAATAATAATAATAATAATTCACATTGAAGTCCCGACAATTCTCACTTAACTCTTATAGTGGCCAATTATAATGCAAGCTAAGAAATCTGTCATTAGTGCAATTTATATAACAACTAAAGGCAGAAGAGAGTACATTATAACCAATAATTAAAACACGAAAAATAGATTGCAATATGCATATTATATTATTATTTCATCAATATGATTTTGGCAAATTATAAAAATCAATACTGCAGGCTTCTTGCTATGGGCAAATATTTCTGTAGATTCATCTTCAAACGGCTGTTGAATTTAATTTGTGAATTAGCCTTTTTTTAAGACTGGAAAAAAGTGAATCTGGTTGGAATTCAGTTTTTGATAAATATGCAAGTAATATTTATATTTAATATATGATTTGCATAAAGAATTTCTGACTGATTTTAAGCACAGAGCACATGTTGCCAAATGGAATGTGCTCATTTATGTAAAATATCTTAATTTCAACAATATTTGTCTTTAGCAAATATGAGAATTATAAATGTAGTTGATATTCAGTTATTTGAATGGAAATGTTGTCTTTCCAGGCCAGATTTCATCCTTAATAAATAACCTTGTTGGTGTAGGTGAAAAAAAAAACAGGCAGTTTTACTCTAACAAAAAACTGCAATGGCGTTGAATAAAGAATGGCATTCTGGATTCCTGTGGAGCACCCAGTAAATACACCATTTAGTATATATTTGTGCCAATATGCTGCAACACTGGGAAACACTACATAGGTCTAGAAATAATGAACCTATTTATGTGCCAACAATGTTATGCAAAGTTGTCATTTACATTTTAGAAATTGACCCTGTTCCAAAAACAGATTTTCTTTAAATATTTAGTAATAACTAAAAGAAAAATAGAACATGATTTACTTATTCAAAACAGAATACAGCATGTGCTCTGGAAAAATTAATTAATGGCCCATATCCATTTTATAATACAAAATAAAGGTATGGTTTGTAACACAATTTTTTTTTACATTGACAATTTATTAGACAATTTTCAAGCTAAACCCATGATAGTCAAATTATATCTAGCCCCAAAATTATATTCATAGTTAAACCAGGTAGGTTGAAATTAATAAGATTTATTTAAGATTGGTGTTTTTTAAGTATATATTTAATTCAGTATTAAACTTATCACTTGAACTCTGTGTATGAAACGGGACCTGTGTGTTCGACAGTTCAAAATTGCCTCTTTGGAACGTTGAGATCTGCGAGTCTCTGTACTGAATAATATGTTTTATCATACAAAGAGACCTGCGAGTCAAAGTTGTGTATTTTATTTTTGCTGACAAAATAAGAAAATAAAAATATATTTACAAAAAACAAAAACTTATGACTTGATACACAATAGGTACCATTGCCAATATATATATTTTTTAATTAAAAGTAATTTCAGTCCTCATATTTATCTCCTTTTAGTGTCTGTGTCTCTTATTCTGTGTATAGCTCCCTGTTTACTGCTAAGTGTGAATGTCTCACTGCTTAAGAGGTCAATGTGTGGGCAATATGACAACACTGAATGAGTGCTGAGTGATGGAATTATTACAAAACTTGAGGAGTCAAGGTGGAGGATAATATAACAACATGTGGACAATGTGATGGAGGAAACCTAACAATATAAGAAATGTTACAAAAGGGAGAAATAATGCATTATCTAATTGCATTAAGGGGAATTACAACTGATTTTAGATTGTGTTATTTGTCAGAGAAATTAGCAACATGGAAAGAAGTCTAGGCAGCCTATATTATAAAAAGTTGAAGAATGTCACATGTAGATAACATATTTATTCAAATTATGTTTTTTTTAAAATTATAGTTACGTAGTAACATAGAATGTGAAAGAAATCCATCAAATTCATGCGTCTTTGCTTCAGATGTTGATCCAAAATACGTTGTGCCACAAAATGTGAAAACAGATACTTCTATTATGATCAAAACTCTCTCAAGTATCTCAATTCTCGAAAAGGTGTATGCAAAAATCTCCTCTTGTTGAAAACAAAACTGTTTGTTCTGATCCAGTATATGGTTGTGTTATGTTATCATATCCTTTCTATGACACCTTTTTTCTAAATCTTCCATTCCCTTCACTAAATTTGTACTTTTTTCAGTTTCATATTATCCTTTAAAACAGATGCCCAAACTAGAACCATACATTCAAGGTGGAAACTTACCATTGATTTATACAGAGGCAAATATTTATTTTTAACACTGAAATCAAGACCCTTTTTTTAATACTTGACATTACTTATTTTATCTATTTTAAATCATCTGAAATTGACTGCTTAGTCCCAAATGTATCCAAAGCCATCTCAAAAAAAGTAATATATTGATGTATAATCTTATCTTGTTTTGTGTCATCTGAAAGCACTGACACATGATTGTCAAAGGTTATTACAAGATCAGCAACAAACAGAGAAGTAAATCCAAAATAGAACCCGGATGTACTCATTTTACCATTTTGTCCAACTATTCTCTGAACTCCATTTTTCCAGTGTTGAGTCTAAATTGCTTTTCATTTCTACGGTAACCTTTTGTTTAGAAATATCAAAAGGCTTAGAAAAATCTAAGTATGTCCTTTGATTCACCCTGCAACAGAATCTTCGTTATTCTGTGATTGGATTTTAAATTTGTTTCCTGCCCACAAACTAAAATCAGCAAAATTATATTTTTAATTCTAGTAAATAAATTGACTTTCTATATATACTGTTATGAAAAATATGTTTACTTGTTTTCCAGATAAAAAGTAAAAAGTGAGTAGTTAGTGGGTTAAAGAATACACGTGGAGCATGGCATCTGTGCAATGTATCTCATATTACAGATAACACTAAGTTTATGTTCTCAATTTCTACAAGAGTGCTCACAGCTGTCACAGTTTGCATTCCGAGGGGAAAAAATGAGTCTAGAGTTCATGACTGTTGCAAAGAATTACAAACCTACATAGTTTGTACAATAAACTAATGGATTCCTTTGTTGACTTGCTGGTCTGTAAGACAGCTTAGATCATAGCTTACATTCATTGTTCCGTTTATCAGTTATCACTTAAAGAAAGACTGAAGGCTACTAAATGCATATAAATAAAAAATTGAAAAAAATGCATTCAGCTTAAAAATATATATTTGTAACCCTCAAAATAGTACGTTACATTAGATGTAGAACTTAATTCTATGGTTAATGCTGACTTTCCCCCTGCTATATAGTGTTCATTTCACCAATTCTTATAAAGAAGCGTTGAGTGTGAGCCAAGTAGGGAGCCATGCACTCTGCAGCCAGGTAAAAGGGGATGTGTGTACAAGCCATCTGCACACATCTCATGCAGTCTTTATTTTCAAGCGCACTGATAGAGGAAGACCTGTGAGAAGACCAAGAGTAGACCAAGACCAAGAGTAGTATCAGCTACATCTCACTGGGGAGGCCCAGAGAAGTTCTAAATGATCGTCTGGGGTTGCTGTATATCTTATGCAGAGAGAATTTGCTGGCATTTTGGTTCTGGACTGTCCTATTGGGTGGGACCAGTTTGATACACAAATGGTACAGGTTCTCTTTGTAATGGCACAAGTAAGCACTTGAGTGGGGACTAACAGAAGGGCTAGCTACTGCATTTCTATAAGCTTTTGTCTGTTCTTAGAGTTCTCTTATTCTCTGCTTTTGTGACTATGCATGTGATGTTTGAAGATCCTAGAATTTTCCTCAAAACAAATCCATAAAACATAGGATCCCAACCAATTTTCAGGCCCATGGTAAACGCTAGTGGCTTAATTATGAGTGTATAGGACTTATACCCCTGGCAAAAGGAAGAGGTAGAAAGTGTGGGGAAATTTTATATAAGCTGAACTTTTTTTTCAGGGTCGATACCAGCATTAAAAAAGAATTCACACATTTTCGGATGTAATACATTAACTAAGTATGTTTATGGGCTCAATATAAACCATTGATGAAGAGCAGATTTTAGATTGACATATTACACACTGATATACAATGAGACCTAGCACTGATTATTTTACAAATTTATTGGGCTGTGTCTATATTATATACACATAGAATCGAAATTGTACCCTAAACAAATAACCACAGTTTAGGCTGAGATACTAAAACAAAATAAACCATTTCCAGTCAGTAAAAATCATTAGTAAATGGCACACATATATTTTTTTATTTTAAATTTCAATTCAGATTCCAATTCTGCTTACATTCCACAGAGAATAATGAAAACTATTTTATACTATACATTGTAAGTACTATCATTTTCTGCAGCGGTTCTCTCTGAGTGTAACATATTCCCGATCCATTTTATAAAGGGTAAAAAAAAATAATCAGGGATATAAAAAGAATAATAAAATAGCAATAGAAATAAAAGTGAGATGAATATGTTTAATGGTACAAAGTCAATGTGCGCTACATTATGACCAAGAATAAAATAGCTAACATAAAGGAAAAGGCTAGAAGATACAAATCAAGTTGTGGGGCAGATATGGTGCATAAAAGCAGTTATTTCTAGACTTTAAACTTTTTCAATTATGTACTTCAATACTCTTTAAGACAGTATAAATGAGCTGACAAAATTTGCTGATAAAAGTAAATTGACTAGAACAGTCACAGAAAATGGATGCACTAAACAAAGACTTAGGCAGATTAGAACTGTAGGTTAAAAGCTCAGAATTGACATTTCAATTGACTTGCTACTTCATCTTTGCTTGAAATAGTATGCAAATAGCTCCAGATAGCGAGGGACCTTATCAACGTCTGCGGTAAGTACATATAAAGTATATTATTGATTAGAATGGGTTGAGGAAAGTGAATTCATTTGCAATACACTGCACCAATAATAAACAAAACCAAATTCCAGTGACATTTGTAATACTGTTTATGTACTATAAAAGTGATATCATGGAAGCATTGCAACATTGTTTTAAAAATGAAAGTGCTCAAAAACTGATGCGGCAGTTTAATCATTTAATTCCCCTGCCGAACATTTCTTTTTTTCTTTTATAGTAAGAATAATATCACACAGTAAATAAATCTTTTAGAATAACAAATTAGATATAGCCATATTTCTAATCGTAGTAAATGTGGTATTTGTACCATGTATGGTTGAACACACCGCATCGACACAAAGGTGACTCAGATCTTACCAGTCTGCTTTTCATTGTTATATAGAATGAGGGTTTGCTCAAACACATCCTTATATACCCTATATCATAAAACTGTCTCTCAGCCATTAAGCTTAACTTAGCAATACCTGATCAAGGATTATTTCACTGAGCATTACCTAACTGAGGAGTACAACTAGAACCAGGGAAGGTACCTACCTATGGTTTTTCTTACTCTATCAATATATCACCATTGACAATGCTCACCTTAGATCAGAAAATGAAGTACCGATGACACAGATCATCATGTGTTCATTAATCCTATCTATAGGTGCACTTTGTGTGTACACCAGTGGAGGCTGCTCCACTGTTTTTGTTTCAAGAAAAAAATATATCGTGGCATGTGTTGCGCAATAATAAAAGAAGACTAGAAAACAGGTATGCAACGCCTATCAGAATTAGCTGTTCAGCATCCCTCACGTTTTATTGATGGCTCCAGGTTTGCCGTGAGGTAAGCAATCATGTGAAGATAATAAGACCTTAAAAAACAAAAAAAATCCCTTCATTTCCTGGATATAGAAATTATTGGTTATTCTGGGGGTAGAGTGTAAAGTCCTACTATCTTAAGACGTCAACAGCTGCCATGGTGTACATGTGTTTATTGTGTGATGGAGACCATACATCATCAATACATCATCCGGAACTGTTACATTATCCAAGATAAATGCATTCTTTGATGTTAGTTGGTAAACCAGTAACTAGCATAATTATGATAAATGAATATAAAAAAGAGGAAAGGAAACATTTTCTATCAGTAGCAAACAGAGCAGCCAGGAAATTAGAATCAATATGTCTAATAATCAATTAAGTAGTTTTCTTTGTCCATTTATTCACTGGGGCCCTCCTTAATAATCTATTATGCTAATTGTATGTATTTATGAATTTTCAAAAATCTATAACATTTTAAATGTACCACTGTTGCAGAATACTTTTTTCATTTTTGTATATTATGATATTGGTTGATATGAAGGTAACTTGCATATTTAATTTGATGAGCATACTTGGTTGAAAAATGAGCAATGTGTTCTAATTCTTACACACAAAAAAATGCATATTTTAACATTGTAATTATAGATATTTTTTTGTTAAAAGGATAAGCTTAATATTTATTTAAAATATTGGGTATGAAGCTGGTTTATATTATTATAACAAATCAGGAATCTCATGAAGAGATTGCAGGGATTGCAGTCTGAAAATAATAATTTCATACATTTAGAGAATGTTTAATTTAATCGTTTGTCTGCTGTAGAAAGATTTGGAGTACAATGCATTAGAAATTATATGGTATCATTTATCTTTTTATACTAATATGCAGTAGGTGAAAAAATAAAATATATAAAACTGCCAACTGTGTCAAGTATGAATAAATGGAGTATTCGTAAGAAATCTGCTTGCACTTTTTGGAAAGTAGAAAGCAAACTTGCAACAAATAATAATAATAAATGCATCATAAATAAATGACATTATTCAACAGCATCGACACTCGTTAATAAGGTGGTAGCAGCATCAGAGTCTCTTTCCTTAAATGTCTGTTTTATCCAGAAAAAAAGGAAATTTTAAAATAAACTTAAATAGGTTTCATAAACTTCTCACAAATCTCAAGCTCAAATGGGGAGATCTCATCATCAAACCAAGAGGAGATTTTGGAGGGAGGTCATGTTTTAGATGAGGGGTAGGCAACATTCGGCACTCCAGATGTTTTGGACTTTATCTCCCATAATGCTCTTAAAGTCATAATGCTGGCAAAGCATCAGTGATAGTCCACAACATCTGGAGTGTCGCAGGTTGCCTACCCCTGTTTTAGAGTATGAGGGCCTTCCAAATGCTTGCCTCCATCCACAATAAGAGAACTGTTTCAATTATTGCCAATGACAAAGATGGTTCATGAGGAATTCCAGGTGCTTCAATGCATACAATAACTGTGGTGGACTGGTAGCTCATCTACTGCAGCCTTAACCTTAATTCTCAGTAAAATAGGACTACACCAATGAGTTTCACTGATAAATTCCAGTCAGGATATTCCCTGGACTGCCAAGGAAGGGAAGCATGACTGCTGCCCAAGAAAAGGGATGGTATAAAAGGGGGAAACAATGTTGCAGAAAGTAAGGACAGATATAATGATTCTGGGGAAGGGCACTTACCACTTCAAAGGAAGGAGTATAACGCTAGGAGCTCTTTCCAATGGGAGTGGTGTTGGTACAAAAAAAAATATAAAAAAAAAAATATATGAGACAAGCAGTTAGTTCTTTGCAGAGCACCAGTGATTTCTATTACTCACTTACAGCATTCCTGCTATGTCTGTGGTGTCTCATGATGCAGTGATTGCGGTGCTGCAGATCTACCTGAGAATGGGACTGGGTCCTTGGCGGACGTGATTGCCGGGGTGCAGGCGACTAGTGGCGGGGATGCTGTGGTGGAAGCCGGCAAGAGGCATGATGGCGGCAGGAGGCCCATGTGATCCAGACCTCATATGCGCCTTTCCCCCAGCCCAGTGCGGTGGACCAGTGGAAGATGAAGCGGAGGTGAAGCTGGAGGAGCTGGAGCAGCGGTTGGAGGCGTTCCGGTGACTGTTGGCAGGTGGCTGGAGCTTGGAGCGGGTGAAGGTCAGCGGGCCCAAAATGGCAGCAGCAGGACAGCGCACTCGAGGAGTCCAGCTTCTCTTCCGGTGAGGCAGAAAGTGAAGTCGTAGCGTGCCGTTTGGGCGGGATGACGGACGTCAGCGTGCTGACATCACAGGCCCACCAGCTTTAAATAGGGCACAGCGGCCTGGAGAGCCGGGGAGCCAGAAGGCTCGCCTGGAACAGGATGCCGGACCGGAGGAAGAGGGCGTCCGGGTGAGTGGCCAGCTTTGGGAGGAGGTAGGACTGGT
Organism: Pelobates fuscus; assembly: GCF_036172605.1. Lineage (NCBI taxonomy): Eukaryota > Metazoa > Chordata > Amphibia > Anura > Pelobatidae > Pelobates > Pelobates fuscus. The sequence goes on from NC_086318.1 coordinate 412,270,744, forward strand.
GCAAGATGACAGCCGGGTGAGCGGTCGGCTGTGGGAGGCAAGTGGAGGTGGCCTGAGCAGCAGTCGGCCTGTGGAGGTGGAAAATGGGTTCCGAGTGTGGATGGTAAAGAGATAAATATAAGGCAGCACACCTTAAAAATAGGGCTCCCTCACAGGCCCTATAGAGCAGACAAAAAAAAAATCCACACTAGAAGATCTAGTATATTAACGCTGATCCTTTGTACATATTATTACTACATATTATTTTGCGTCTTAATTGTATTACACTATATTCTGTTTTAGTTTCCTTTTTAGATTTACATAGCCATATTCCATATATTTTCCTTTTTCTATATTACAACTTGTGCCTGCTCATGGGGTGTGTCATCTCCTGTTCATAGACATTCGCCTCCTTTCTGGAGTGGGTGGTCGTGTGGGTTTCGGGCTTCGGATCGGTTACCCAGTACCTGTATGACTTTTTGTTTGTGGGAACACGGGGCGGGCAGATTTGCAGCAGAGCTCCTGCAGGTTTTCCAGGAGCGGCTAGAGTGGATGTACGAATCCACAAATCTAAGATGGATCAAGCGGGAGTGGGTGGGTGGGTTCGGATTGGTATAGCAGGCGGGGAATTTTGCCCACTGCGTTTTCTGTTGCTTCTTGGAGGTCCGAGCAGGTTTGTCCCCGGGGCTATTATACTGGTTATTCACTCAGGGGATAATGATCTGGGCCAGGTGAGGATGATTGACTTGATTCACTCCATAAAGGACGATGTTGCCCAGTGTATAGCATTGTTTCGGGACATTACAGTAGTGTGGTCTGAGGTGGTTCCCAGGCCATGTTGGCAGCACCTGCCTCATGCAAAACAGCTCGAGTGCAGTAGGTGACAACTCAACATGACCATTGGCAGCTTGGGGGTATCGTGGTCAGGCATGTCAAATTGGAGGATGACAACAGCAACTTGATGCAGAAGGATGGGGTCCACCTAAATCTGATAGGTCTGGATATTTTTAATGTCTTGCTGCAAGTGGGGATTAAGAGGATGCTGGCAGCAGGGGGCACGATCCTGGGGGAGGGGGAAGGAGGCCGGCATTGTGGTGGCAGGATACCTGGCCTGCGCATGTGAAGGCAAGTGCCAATTCAGATTGGGGAGTTGCAGCCTTCTTGGGCTGAAGGCAGAAGCCAGGCTGCTTCGGACTCTGGGAACTGGAAGTGATATCTGTCTGGTGGTATAATCACCCTCATCAACTGACAGTTGGAAGTTAATGCTGGTTCAAGGTTAATAAGTAATGGCCATTGCCATTACCCACTATACAGGTGTCTGTGTAATTATTGGGCAGCAGGAAGGTTTACATGGGTCAGCAGTCATGTCCAATAAACAAAAAAAACTAAAAAAATATTTTTTCTTGCTGATGCATTTGGTCTGGTTATTGAATAATCCATGCATTCTACATTATTGGCTGTCCCTTTTAACCCAGATGCTATAACTGCAGCTGTTTGAAACTGTATTACAAAATGCCTCATAGACAATTTGGTTCATCAGAATAGAATCTTTTTCTTTGAATATATATATTTTGGGCAAACAAAATTATTTTCTTTTTTGTAAACGATGTCAAATATTATTAATAACGTGAGCTCAGATTAGAAGAATGTACATATTTTTATATGGATAATACTTCATGTATTTAAAATGTTAGCAGGTTTTCACCCTGTCCCCATGACTCCTCTCCTGCAACTTTTAAAAATAACATACAAAGTTCTCAGTGACTGCTTTTCTACCGACCTATTTCATTACCCGTACTCATACCCTTTGTGTCACTATACCCCACTAGCATGTAAGCTCATTGAGTAGGGCCCTCAACCCCTCTGTTCCTGTGCATCTATTTTTCTGGTTACGTGTCTGTTAGTCCACCCATTGTACAGTGCTACGGAATTTGCTGGCGCTATATAAATAATAAAATAATAATGTATTTTTTCCTCATCAATTTATGTTTCATATATACCATGTGTGGGAGCACTAAATAAGGAAAGTAAAATTCCTCATAATTTCACATAAACATATAACAAAAATGGAAAATGTTCTTTGGCCTAAGAGTGAATAACAGCTTTATTCTGTAAAGGCTCTATTGCCTTACGATGAAAAGACCCTGAACTTTTATGATATATGACATATGGCAGGTCAATTTGTGGTTGATTTTACATGAAAAAAATATATATTTTTTTTATTTATTTTTTTGAAAAAGGAAAGGTCTGGAGAGTTCATTTTTTTATAATGGGCAAATCAATTTAAATGAACCCAAAGCTGTACTCAGCCCTCAAAAGAGTTACTTTGGAAACGTGCATACACATTGTACCAGCATTCTCCCTGATTGGTTCAAACATTAAACTTGTGACATCACAGGAAGCAGCATGACAAGTGTCCTTGTGGTGCGTCTTTTAGAAAATGAAAATTGCTGGGCATTAAAGCAAATCATGTTCTTTTAGAACTATTTTTTTTTTTTTTTGGTTTTCTTGCTTGGACAATTCTAAGCAGGGAGCTGCTGTAAAATTCAACAGAACATGAAATTGCTCCTACCTGGCTAAAAAAAAAATACGTAGTACTTTCTCTTTCAAATATTAAGCTTTGTTACTTTGTAAAGGTAAAAAATAAACTTTGTCAAATAGGTTTTGTAAGATAAAAATTGAACTTGGATACAGCAAACTTTTCTACTTATCGTTTCTATTTAAATTACTTTAAAATGGCAAATAAAATACGTACATAAAGCATCAAAATGTATGACTGTGTTCTTATGAATGTAGAATTTCCAAATTATTGTGGGTGCTTTTTAATGCAGATAGTATTTTTTCTTGATATGTTTTTCATTCTGTTCTGATAGGATCATATCTGGATGCTGCAGACATAAAATAGATAGATATGCTAAAACTGTAAATATAAGGGAATGCTTTGCCCTGGAGGTAACAACAGGAAAAAAAAATCTGAAAAATGCAATATGACTTTTAGTAGTTCATGTATTGAGATAGTAGATATTGATATCACGTCTATGATTATAGCATCAGACAAGATGTAGAGCTATTATTACAGCATTCACAGTTTTCTTATTAACTGAATCATAAAGTTTGGAATAGCATTATTTGAGTTCAGTGTGGAACTTACAAATCTACTGGAACAGAATACAAAATGGGAAAATGAAAAAAAAAGAAAAAAAAAAGAAATGTTTCTTTTCAACACACTTTAAAGCATATTTTCTTTGTGCATCTTGTAATATCGTATTTAATATTGGTTCATTAAGCTTCTCTAGGGTCAGAGCTAGGTTAATAAATATACATATCAATATAAAATAAAGTCAGAAATTGTATGTATTTACTCTTGTAACCGCAGCTGGTTCCTTTAATTACCACTATAACGTCTTAAAGCATAGAACTTAGCAGGGCTAACCATACAGATATCTTTAGCCATGATATTATATAGTCAGTCAGAGATCCTCTATTTAAAACATATACATAATTGAAAATACAATATAAAATAAGGATTGTCTTGGAAGCAAAAAGGTTTTGTTTTTAGATATTTTATTATATAAAAATAGAAATATAAAATCCATTACAATAATTTATAGCAGAGTTTATAAGATTAAACTATATGCGTTCAATATCATTAATAGATTAACATGTCATCATGTCAGCCTCTTTGTCATTATAAGATGCAGCAGCGTCTGTCTCCAAATCTCTCCTCTCTGTGTTCTCTAATATTTAAAAGTACACCTATTTATACCTTAGGTGTCTTAATTTTAGGGTTACTGTAGTTCATATATGAAAAAGTAAAACTTACTTTTTTTTCTTTCTAGGTAAGGTCTTCCTTAACTTAAAAATACAAGGCCATAACTAAAACATAAGGGTGCACACATCATGGGAAATTCCCTGACTTAGGACAAGATGGCATCTTAAAGTCTGAACATCTTTATCTATGTAGGGTTACCACAGTATATTATGTACTAAAAGAGTCGTAACATAGCCTTGAAACTTGTTTATGCATTATTATTATTGTATTTCGTCTGGAACAAAATGGCGTAAACATATTATGCACTGAAAGTAGGTAAAAGGTTATTGCTTAAAGAAACATATATGAAAAACAATATTTTCCATTTCTAACACCTTGTCATTTTGCAATATCTCTTAAAGACAAACTACACAATTTGAGAATACAATATTTGCACTTGCCCATAACACTGTTTGAAACAGTTACAATACATTAGACATGTGCAATATAAAAAAAATTGTTCGGCCGAATCAATTTGTCTAGAAAAAAATGGTTTCAGTGGGCTGAATTTCATCAATGTGGTCTTTTGGCTCAGATGAATTTTAACCATGCAATCATTTTGGAAAATACTACTTAGGACTAAATAAAATGGTGCAAAAATCTGTGCATTGCAAAATATATACATAATATATAAAGATGCACATATTTCGCAGTACAAATTTGAAGTTTATTGAAAATCCATTAAAATAATCGACATATAAGTCCCCTTTGGGACTTTCATCAGGATCAGGTTAAATGTTTAATATACATGCATAAATAAACAATATATACTGTGACGAAGTGCCCTTCGCCACTTTGTCCTGGAGAGGCCTGCTTGCCTGCCTCCTCCCCTGCGACTATGGTCCTGGACTATATTGCACTGTAAACCCTATATTCGGGCATATGGATTTGTATTAGGCTGTCTTTAACCCTTTATCTATGCTGTAGGTCTGGACTGCTAATATAACCGAACAGCCAGGGGATTTAGGCGAATATATTGCATGGGAATACCATTACTGGAGAATACAGCCGTTCGTATGATTTCATGCGAATTCTTTGTGCTCTGAATAGGTGGCCGCCATTTCGGGACTTTTACACGTGTTCGCGGCCATCTTGCGTGCGAACAGCGGTGTTTGCCTGTGAACGCATGGAACTGAAATCGGAAGCGCAAACAGGCGAATACCGCTAAGACCTCCAGACATCCAGAACTACGTACGGAAACTACCGAACGACCGGCCGTTCGGTAGTTATACTTAACTTAGTATGGGGATTCTAGCGATCACAAAGATGCGAATGGATGGCAAGAATTTCGTCTATTTTACCGTGCGAACGGAGACCGACCGCAAGGCCAAAACTCATGGAACTATTTTCGGCTAGTTGGTCTGTGCGGTCGGTCAAAACTTTGGAGCTCGGTATCTCCCGAACCATTCATCCGAATGGGCTGATTTTTGGACAGACTGTTCCCCTGAACAAGGGCTATTTGGGGATACCAGATTTAAAGCTGTACCCCCTGTTTTTGGGGTACATCCAGAACTTGGGTAAAATAATGTACGTTTTAATTGGGTTATGTGGTTATCTGAGGGGAGGAGACGTGGGGGTGTTACCATGCATGTGATTAGTCAATTTCATCCTCCCCCTGGGAGTGTCCTGTATGTGCCTGATCCTAATAAAAAGCAGGCTGGGTGTTCCAGTCCTGAGACCTCTTCTGACCCTCAATACGTAGCCGTGTCTCGTTATTGGAGGGAACTGCTATATCACACTGGGGATTGCTATGCGCTGCATAGTCCCCTGAGCTCTTAATCACTTAGCTCTTTTAAGAGCTTGTTCCTGTCACGCTCTCCTGGAGGAGAGGTCTTCCCCACACGGTCCTGGAGGACAGAAGCCGATCCAGGGTGGAAGGAAGACGGCGCGGCTCCAGTTAAGCTACGGCGGTTGTGGAGCCTGCGGTGGTTGTGGTGTCGTCTGCAGTGCTTGGAGTCCTCTGAGAGCGCTAGGAGCATCCATCAACGGAGGGTACTCGGTCGGAGTACACGGAGCTCCGTTACATATACATATATATATATATATATATACAATAAACAATACACAATATATACATATATATAACAGTTGTCAAAACTTAGATACTTTAACGAACAAGCAATACTACAGCAGCAATTATATTACAATAAAATTAATCTAAACTGCAATAATCTCACACTGCTAAATACACATCAACCATTGTATAGGAAATAAAATGATTTTGCCCCACCAAAGTGTTTTCCAAAAATATGCTTTCAGTTTAATCAAACCACTAACTAATAATTAAACTAAAATTAAACAAAATAATAAAAATAAAACAGCATATGATTTGGTTGGAAATAGGGAGACAAACTGCACATGTTTGGATATTTAGTTTAGGGATTATATATTGGATATATTTTTTTTTTCTATGTAAAAGCGACTTATTAGAAATTGGCACTAAAATTGGCACTAAAATAAGAAATAAGATACAGGTCGAGAAAATACACTGTACGAAATGGTATGTAATCGAGTAAGATAGTAGGCACGTTTATAATTAACGACTGGATTTAAGCACTGAAACTGCACATGAAATTTAGAATCAAGAAAATGAGAGATATGATTTAATATTTGTGCAAAAGTTTTTATATGAAATAGGTGGTAATTTGGGAGATAAATTACACGTCTTTAAACATTCAGTTTGGGGATTATAAAATGAAAAGTTTTTTTTTCCTCAACTTATAAGTAATTAATATCAAAAATGGAAATTAAGATATAAATTGTTGATAGAACCTTTAGTACGAAATGGTGTGCAATTGTAATTGAGTAGGATAGTTGGCATGTTTATAAGTAAGGGTTGGAATTATGCACAGGATATTTAAAATCAAAAATAAGAAATAAGACACAATATGTTGGTAAAAGTTTTAAACATGAAACAATTGGTAATTGGGAGATAAAGTGCACGTCTTCAAATTTCTAGCCTAGGGATTATACACTGAAAAAGAACTAACAAAATGAAATGGTTTGTAATTGTTTATATCCAATGGTTGGGAATAAGCATTTACTGCTTTTCCTTATATCCAACAATTTACCAGTCAGAAATTAGAATCAAATGTGAGAAATATATAATTAGTTGATAAAAATCAGAATATGTAACAACTCCCTCTCCCCCATTACTATTTAGATAAAGAGTCAGTAGTTAAATAATTAAAGAGACTTTGTAAGTCTCTATCTTGTCTCCTCTGCGGGTTGGGTTGTCTTCCTCCATAGGGTACACAAGAAGGTACCCAGACCTTGGATCACATCGGGTTATCCAAGAGAATGTTGATTATCTATTGGGTAATGATTGAGATAAATGTTAATGTATGTTTAAAGTATGTCTTATCGATTTGGGTTAAACTCTTAGGTGGTTTAATATATAAAATGATATATGATTAGATTAATTTCCATAAATGCGCAAGGCTTAAACTCTCATGTTAAAAGAGGCTTTTTATATGATGCAATGACCAGAGAGAATGTTAAAGTGGGATTTATCCAGGAGACTCATTGGCTAGCAAGTAACAAACGTCTATGGCACTATAAAAAATTTCCATTAATCTATACTGCATCCCAACAAAAGAAAAAAAAAGTGGAGTATCTATTATTTTTTCTAAGGACACAGTATTCGAATGTCAATATCAAAATGCAGACTTAGAAGGTAGATTTTTAATTCTAGCCGGCCTTTTAAATGGGGTAATGTATACATTTGTAAATGTATACTTACCAAATAAACATCCGATCAGGTTACTAACTAGGATCTTGAGATTAATTGAACAGGTGAAAAAAGGGAAGGTAGTGGTAGCAGGGGATTTTAATTGTATACTCGACCCCATTATGGATAAACAAGTGGATATTAACCAAAAAAATAATCAAAACGTAGTAAAACAGGCTAAAGAAATGAATAAAATAGTGAATAGATTTGAATTAATTGACTGTTGGAGAATGTTGCATTCCAATGAGAAAAACTATACCCATAGATCTATCCCCCATGGCTCAGCGGCAAGAATTGATCTGATTCTTGGAAACATTAACTTCTCTAAATCTCTAATCTCAGTTAATATAAAAGAGAATACATGGTCTGACCATGACTTAATAATAGTAGAAGTTGCAGAAGGAATAAAAAAATTCCGCCAATATGGAGACTAGACAATAAGCTCTTAGAAGTAAAAGCAAATATTGATCATATGACTAACTTGATCGACTTATTTTTTAAAGAAAATTCAACAGACAAGATAACTAAAGAATGCCTCTTGTGCACATTTAAAATAGTGATAAGAGGTTATTGGATTAAGTTGGCGGGTCAACAAAAAACAAAAAGAGAGATTAAATTATCAGACATGTACATTGAATATAATAATTTATCAACTTTGAATAAAAGTAATTTCTCAAGCGAGAGATTAGACAAGATTAAGATCTGCGAAACAAATATAAATAAGCTAATCGAGGCTAGAATTCAACGAAATCAAAATAAATTGATAGTAAAATTCTACTATAAAAATAATAAAGTAGACTCTATGTTAACAAATAGACTAAAAAAACTAAATTTGGAAAGAAAAATTTATAAAATAATAATAGGAGGTGAGAATATTATAAAACCTGAAGACATAGCCAAGACATTTAGGAAGTTCTATGGAAAACTATATAACTTAAATCTAAATCCATCAACAACAGCCATGGAGAGATATTTATCAAAGATAAAAATGACGAAAATCTCAATTGATCGGAAAAAAATTTAAATAAGTTATTTACACCAGAAGAAATAGACCAAAATTAAGAACTTAGCAAAACAAAAAGCTCCGGGTCCTGACGGATATACCAATCAATTCTATAAAAACTTTAAACATCAAATTATTCCAGTGTTAACAGAAACATTTAATGAAATATCAAAAGCAGGCCATGCCTCAGTAGATTTTTTAAGAGCACATATTAGTCCGATACTAAAACCGGGTAAATCCCCTACAGAATTATCGAATTATCACCCAATATCGTTAATAAACACTGATGTTAAACTGTACTCTGCTATTTTGGCAAATAGACTCCAAGCAGTATTGCCAGATATTATACATAAGGACCAGATAGGTTTTGTAGCAGGAAGACAATCCAATAACAACACTAGAAGAATGATAGAGATAATGGACTGGGCCCAGATAACTAGGGTGCCCCCCGCTGACCCTGTCGATTGACGCCAAAAAGGCTTTCGACAGGGTCAGCTGGGACTTTTTAAAAAAAAACTATGTTAAAAATGGGCTTTGAAGGCTGGTTCACGGGGGCAGTGGAGGCTCTGTACTTGGTGCCATCAGCTAGAATAGTGGGTAGAGATTTAAGATCTGAATGGTTTACAATTCTTAATGGCACGAGACAGGGCTGTCCACTCTCACCGCTTTTATATGTTATTTCAGTGGAACCCTTGGCATGTATAATAAGACAAAGTATAGGTATAAAAGGGATTAATATCCCAAATGAAGAACTTAAGATCTGCTTATATGCGGACAATGTTATATTGACTATTACAGAGCCTGAACAATCGTTGCCACTGTTAATGCAGGAGATAATATTATATGGTGAGGTTTCCAACTTTAAAATTAATATTAATAAAACACTGGCATTAACAACAAATATAGGGAAAATACAGTTACAATCGCTAAGACAAAATTATTCATTCAACTGGTCAATTGCACAGCTTCCATATTTAGGCATTTTGCTAACAACTGATGTTGCTCGCATAATGGAAATTAATTTTTTAAATCAACTAAAAGAAACGAATAGATTGCTTAAGGAATGGAGGTTCCATGAAATATCATGGTGGGGCAGAATTAATATGGTTAAGGCTTATATTGTCCCAAAATGGATCTACCTGTTCCGCATGATCCCTCTTAAGGTCCCAATACATTATATGGAGGGGCAAGAAACCCAGAATCAATTCAATAACGTTAGCGAATAAAGCCTATCGGGGAGGTCTAGGATACCCATTAATAAAAAATACTTACCAAGCAATTATAATGTCACATGCTTTAAATATACAAGCTGAAGATTGCAAATAACAAGTGTGGTACAAATTAGAAGCATATAGAGAAGGGATGGCTAACCTAGAAACATTACTCTGGGCAAATATTGGCAAAAGGGTTAACACATCAGAATGTAAAACCACGATCATTTCACAAACAATAAATGAATGGTATACTTAAAAAAAAAAAAAATTGGAATTGTAGATTTAATTCCAGATACTATATCCCTCAAAATTGTGGAATATATTATGAACGATATAAGTTTGAAAAACTGGTACGTTAACCCTGATATTTGTATTAAAGATATATATGATAATGATCAACTAGAAGACTATCCTACACTAAGGACAAGATTGGCTTTACCCCCTAAAGAAATTTTGAATTACTTGCGTATTAAGAGTTTTCTAAAGATGCATCTTATAAAATATAATGGGGATAAAGGAAATCTGATTAGAAAGATTCTCTCCATAGAAACTATGAAAAACAAATATTCTCTAATACTTGAATTGCTAAACTTTATAAATCGATCAAAAAACCCCACAGCTTTTAAAAACTGGGAGAGAGATTTTGACACCAAGGTTGACTTCAACGTATGGTGCCTTGCGTTTCTTAAAATTAAAAAAATATCTCCATTGATTAAATATATTGGAAAATTTTATTAAAGTTAGCTATAGATGGTATATGGTTCCAAGGAGGTTGAAAAAAATTTGTCAAAGCAATCCTCCTAATTATTGGAGATGTTTTCATTTAGACGGCTCCATGATACATATATGGTGGAATTGCCCTAGAATACAACCATTATGGGACCTTACATTTAAAATAATAACTGAGATAAGTAATATCCATTCAGATTTTACACCAGAAACAGCCTTATTACACATTTATAACAATAAACTAGATAAAAAAAACGAAATACTAGTTACCCATTGTTTTATGGCCACTAAGCTCCTGATTGCAAAATCATGGAAAAAAATAGACATTCCAAATATACACCAATTAAAGGGCCAAATTCTGAATCAATTGGAGATGGAAAAAGGAATAATCTGGTATAATGCTTATAAAAAAAATACAACAAGAGAGGTATATAATACCCTTATAGCAGATATCAATCATATAGAAAGTTACAAATAATACCAATTAAATGTAAATAATATATATATTATTGTTATGAGAAGAAAAGAAGAGAAAAGAAGGATAGGAGAAAAAGAAAGGAGGTTAAAGATAGTGAAAAAAAAGTATTAATTTGACGACTAAAGAGCTAACCCAATCTATGTTTTAATGTATGTAGAAGTCTGAATGAATGTGGTATAATCATAGAAATGATAAATAATGTATGGAAAATAAGAATGTCTATACTGTTGACGTAAAGGGCAAACTGTCAATGATGATATAAAGCAATGTAATGTATAGATATAAGAATATAAATAAGTTATCCTTCTATGATTATGGTATGATTATTTTCATGTTTGATTCTAGATAGAATCAGTGTTCTTTTGTATGTATATTTGTATACATGTTTTAAGACAAATAATTCAATAAAGATAAAATAAAAAAATAAATTAAAAAAAATAAAACAGCAATACAAAATACTTATCAGTAGCCTGCTGCAAGATGTTCTCTGCCAGGCATGAAAAATGGTTCTGCTCTCCAGCATGTGGCTTCACCTTATAAAGGGACTGAGCATGCGACTTTCCTTACCCTATCCCTGTGTGCCATTTCATGGGGAGGAGTCAGGCATCCATCTTGGCTGAATGGCACATAAAAAGAAAGTCTCCATAAAGGTGCTCACTACTCCACCTAGTGGTATAATTCTAAAATGGCACTCATCATAATAAACTGTATTAAGTGATTTCTAATGAATAAGACCATAATAAACCCGTGTCCATTACATGATTTAAAATCCAGTCCAATAGAATATAGAATTCAGATGTGCAAACATATGACTAAGCGGTGTCTCTCTTTATGAGACTTATTAGGTGATGGCGTTATTTGACTTCACTTTGTGCTACTTATCAAATTAAAAACCATTTCATGTATCTCATCCAAGAAATAAGTCAATACATCGATTCTATCATCTCCTACTAGTTTTGGGAACTTTGTGTCCACTTTGGACTAGTATCTGTTTAGTGGTTTAGTGAATCACATATATATATATATATATATATATCAAAATCCAAATAGGTTATGGTGGGGAAAAATTGTGATTGAAAACCCCTTCCACCTGAAGTCTGTGGATAATTAATACAATGTTAAAAAAAAATCTGCACACCAGTCAAGCCATAAGACTTGCTGTTCCCACAGAAATCCTATAACTGCAGCGATGATGTGTTTCAAGCTGTTGTATACAGCAAACACAGATTAAAAGGAATCCATGTTTAAAATGGAATGAGGCAAAAATGTGATTCTTTTTTAAACTAATTTGCATATGCCCACCCAGAATCCTTTGCGGTTGTAACATCGCTGCATTTATGGGATTTCTGTGGGGAAAGCAAGTCTTATGGCTTGACTGGTGTGCAGATTTTTGTTTAACATTGTATTAAAAATTTTGTTTTAAAGTTTTTGAAATTTGGATATTAATGTTTGCTTTTTTTTTTGCTGGGGATATTTATAAGATGAAGATCACAAGTCAAGGATATTTTTTGACTATACAACTTGTGTATATATATATATATATATATATATATATATATATATATACACACAAGTTGTATAGTCAAAAAATATCCTTGACTTGTGATCTTCATTATTATATTATATTATTATTATTATATATATACACACAAGTTGTATAGTCAAAAAAATATCCTTGACTTGTGATCTTCATCTTATAAATATCCCCAGCAAAAAAAAAAAAAGCAAACATTAATATCCAAATTTCAAAAACTTTAAAACAAAAATTTTTGACTATACAATATTTTTTGACTATACAACTTGTGTATATATATATATATATATATATATATATACACAAGTTGTATAGTCAAAAAATATCCTTGACTTGTGATCTTCATCTTAGAAATATCCCCAGCAAAAAAAAAGCAAACATTAATATCCAAATTTCAAAAACTTTAAAACAAATTTTTTTAAAACATTATGGTATTACTAAATAAAAGTAAATTAACACGTTAATTGATGAGCGTTCTATTAAAATATTTAATTTCTGATTATCTTCTGTATTTTATATGGTGTAGGGTATATTTAGCCAAAATTTAAAGAGCAACTGTGATGGATCTCCTGGCACCCCGACTGGGTACCTCCGCCAAGCTCGCTTCATAGCTCTCCTCTGGGACACAGGAGTTCTTCAGCCCCTAGCCGCCGCAGCTTGGCTCAGGTCTCTCCATCGCTTCTGCCCTGGAACAGGGTCCTAGGTACAGCTTCAAGTGATTAAGCTCTCCTGAAGAAAGTATAGCTGATCCACCCAAACACTAGCCCAGACTGACTGAAAGGTGTAAATCAACTCGTTTATTATAGCCAAGTTGACTGCTTTTATAGACAGCCCCCAGCATGGGGTCTCCATTCAATGCAAGACAAGCCCCTCCCATCAATCTCTGTGCCTGGGAGATAATTGTGTTAAAGACCAGTAAGCTAATTATCTCCCAGGAACAGAGAGGCAAACATAAAAATATTCTATTGTAACTTATATATTTACAATAATATAGTTTAAAGCTGTATATAGCACTAAGATTTAATCATAGACTACGTATCGCATAGTCCTAATAACTACTCAATGGGGGGCGGAGCTAGCTGGAGACCAGCAAAGACGCATGGAGAAGAGCTCCGTACCAAAAACTGTGGAAAACAAACGAAATTGGAGGAATTTGGGTGCCCATCATACTCAAACCTCACCCACCGACTGCGGAGGAGACAATGGGCAAGAAAAATAAAAAATTAAAGCCGGACAAGCCGCCATACAGCCGCAACATCGGCGAACTCCTGCAGAACTCGCAGAAGGTCGCATGGGAGAAAATGGCGCTGGGGGAAGACACATACTCTGACTCTTCAGGCGACTTCTACCCAGACCTGGGTGAGGGCGCACCGAGGACCCGTCTCCCAGGACCTATGCCCCAGTCACCCCCGGCGGAAGAACCGGCAACAGCAGCCCTGCTAACCAAAATGTTTACCGAACTCAGACAGGACCTGGCAGCGGACCGGGCAAGCTTTAACCCCTTAAGGACACATGACATGTGTGACACGTCATGATTCCCTTTTATTCCAGAAGTTTGGTCCTTAAGGGGTTAAAGAGGCCATAGAGGGGGCCACCACAAGGCTCACCCATCTGGAGGCCAAGACAAGCACCCAGGACCAGCGCCTACATAACTTAGAATGGAAAATGAAGGACCTCCACAGACAACAGCTGAGTACAATAGAGAAAGTGGAGGCCTTAGAAGATCATCGGAGAAGAAATAATGTGAAATCAGGGGGATACCCGACAACATAGGGCTAACTGACCTCCCACACTATGTGAGACGCTTAATTGCCACACTTTTGCAACCCAAACAAGCTAAACTCGTAAAGATTGACGGAGTGTTCAGATTGCCCAAGCCGAAAACAGTGACTGCAAATGCCATGGCCGATGTTATCGTCAAATTTCAGACCCACCAGGACAAGTCAGCTCTCTTGGCAGCGACTCTGGGAAAAACCACCTTAACATTTGAAGACTCACAACTACAACTATTCCCTGACCTCACAAGAACCACTCTAAGCTGGCGGAAAACGCTCCAACCTAGTCTACATATACTGAGATCAAACAACATCCTGTACCGCTGGGGCACACTACGGATGCTCACATTCACCGCCAACGGGATGGCATACAGGGTGAAAAGCCCACAAGATCTAGACGTCTACCTGGGCCACCTGGGCTTGAAGGCCCCGCAAGCGGAATCCACGACCACCTCCATCGGACTGAATCCTACCACTGCCAAGGAGTTCGTACCCAGGTCAGCCAGACACGCCGCATCAGCAGACGATGCGACCTGACAACACCAGACTCGTTGCAGGACTCTCCACCTCATTGGAGGCCACAAAACCCGCCACCGAAATATGTGACTAAGATCACTATAAGTTTTACTGTTTTTGCGTTCAACTGTTTTTTGTTTGTTGGACTCCACTGTAACACACTGATGTGGAGCACGTAACTCCGCCTGGACTCACTGTAAGGGAAAGCTAACGCATCCTCATTTGAGTGCCTTGTTTTTGTTCTCATATTATATGCCTTGTTTCCCCTCCCCTTCTCTATCTTTTTCAAAGCTACATCCTTAGACAACCCGAAGGGAGTAAATAGCTGAGGGACGCGCTCTTAGAACAGAGCAGCCCACCCAGACAATGACCGCGCCTCTCCCATAAGGTCCTCCAGGCCCACCCAGGCTCCAACCCCCCTCCCCATATTGCTGTACCCAACAGGTAAAAATATTAGAACCCCATGGGGCCTATTATCCTCCCCCTAGAGCACTAATGCCTACATACCCTGATTCATCCCTGTTTTACAATTGCCTGTGTGCTAAGGGGACCACCTTAATCTTCTCGTTGCATTCACCCGCTGTTAACCTAAGACTCATAATCCACTCAGCATAAGACCGCACAGTAAATAGCCTATATATCTCCTTCCCTATATGAAGACCGTATGGGCTAAGGCTTTCCCTGTTGCCTCCTTGCCGATAGCATTGCTACACCAATCTGCTGAGGGAGTATAATCTTTAGTTACAATTTTCATTACAATTTACTTTACCAGTTGGTGTTGCCTGGACTTGAACCAACCTCAAGTCTCTTAGTTTGCTAAAACTGACTATACACACTCAGGTGATCTTTTAGACAACACCCACGAACCTCATCTAAATGCTCATAATATAATTAAATGTTTTATAGCTATGTTTCCTTCTATATGCAGTATGCATGTCTACAAAAAAAATGCGCAGTATTCCATGTACAATTGTTTAGACTCGACAAACTTTTTTATTCTCTGTTATATTCTGTATATTGTGCAATTTTTGAATCTACACGTGCACATCAAAAATAAAGAATTAAAAAAAAAAATAACTGCTCAACAAAGACTAAGTCAGGCATACGTACACCTAAGTGCTTATTGGCTTAATTATTGCCCAAACGTTACCACGCATGCTGCACAACAACAGTCTGCGTTCTATAAAATGTTTGACACAACATAACTGCAGAACTGTGCAATGTGTGAATAGGGTTGCCATTTGAAGGACTTTAGTCAATGTGGTCCCTTTAATTTGTTGAACAAATTTTGTGGTTAACTATGTTTATTCACGTTTTTTCAGTTTCAGAGCACCGTTATGCGCATAGATAATTTGCGCACATGTACATGACAGAATGCCTCAACACAGGCAACATTGCCTAGTGATGACTACTGCTATCACTTACCTCTCGATCATTGGTAATTGCTATCCCTTTAACGGCCTAAGTACTTTACCCTTACCCCCACGTTCTCAAGGGCAAGGATCGTTACACCCAATTATAGTTCACGTATTTGACTGAGCTTGTGGGGATTAATAATAAAATTACAATAAAAAAAAAGAAAAACAATTTATAAAATATAATGTTATACAAGTCCTCTGTATTAATCACCTGCTTGCCAATAGTTACATCCACCACTGTGCAAAACTGCAGGATCTCATGTGTATGCGAACCCGAGGTAATTTTGGTTTACATATTGATTTATACGATGCCTCATATAATAATGGGCATTATTTTGGAAGCTACATTGTTCCACACTATAATCTCTGTGTGCCACACAGTTGTACTAAGCTTACGAACGATCTGAGTATAGGCACAAGCCATAACATCCTGCCCGTTTCTTAGTTCCACCCCAAGGATGATTTTTGTGTGTCTTCCTTATAAGGGAGATGTTTGTAAATACCTTTGTTCTCACTATTTTTCTTCTCTTCTACCCCTCTACCCTTCCTTCCCATAGGTCTAGACATAATCAATACACAAGGCAGGTCGCAACAGAGGCGGTTACATAATACTTCTGTGCACGACTGTATGGTATCAGTAGAGTGCCGTGACAAACCTATACCTGGAGGCCAAACAGGTCCAAATGTATGTATTCATAGATACTCATCTATCACTGTTCCTCAAATTATACACCCATGACACATCACCTAATGAAAATCCTCTCGATCAACGCTAGAGGTCTTAATAGTCCCTTTAAGAGGAGACAATTTATAAGAACCATGCATGACACTGAGGCGGCAATAGTATGTGTCCAGGAAACCCATTTTAGCACGAAGAACTCACCCCAAATCCGATCAACGAAATACCCAACAGCCTATTATGCCAATGCCCCGAACAAATCTAAGGGTGTAGCGATAATCTTCCACAGAGACTGGATCTTTACGTTACACAAGAAATATGTAGACAAGACGGGTAGAATGCTAATCCTGGTAGGCAAATTGAATGGAATACAAGTGACTTTAGCCTCAATATACACCCCCAATGAAGCACAATTTTCCTTCCTTAACAAAACAATTCAAAAGATATCACGTATGAAACGAGGTCACGTTTTTGTTTGTGGTGACTGCAATTGTATCCTTGACCCTTCACTTGATACCAAACGTAAAGGCAATAAACCGCCCAACAAATTGACTATCCAAAATGGTAAGCTTCTCTCCCATCTCTTACACTCCCATGATTTATATGACACATGGAGAAACCTTTTTCCCTCAGCGAATGATTTCACATATTTCTCACAGGTGCACCTGACATATTCACGAATCGATATGTGCTTCATAGATAAATCAACTCTCCCACACCTAATAGATCAATCAATAGACCAAAGAACGTGCTCTGACCATGCTCCAATTACTATCACATTAACAGTACCATACCCTACGAAAGGTCAGGGTAAATGGAGATTGAACGAGTCCCTCATAGACGACCCCATAAACCATCAGAAAATAATCTCTAAGTTAACCCATTACTTCTCCCTAAACACCACTGATGATACTACAATTGAAACCCAATGGCTAGCCCATAAAGCGGTAATTAGAGGTGAAGTTATCAAAATAGGCTCCACTATTAAAAAACAATTTCAGGCCACGGACGTATCACTACGACAGGAACTTGCAACACTAGAACAGTCCAACAAACAATCCCCCTCCAAAACCTTATCGAAACAAATCGCCAAAATACAAAAAAACATTCATGATATCCAAGCTCAATTATATACCAAACAGGTAATGAAAAACAAACAAAAATTCTATCACATGGGCAACAAAGCAGGCAAACTACTAGCCAACCAATTCAAATCTAAATATCTACAAACAAAGATACCTTATATTACATCCAAAGACAACGTTAGAATTTACAATCCCAACAAAATAGTTGATGAACTGTCTCTCTACTATAAAGAGTTATATAACCTTAAGGACAACAAAACGACTTACACCCCCGATAGACTGAAGTTATCTGACTATCTATCACACATTAGGCTCCCGCAAACCACACAACAACAAAATGACACTCTAGACGCCCTGTTTACGGAAGAAGAAATCGCTCAAGCCATCAATTCTCTTCCCAAACACAAAGCCCTGGGTCCCGACGGACTCTCGAACTACTATTACATGAAAATGATGACTCAACTTGCTCCTCACATAACTAAATTATTCAATGCGATCAAACATTCTGGCAAATTCCCACGAGAAATGTTGGAGGCTTACATCATAACATTGCCCAAGCCAAATAAATCCCCAACAATATGCAGTAATTTAAGACCAATCTCCCTGCTCAATGCAGATGTGAAATTGTATGCAAAAATAATAGCTACCAGGCTCAAACCCCTTCTGACCTATCTAGTCTCAGAAGAACAAGCAGGGTTTGTACCAGATAAACAAGTGGGCGATAATACGAGATATTGTATGGATCTAGTGGACTGGGCAAACGATCGCAATAAGAGTGGAGTTCTTATGGCCTTGGATGCCGAAAAGGCATTTGATCGTCTAAACTGGGACTACATGGCAGCTACACTAACAGCCTTTGGCCTCTCAAAATCTCTCCTAACAAGCATAATGGCCCTATATTCATCCCCTTCAGCTAGAGTTTTTAACACTGGCTTCACATCCAGAAGCTTTGGTATTACAAACGGCACAAGACAGGGGTGTCCCCTTTCACCCCTGATCTTTATTCTCTGTTTGGAACCTCTGGTGAGAAAAATAAAACTAGACACGGCACTTTCTGGTCTAAATACTCCTGCGGGAGAAAAGAAAATTGCATTATTTGCTGACGACATTATAATCTTTCTTACCAACCCAACAGACACAATCCCACACCTACTTAACACCCTAACCACCTTTGGATCTATATCTTATTACAAAAACAATATTAGTAAGACCCAAATACTCCCCATCAAACTACCAACTCTACTAGTGAAAAAATTGAAAAATAGCTACCCATTTGATTGGAGAACCACATCACTCTCATATCTAGGCATTAAAATTACCCACTCGAAAGCACTCATTATTAAAGAAAACCACGAGGCGGTTCTTTCCGCATTATCTAAACAGATGAATTAATGGGATAAACTTAACATCTCCTGGTTAGGAAAACTATACTCTATAAAAATGATGATTTTACCCCACATTTTATACCTTTTCAGAACACTTCCAATTGCTCTTCCTAATGCACTTCTTAAACGATTTCAACTTGCTATCAATGCCCATATTTGGAAAAAAAAAGCCCCCAAGAGTATCCTTGCAATCAATGTGGCGCCCACTCCGACATGGAGGCCTTAGTGTCCCGAATATCAAACATTATTATAGAGCAACATTACTGGCACAGAGCCTGGAATATATTTACAGGTAGAACAAACCCAATATGGCTCAACCTTGAATCAGCGTGCGGTCAAACTCCTTCCCTTGCTAACGTTTTATGGACATCCGCTTCCCTCACAAAACCCGCTATGCTCCCAGCTACAATCCTTCTCATAAATTCTTGGGCAACCTGGATCAAAACATTGTGGCCTCCTGAGGAACTAATTTATCTTGCACCACTTTCAGCCCTCTCATCACTCTCCCCTGACCTCCCCACGCAAAAGTGGATAGATCTGGGTATCACCCACATCCACTATCTGTTCAATATGAATGGCATCCGCCCCTTCCCAGAGCTACAAGCTTCATTCAAAGTGCCCTCCCGAGATGTCTTCTTATATCTAAGAATAAAACATATCTTGATTTCCAAATCGATCTCCTTCTTAAACCCCTTATCACTCAGTAAACTAGGACAAAAATGGTATACCGCGAAAAAAATCCAGCCCTCGTTTAAATTTATTTCACTGTGCTACACAGCACAGGCTGGTCTTAACGCTACAAACAAATTATCATATATGCTCAAGTGGGAAAAGAGTATAGGAGCTGAATATACATTGTCAGAATGGGAACTCGCTATTAACTACACCAAACACTCTTCCAATTGCATTACGCTATGGGAAGCTTACTTTAAGGCTCTAATGCGATGGTACATAGTTCCTGGAAGACTTAGCAAAATTTACTCCACTACGTCCCCACTGTGTTGGAGATGCAATAAAGACGTAGGTTCTATAGAACACATTTTCTGGGAGTGTACCTACATACAAGCGTTCTGGCGCTCCTTACAAAACTCCATCTACTCATTGTGTAAACTTACACTTCCACTCACACCGGACATCTACCTTCTGCACCTCATACCCAATCTGGGTGACATTCCATCTAGAGACGCGGTAATCAATATTTTGGTAGCCGCTAAGATTAGCATCGTGGCCCACTGGAAAAGAACTTAATTCCCCCAGTATATCAGAAGTGCTCTCAAGAGTAGATTCCACATACCACTATGAAAGAAAATCGTCAAAGAATGGTAATATAGCAAAATTCCTCACCACTTGGCACAACTGGGACTCATTTATCAAATCCTATCCAGAATGACCGAGTTACTATTGTCTCTTATACAACTGTCTCAAAATGCTCACAAGAAGTAGCACTAATACATCTATACCTCCATATCTGGTTTAATGTCTAGACCAATTACCTTTTCATATCCTACTCTGTTCCCTTCTTTCCTCTTCCCACATCTTATGAGTAGATGTTACCTAACATAGTAGCCAAACGGTACTCACTATGCTCATACAGAATCACTGTGGATTGACTATCTCGCACTACTGTACACTTACAGCGCACTACAATGCGTCTTGTTTGCTACAATAGTACTTTATGCCAATATGTATGTACTTTGTGGTAAGGTCGCAAACATCCACGCATCTCGTACCACGGTTGAAATCAAGATATTCTGTATGTAACCTTACGTCGTTATACTTGTATCTCTATTGTGACATGTTGTCACCAGATGTTTCGGACCAACGTGCACCTAAGTACTGTCATTACTCTATGTATCACTTATCAGCTGCTTTGGAATAACATTGTAAGTGCTAACATCCTTCTCAACTCATGGATGTATACTCTACTTTTCTGTCTTTTTTGTTCTTTCTTGTTTTTATATCACAAAATCAATACAAATTATACATTGAAAAAAAAAACATAAAATAACCCCACAAATAATACATCCCCAAATTGCCCTGATCTGAGCGTCCCAGTTCTCCAAATAGCGCTTAGATCCATGCATTGTAGGGGAAACGCCACAGGTTAAATGTCTGACTGGCCACACAAGTGGTTCCCTGCCCAAAACAGTTTTAGAGCATTTGGTGCTTTGGCCGGCTCCTGCGGCCACAATATGGGGTGCTCCACCAGCGTCTCTTGTAGTATTTGTTCCCCTTAGACTTATACACCTTTCCTCCAAAAAGGGCTCTTCTGGCGGATTTCAAAGTGATTCAAAGCCGCAAACCAAGTTGTCCATTAATCCTACGGTCACCTCATGCGAAAACAGTTCCATAACATTCGCGGCTAAGCACAGCTGAGGTGACAGGAAATCCACAAAGTTCTCATGCTGAATTTAGTTCTATAGCGATCGCGGCTAAGTACCGCTGAGGACTAATCGTGGGTTTGGTTTATGCGAACGGCCGCCAGAGAGCCAACATTCGCTTCCATTCACATGAAGGGAAAGTGCCAAACCAGGGGCACTCAGGGCAAGCTACTAATGGCGGCTAGGGAGGTTTAACTTCCGAACAAGGTCTTTGTATATGGCCCAGAGTCCTTGGGCAGGAGGCTAGCTAGCAGGTTCCTCCAGGAGCTCGTGGCATAGGCATGTTTGTCACAGCAACCAAAGGGTATCTCATTATATTAGAGAAACTGTGAAAGTTTCAGTTTAATAACATGAATCAAAGGTTATGTCTTCTATAAAGTGAGGAATGTATGATATTTCTCTACATTGTCACATGAATCTTTTTCTTCAGTTTGTCTTAAATGTGTCTGTTTGCTAACTACATTCCATAGGATAATGTGAAAATATGTGTTATTTCTCTTTGATGTGTGAAATCAGAAAATGTGATAATTGGGCTCCATATACTGTCCAATAATTATATAAAAGAGGTTAGGTCCGTCTCCTCAACAATATACTAATCCCTCAGGATACATTCTGTTTCCATATATATCGCTAATAAAATGTTCAACTAAAATGGTGAACATTTTAATAATATTAATGTTTTTTGTTTTTTTTATTGAATTGATATTTAAAACAGGTAAAATAAATTCAGGGCAATTTTAATGCCATGCTTGTTTATACATTTAACTGAAATTGCATTTTGTAAAGTAAATTGATTAAGATGTCTTTACCACATTTTGTTTAGTATATCATAGCTGTGGTCTACCTTTCATTAACTCTTTTTATTAAAAATGAATTGTCTAAGCACATTTTATTTTATGTATTGTATATGCAAATCTTTTCAGTATCTCGTAATTCAACCTTAAATTCATGAAATTCATTTCAAAGGAGTAAACAGGTTATTAGGCCCATTAGTACCTTTACTTGGGCAAAAATCAGAGAACGCCAATTCTTTTAGGGAGCTTAACCATAGTTTAATATAAGGCCTTTACTATTTTTTAGTGATCAGTGTAGAAATTGGCATTCAAACATTGTGAACAATGTAGTTGCTTTGTTTTGGAAATATACAATGTGAAATGAGCATGATCAGTGACAGAACAGACCGGCTTGGAATCAAAACTGTTGAGCTATGCTTAGCTCACAATGAGCTTGTGGAAAAATTACAAAATTGTAGAAAGTTATCAGTGCTACAGAAGGAGGCAACTATGGATGACAGCTCACGTAGGAACAATATTCCACTTAGGTGCATACCCAAAACTGATACTCTGGTAGTACTTTCGGGTTACCTTTAGTCATTGTTCCACCCTATCCTGCCCTCTGTGGAGGACCAATACCTACTCCTGGATAGTGCCTACAGGCTCTGTGACCTAGAAACCTGCCCTCAACCTCTTCCATACAATTGCCTGATTACACTTCTACTGCACTATAGAAGCCATCGTTTAATTTAATTTATTTATTTTTTATTAAGGCATTTATAAAGCACCCCACAATTGGGGGAAAACAGAGCTTTAAAAACAGATAAGTACAAAAGGTAAAACCTTACCTTATGAGTCATATTACAACATTATTGCAATAGACAATAAAGTGCTTTATCTTGCACTCTTTAAGGTACCCCTGTTTAAGGGAGTGTGTATAATTCTTTACTCGCTTCCTCACCATTAATTATTCTTAATTATAATTAATAAAAGTACATTTTTAATCTGTTATCTGCATATCTTGGTCTGGGCAAACCTTTCCTTTTTTTTGTCCTTTACATATAGGGTCCATGCCCATCTTGCTCAGAGACCAGACACCAATTTTTCTACCACCTCTCTTTTTTAAGTCTCTACTCTCTTCTAGACTCATACAGAGAGGTATCCTTGTTAGCGTACTTTTCACCATTACAATGGTGAGATACTGGGTGTTTTCATCCGTTACTAAAATTTTATGATACTGTACATTAGCCTTTCAACTGAAGCTTTTCATTTGAAGGAGCAGTGTCTTCATGTGATCTCTATACATGAGAAGTGTAAAAGTTCTCCACGAGACTGGAATCTACCATCTATTGGCACCCTGCCCAAAAAATACATAAGTTTCTCCATTTTGGTTGACACCAGACAGGTGAAAAGCTGGCTCCTCATCAGCATTCTAACTGACTTTGGACTTAAGCATATATGTTTTGGGCCTTCCCCAGGGCTTCTAAGGCTTCCCCATGGGAATGATGCATATCCTCTCCTGCTGTGCTGATGAGGACACTGTATGCCAGTTACCCAGTACTTAGTCTATACTCCTGCTTAAGTGACTGTCCTGCTTAAAATTAGGTTTACAATTTGTAATGTTGACATGGTTATTTTTTGCCACTTTTTACTTTAATGATTTTAAGTCAAGCAGATGCTTTGTTCATAATATATTTTACTCTTAATTGTGACAAGGGTATTGCATCCACTCACCCTTTTTCACAGAGTTTTCACATTGTTTATCAGTTTCCAGTCCTACATTGCATATAACTAAGTAATCCTTTTCTTTGTGGTCGGTGGTTGTGATATAACTTCAGTTAATATTTTGATATGTTTATCCACATATATCTACAATTCAACTTCTATGCTCCATCTACACCAATTGAGCTGAGAATGTTTTTTTTTTTTTAAATATTACTCTACATTTTGGTTGAGTAGTGTCTACTAAGTCAGTTCCTCCTAGCAGCTGATCCCCATTCCCACCCCCAATCTAAATATGCATATATAAATAAATATGCATATATGCACAGGATGTATGTCTCTATATTGCATGGCTACTTTTCATTATTATATAATGCAATGTTGACTTCTTGTACTTTAGTTGGTCATGCGTTGTGTTCTGTGGTGTTACTTTATGCAGATTTCCAAAGTCTTGGTGGGACCAGCCCTTCACAGTATTGGTGCCTGGCTTCTTTTGTACTCAGGGCCGGCCTTAGGGGTGTGCGAGCTGTGCGGCCGCACAGGGCGCCATGGAGCAGGAGGCGCCGTGCGGCCGCACAGCCGATTTAAAAAAAAAACTTTTTTTTTTTTTTTTTTATTTGCAGCGGGGGCGGAGCTTACCGTGTGGCGGGGGCGGAGCTAAAAGTGCCGGAAAACGGCTGCAGGGGAAGCAGGAAGGAGTCCCTGCTACCCCACCAAACAGTCACCAGGAGCTGCACTGCCTCAACAATGAACTCCACAGGTAACTGTGTGATTGTCAGGTGAGTGTGACTCTCTGCCTGTGTGTATGACTGTCTGCCTCTGTGTGTGTGTGTATGACTGTCTGCCTCTGTATGTCTGTGTGTATGACTGTCTGCCTGTGTATGACTGTCTGCCTGTGTGTGTCT
This sequence comes from Pelobates fuscus, assembly GCF_036172605.1. Lineage (NCBI taxonomy): Eukaryota > Metazoa > Chordata > Amphibia > Anura > Pelobatidae > Pelobates > Pelobates fuscus. Next base: position 412,295,861 of record NC_086318.1, read on the forward strand.
CTGTGTGTGTGTGTGTGTATGTATGACTGTCTGCCTGTGTGTGTGTGTGTGTGTGTGTGTGTGTGTGTGTGTGTGTGTGACTGTGTGTGTGTGTGTATGACTGTCTGCCACTGTGTCTGTGTGTATTACTGTCTGCCTCTGTGTGTGTGTCTGTGTGTATGACTGTCTGCCTCTGTGTGTATGACTATCTGCCTGTGTGTGTCTGTGTGTGTGTGTGTGTGTGTGTGTGTGACTGTCTGCATGTGTGTGTGTGTGTCTGTGTGTATATGACTGTCTGCCTCTGTGTGTGTGTCTGTGTGTATTACTGTCTGTCTCTGTGTGTGTCTGTGTGTATTACTGTCTGTGTGTGTCTGTGTGTATGACTGCCTGTCTGCCTGTGTGTGTCTGTGTGTATGACTGTCTGCGTGTGTGTGTGTGTGTATGACTGTCTGCCTCTGAGTGTATGACTGTGTGTGTGTCTGTGTGTATTACTGTCTGTGTCTGTGTGTGTCTGTGTGTGTCTGTGTGTATGACTGACTGTCTGCCTGTGTGTGTCTGTGGGTGTGTGTGACTGTCTGCCTGTGTGTGTCTGTGTGTGTGTGTGTGTGACTGTCTGCCTGTGTGTGTGTGTGGATGTCTTCCTGTGTGTGTATGGCCGTCTGACTCTGTGTGTGTGTGTGTGTGTCACATACAACCAATACACGCATATCACACACTGTTAATATACCCATTACAAATATCACACATAGCATACATATCACACACAGTCATCACATGTACTATTACATACACAGACAACACAAACATAACAGCATACATGGATGACGGGGGGGGCGCTGTGAAGATTTTTCGCACAGGGCGTCTAAATGCCTAAGGCCGGCCCTGTTTGTACTGGTCCTGTTGTAGGTGGAGGTACATGCTCTGCTAACTTTATAGTATGGTGGATTCTGGCACCAATAATTTAGGTATAATATTACTCAACTTTATACAAAGAACTATGCCCTTATCTCTCCTTACGTGTCAATATTTTGATGTTTTCATACTAAATGTGAAGGGACTCAACTCTCCACACATAAAGAGGCTTGCTTTTACAGACATCCAGTAATCCAATCTGCTATAGCTTACCGACCAAAAACCCACTTCTGCAAATGCAACCCTCCTTAATTTAAATCCCAGAAATACCCAGATTTATACCACTCGAACTAAGATACTGAATCCAAAGATGTGCGAGTACTACTTCAGAAGGACTAGTTTTCCAATTGGTGAAGCAATACTCAGATGTAGAGGGCAGGAGGTTTTAATTCTAGTTGGCACCCTTAACAAACTACTCATTACCATTGCAAATATTTATACCCCCAGTGAGCAACAGGTTCAATATTTGACAAAGTCTTCTTGTAGGACTACACGTGTGATCATTGAACATCTCATATTCAGTGAAGATTTAAATTGTATCCTCTCTCTTCCAGACCATGTGCTCATAATACTACCTCCTTGAGCCAAAAAGTATATTTCCTTTAACCTCTTTGACACTTCAACAGCCAAATATCCAACAGCTCCCGATTAGCCTTTCTATTCCCAAATGTACCTACCAGAAGATGCATGTGTCTAGTAGTCAGCTCTACCTTATTAAAAATTAAAGATGTTAATATAGGCAGCACAGTGTGGAAAGATCATGCTCCAGCATTTATGTAATTTCCTATTGATTAT